>NW_008353126.1:3220410-3247044 GCF_000622305.1 Nannospalax galili | reverse complement strand
TGAAAAAATAAAAGTCAGGAGCCATGAAGTCTCTCAGGCAGGTCACGTACCGGTCAGGAATTCCAACTCCCTGATAAGTAAGTTTTATGGCTGAGACATCTGGCCCCCTGATAAGTAAGTTTTATGGCTGAGACATCTGGCCTGCTGATAAGTAAGTTTTATGGCTGAGACATCTGGCCTGCTGATAAGTAAGTTTTATGGCTGAGACATCTGGCCTGCTGATAAGTAAGTTTTATGGCTGAGACATCTGGCCTGCTGATAAGTAAGTTTTATGGCTGAGACATCTGGCCTGCTGATAAGTAAGTTTTATGGCTGAGACATCTGGCCTGCTGATAAGTAAGTTTTATGGCCGAGACATCTGGCTTGCCGATAAGTAAGTTTTATGGCCAGGACATCTGGCTTACTGATAAGTAAGTTTCATGGCCGAGACATCTCCAACTCACTGATAAATAAGTTTTATGGTTGAGACATCTGGCTTAGTGATAAGTAAGCTCCCCGCTCTCCCTGTAGCATTTTGTAATAGTTTAAATGAACCAATAACCGCGTTTCTGCTTCTGTATCCCGCTTCTGCTCTATAAAAGTTCCACAAACCCGACCTGAGGCGCACAAGTCCCCCGAGGAGACTTTGTGCCCACAGGTACCTGTGTACTAAATAAACCTCTTGCTGTTGCAACCCGAAGGTTGACTTGTCCTCTGTGGTTTCACTCTTACACCATGAGATCAGTTGAGCTTTCCTGGTTGGTAATTACACTGTTGTGCTGGAAGGGTGTTCGATCCTGGGTATATGGAAGCTTTGCACTTGAAACTTTCCCAGGTTTTGCCCTTTCTCCATTTGGCTGGTTCTAATGTGTGTACTGTGTCATGTCCATAATTATTGTGTTATGAGTCATTACAACATATTGACAAGCTTCAGGGAATTCTAAAAATGTCAAATTTATAACCATTTGCTCATAAAAGCAAGTAGTCATATAATATGGAGGAATTTTGGGGGGGGTTTATTTGTTTATTTATTGCCCTATTAGGACCTTGATCTAAGCAAGCACTTGTTGTGTCCAGAGAACGGACCCCCCAAGAATAACCACGGAATCCAGAGAGCATGCAAGAACAAAGAGTCTTTATTCGGGCTTAAGCTTTGGCTCTCAGACCTCACCAATGCAATGGATCTGTGCTGAGAGCCTCGATTGTAGGGGGAGGAAGCCTTTTATATGTTTTAGACCAAGGGAGGAGGGGAATAACAGAGTCACATCTTGATTGGTCCGAGGAGCCCACACATGCCTACACACTTTTGAATTGATTGGTTACAAGGGATGCAGTCCTGAGGGTTTCTCATTGGTGGGTGCTACCTTCAGAGCTATGGAATGTGCTGACTGTTATCTGTGAGGCCAGAAGTCTCTGTTCTTACCTTATAAGGCTGCTATTTTCCTGGGCTTGCTTGATCTATAGCCTCCTGGGGTGGGGGTAGTAGGTGGAGATTACAACATGCCTGGATAGGTCCAGGCTTGCCTGAAACAACTAGTCAAAATGGGGTCAGTGCAGTTTGTCCTCTCAGCCTAGCAATCAAGCAGTTTACAGAAGCGAGAAAGAGCCATTATTCCTAAAGAGGGGCAGGGGTCTCAGGAGTCCAGGGCAGGGGTCCACAGAGGAGGGTTTCACATTTCCCTTCTCCTTGAAACTTAGAGAAGACCCAATCATGGGTCTAGGTTGGGGTCCCTAATAGGGGGTTCTAAGGGCTGATACTGGGACCTCAGGACCATGAGTTGTAATGTACTCACTCGTTCTTTAATGAAGGCAACCAGCCGATTGATGATACATGGTCCAATAGTTATTATTAACAGAAGGAGGATTATAGGTCTGGCTAAGGTGGAGACTAAAGTAGTGAGCCAAGGAGCCCAACTAAACAGTTGCTCGTACCATCCAGGGTCCTTTTGTTCTCTATCCTTGATACGTTTCCTGAGCAGAGCCATAGAATCTCTAATCACCCCAGAGTGGTTAGCATAAAATCAACATTCTTCTTTTAGGGCTGCACACAAGGCCCCTTGTTGCATAAGAAGGAGGTCAAGACCTATTCTATTCTGTAAGGCGACCTCTGCTAGTGAGTTTAGGGATTGTTATAATTTAGTTACAGACTGTTCCAAACTCCTGAGGCCTGCATCAATCGCTACCTGGTGGGCTCTGTAGTTTTAGTCCTGTAAAATTAAGGCCGAGGTGCCCACTCTGGTCACTCGAGCTATACCTAGATCAATTAAGGAGGATAACAAAATGGCTGCAGCCCCTATGGCTCTCTTAGTTCTGAGGGCAGAAAGGGGTGCATAGGCTAGCTCCATCTGGGTCTCCCCATAGTAAGTCATCTTGGGGAATAGCTGTACCATGACACAGTAACCTTTGATGACATTCAGGACGGTCCAGTCAATGCAGGGGATCAAACCAGTAGAGCAAGCCCACCATCCAGAAGTGGCAGAGTAATAAGTACCATTTGAAACAGAGACTATGTGGTTACATAGCCCTGAGGGTACCTGAGCACCAGGGGGCAGGGCACAGGTCCCTGCCCCAGTTACTTGGTGGAGAGAAAGTTTTCCCTGCTGTCCCCATGTGCGTTGGTTACTATTAACTCAGGAGTAATTACCTACTACAGCTATGCCCACATAGAAGGGCAGCTGGGCACTCAGACAAAGCCAGCACTCTACAGTTAGGTCCGGCTTGGAGGCATTGAGCACCGTGAAAGTGGAGGTGATTAGCGGCCAAATAGGGTGGTCTGAGGGTGAAGCTGTAGGTGTCCCCGCAACTACTGCTGCTCTCTGAAAGACTGTTGTACTTTCCCTCAGAAGCGGGGGCTTAGGGCTGGGGTTGGATTCTAGGGGTACTAAAACCAGGTGGGGGTCAACACCTTGGGGTACCAGTGAGGTGGGGGTTTCCTTTCTGAGGATGATAGTGAAGAACCCCCCCAGGCTCGGGTTGAGAGTTCTCAAACCCCAGGTTTTTCCTACCTCCCAAGTGGTGTCTATTTTTCCTGCATCAGTAAACACCACCTTAACAGGGTTGCAGCCTGTTTTCGTAGGACATGTTCTAACTTTCCGCCCACGATAAATGGCATCAGGGGTGTTGTTACAGACAACCTTGATAAGATCATCTTTAATGGGGGCTGTCCAGTAGATGTCTCCTGTACTCACACAGTCCCAGGATTTACAAAAATAATCACTGGCTCCCCCACATCATTTTCCCCAGTCTCTACCTCTGCTCCCAGGACAGACATAGTAATAAGCATGACGTAGCCCCCCATGGCTCTGTCTGGGGAGTAAGCATTGGAGATTGAAGCCTAGCTCTGGGTTCCAGGTGTTTAGCAGGACGATCTTGGATGTCTGGACCAGGATGTCTCCAGTAGAAGTGTCTAGGAGCTGCCAGGTGAGATTGTAAGGTTGATGAGGGTTAGCAGTTATACATACGTTCATTCCAAACAGCAGAGTAAACATCAAGAGCGGCATAGCCTTAGCTTGAGGGGATTGTCTGCGTTCTTGTGGACCTCCATGTTGTTGGATCCGGCATAGAGGTCAACGGAGGGCAATGGTTGTCTGGGTCTGGGTAGGAACTTGCTAGTCGGATGTGAGTGTGATGGATCCAGGTGGCAACTCCATCTACCTTCACCGCTGTTGGGGTTGTCAGGAGCACTACATACGGTCCTTTCCAGTGAGGTTCCAAGGTCTCTCGGCAGTGCCTGTGGACGTAGACCCAATCGCCAGGCTGGTAGTTGTGGGGGGTAGGAGGGGGAGCAGTCTCATAGCTTTCAGCCAGGGCCACCACTTCTAGAGAATCAAGCAACTGTTGGTTATCAAATTCAGCAATTAGTTCAGTTCTTAGACTGGGGAGGATGGGGGGGGCTGTCTTCCAAACATGATTTCATAGGGGGTCAATCTTAGCAGATAGGGCGAGTTCCTTACCCTATACAGGGCGAAGGGAAGGAGAGCCACCCAGTCCCCACCAGTCTCCATGGTTAATTTAGTAAGGGTCTCTTTTAGAGTCCCAGTCATCCTCTCTACCTGTCCTGAGCTCTGGGGCCTGTACGCACAATGTAATTTCCATCTTGCCCCCAATATCCTAGCTAATTCCTGGGTTACATGTGATGCAAAGGCTGGCCCATTGTCAGAGCTCAGAAGGGCTGGGACACGATACCTGGGTAAGATGTCCTCCAGCAGTTTCTTGGCTACCACCTGAGCGGTCTCATGCTTCGTGGGGAAGGCTTCAGTCCATCCTGAAAAGGTGTCTACCAGAATTAGTAGATATTTATAACCATCCTTGCATGGCTTAACTTCTATAAAGTCCATCTCCCAGTGGGCCCCTGGTCTAGAGCCCCTCATTTGAGCCCCTTGCTCCTTAGGATGGTTCTCTACATTGGTCAGCTTGCAGCTAAGGCATGCAGAGGCGACTGCATTAACCAGTGGGTGGAGATTCAAGACTTTTAAGTGAGCATTTCTTAAGAGTTCAGCTGTTTTCCTTGTACCCAGGTGAGTGGTTCAGTGGATGTGTGTGAGGTCTTTGGCCAGGTCGTTTGGCAGAATAATTCTACAGTTTCCTGTATGCCACCAAGCCTTGATCTTTTGGGTCATGGGAAGTTTGTGTATCAATTTCATATCCTCTTGGGAATAGTGAGGCTGATCAGGTAGGACAGGGGGCCCAGGATCTGGCAGTTAAATTGGCAAAAATCTGGAAGGCCTCCAAGGCTACTTCTTTGGCAACCCGGTCTGCTCTCTGATTTCCCTGAGCTATGGGCATGTTAGCTTTCTGGTGCCCGGGGCAGTGGATAATAGCCAACGTCTTAGGCAGCCATAGAGCCGCCAACAAGCCAAGAATTTCTTGTTTATTTTTAATAGCTTTTCCCTCCACTGTGAGCAGCCCCCTTTCCTGGTAGATGGCTCCATGCACATGTGCTGTAGCAAAGGCATATCGGCTGTCTGTGTACACAATTCAATCACCTGTTCTTTCCAAGTCTAAGGGCCTCAGTCAGAGCTATCAGTTCTGCCCTCTGAGCCAAGGTTCCCACAGGCAAAGCAGCCGCCCAAACAGTCTCAGTCTCAGTTACCACTGCTGCCCCTGCATACCTCTGCCCATCCTTCATGAAACTGCTACCGTCGGTGAACCAAGTAGCTTCTGCATCAGAGAATGGCCAATCCGTCAGGTCGTTTCTGAACCTGTGTACCTGGCTCAGGATCCCCGTGCAATCATGCAGGGGCGCGTCCAGGTCAGAGTCAGGCAGCAGGGTGGCTAGGTTAAGGGCGGTGCTTGGGAGGAACCTAATTCTTGGAGGGTTAAGAAGTAGGCTCTGATAATGGGTTATTCGGACATTGCTCAACCAGCGGTCTGGTGGCTGCTTACGAACTCCTTCAATAGCATGAGGAGTGGTGATGTGCAGTTCTTGCCCTAATGGCAATTTATCTTCATCCCTGACTAGAAGGGCATTAGCAGCTATAATCCGCAGACACAGTGGCCATCCTGCAGCTACTGGATCAAGTTTCTTAGCCAAGTATGCTACTGGTCTATTCCAGGGTCCTAACGTTTGAGTCAGGACTCCTTTGGCTACTCCTTTCTTTTCATCTATGTAGAGGTGGAAAGGCTTGGTGACATCGGGGAGGCCCAAAGCCGGGGCAGTCAGGAGGGCTTGCTTAATTTCATTAAAGGCCCTTTCACTTTCCCCCGTCCAAACAAAAGTCTCATTCTCTTTTGTAGCCTCATAGAGAGGCTTAGCCAATTCAGCACACCCTGGGATCCAGAAGCGGCAAAACCCTGCCAATCCCAAAAACTCTCTCACTGCTCTCCGGGAGTTGGGGACCAGAATCTTCAACTCCATTTCTTTCCTGGCATCTGTGAGCCATCTTTGTCCTTCTTTTAGAATGTGCCCTAGATAAATCACTTCTTGATGACACATTTATGCCTTCTTAGCAGATACCCGATATCCTAGCCTGCCCAGAGTCACCAACAAATCCTTAGTCCCTTGCTGACATAGTAGAGCATCAGCAGCAGCTATCAGAATGTCATCTACATACTGCAATAGGGTGAGCTGGGGGTGTTCCAGCCTGTACTCACCCAGATCTTCATGAAGTGAAGTGGCAAAGAGAGTGGGCGAGTTCTTGAATCCCTGAGGCAGGTGAGTCCAGGTCAATTGCCCATTGAAACAGACCTCTGGATCTTGCTATTCAAAGGCAAAGAATGGCTGACTGTCCTTGGCTAAGGGCAGGCTAAAGAAGGCATCTTTTAAATCTAGTACAGTATGCCAGCTCCTGGAGGGTGACAAGGAGCTCAGGAGGGTATAGGGATTAGACACTGTGGGATGGCTATCCATGACCCACTTATTTACTTCTTTCAGATCCTGTACTGGCCAGTAATCATTTGAGTTTGGCTTCTTTACCAGGATAAGAGGTGTATTCCATGCAGACCTGCAGGGTGCTAGCACTAGGATGCCCTGGTCCCTTAGCCTCTGGATGTGTGGGGTAACCCCTGATCAGGCTTCATGGGACATGGGATACTGCTTCACCTGAGCTGGAAAGGCTCCCGGTTTCAGCTCCACCCAGATGGGTGGCTGGTGGGCTGCCAGCCCCATCCCTCCAGTCTTGGCCCAGGCCAGAGGAAATTCCTGCAGCCAAACATAAATCCCCTCCATTGGCTGCGGGTCCAGTTTTTGGTGCAGTCGATACTCATCTTCCAGTTGCAAGGTCAGTACTTGAATGGGGTGGCCTCCTTTATCTATTAAATGAACCCCACTAGGTGAAAAATGGATGTGGGCTCCAATTTTGGTAAGCAAGTCTCTACCTAAGAGTGGATAGGGGCAATCTGGCATGACTAGGAAGGAGTGGGACACCCGACCCGTGCCTAAGTCCACTTTCCTTCAGGTGGTCCATGAATATTGGCTCATGCCAGTCACTCCCTGTACCCAAGACCTTTTGTCTGACAATTTCCCTAGGGTCTCTGTTAACACTGAATGTTGAGCACCTGTGTCTACATGGAAACTCACAGGTGTCCCCTCCACTCTGAGAGTTACCCTGGGCTCGGGGAGGGGATCTGAACCCTGTCCTCCCTATTCGCTCCATTCCCCAAGCTCCAGGATTTGTGTTCCTTCATGGACCTGCTCCTGCCCAGCTGGTCTTTCTGGATATTCCTTCTTCCAATGGCCCATTTTCTTACAATATGCGCATTGGTTTTTCAACAATTTTGGTCGCCCTTCTGGGCATCTCCTACCTTGTTCAGCAGATAGGCATCGTAGCTGGCGTTCTCTTTCACCTGGGGACCTGGTCGATGTGGCCAGGAGAATCTTGGCAAAGTCGTGGGTCCCCTTCTGGGCGGATAGGCATTGCAACTGGTGTTCAGCAGATAGGCATTGCAACTGGCATTCTCTTTCACCTGGGGACCTGGTCAATGTGGCCAGGAGGATCTTGGCAAATTTGTGGGTCTGCTTAGCACTGGCAGCAGTGGCGACCCAGGTCTGCTTGTCCTCAGGACTCTCTTGATGATTGTAGACTTTCTCAGCCACTGCCAGAAGCTCTGGCAGGGTTTTATCTGCCAGTCTGTCCAATTTCTGCACTTTGAACCTAATATTGGGTGCAAATTGGTTCACGAACACCAGGATCACTGCATTCTTATTCTCAGGTGCTTCCGGGTCCATTGGGGTATAGGTATGGAATGCCTCAAGGATCCTTTCTAGGAAAGCTGCAGGTGATTCTGCCCTCCCTTTCTGCACACCACTAATCTTGGCCAGATTGGTGGGATGCCTTGTGGCCACCCGGAAGCCCCCCATTAGGGTCTGGCAGTAGACCCAGAGCGTCTCCTTACCTTCAGCCACACTGAAGTCCCAATTTGGCCTAACCAGGGGAAAGGCTTCATCTATCAGGGCCTGATTGGTGGTGGGATTCCCATCCACCCCAGGGACCAGCTTGCGGGCTTCAACCAGGATCCGGTCTCTTTCTTCAGTGGTGAACAGGACCTGCAAAAGCTGCTGAATATCATCCCAAGTGGGCTGGTGGGTAAACAAAACAGATTCTAGCAAATCAATTAGACCTTGGGGCTTTTCAGAGAATTTAGCTGTCTGCAGCTTCCAGTTGTAGAGGTCACTAGTTGCAAATGGCCAATACTTCATCTGTTGGTCCCCTGCTTCAGTGAGCGGCCCCACAGCCCAGAGGGGGAGGACAGTAGAGTCTGCCACCAGCTGTGGCTGCCCCGTTTGGACCCTCCTCCGTATTTGGGGAGGGTGTTCTTCCATCTCCTGGGGTGGGGCTGCCTCCGCCTCCCCCAGGGTGTCCTGAGGCTCTGCTTGTGGGACAGGCTGATGAGGGGTGACTCAAGCAGAAGTTCTTCCCCTGTGCCTCCTTGCAAGACAGGGTAGAGAGGGGCAGAGGGTTTAGTTTCATTTTTCTGCCACTCATCCTCGTGCAGGGTGAGGACAGTTGGCTTTGGGCCAGTGGGGGGAGGAGGAAAGAATGGCTTTAACCATTTTGGAGGCTCCTCCACCATAACCTGCCAAGTCGTGATGTAAGGGACCTGATCAGGGTGGCCTGGACGTCCATAAATTATATCCTTTACTCTGTAGATGGTGGGCAAGTCGAACGTCCCCTCTTCAGGCCAACCAGCCCCAAAGGTCCCATTCATTCCTGCAAAATATTAAGAGCTTCCCTTTCTTTACTCTTAACCCCAGGCTATCAGCCTGGGCTTTGAACTCCGAGAAGTGATCCTGGAAAAGGCTAAGAGGAGTTACCTGCTTCTGTTCCATCTCTTCTAACACAGTAAGAGTCACAAACACAACAAAAAGCACAAACACAGAAAAACAACATGGTTAGTTGGCACCTTAAACTGAAAATAGGACGATGGCCTCTCACCTCCTGGCGGGCGCAACCCTCTCCATCCTTCCAAATTTACCTCCAATCCCCACCAGGTGGGTCCGGGACGTCTCCTGAGTCCCACGGCCTGGGCCCTTCCAGCTCGTCCGCCTAGATCTCCAACAGGCAATTTCAAACTGGGCCCAAAAAACAAACGCACGCAAATACAAAAGACACAAAGACAATAGACACTCACCGATCGGATCACTCAGACTCAGCACTCTGGGGTCCCGTAAGGGGTCTTAGGGATCCTAGATGAGCCCCCAAATGTTGTGTCCAGAGAACAGAGCCCCAAGAATAACCACAGAATCCAGAGGGCATGCAAGAACAAAGAGTTTATTCGGGCTTAAGCTCGGGCTCTCAGACCTCACCAACGCAATGGATCTGTCCTGAGAGCCTCGATTGCAGGGGGAGGAAGCCTTTCATAGGTTTTAGACCAAGGGAGGAGGGGAATAACAGAGTCACAACATCATTGGTCCGAGGAGCCCACGCGCGCCAACACATTTTTGAATTGATTGGTTACAAGGGATGCAGTCCTGGGGGTTTCTCATTGGTGGGTGCTACCCTCTGCGCTATGGAATGTGCTGACTGTTATCTGTGAGGCCAGAAGTCTCTGTTCTTACCTTATAAGGCTGCCATATGCCTGGGCTTGCTTGATCTATAGCCTCCTGGGGTGGGGGTAGTAGGTGGAGATTATGACATGCCTGGACAGGTCCAGGCTTGCCTGAAACAACTAGTCAAAATGGGGTCAGTGCAGTTTGTCCTCTCAGCCTAGCAATCAAGCAGTTTACAGAAGTTAGAAAGAGCCGTTATTCCTAAAGAGAGGCAGGGGTCTCAGGAGTCCAGGGCAGGGGGTCACGGAGGAGGGTTTTACATACTTTACCACTGAGTTACAGAACTTGCAGTCTCTACTGAAGTCTGGTGAATGATTTTACCCTTACTCCAGAAGCCTGAGCTAACTCAAGGTAGTTAGCATCAGAATCCCACTGCAGCATGCCATTCATACCTTTTAAGGGTGGCCTGAACATCCACAGTGGCAAGATGGAATTACAGCTCCACTCCATCCCCCACCTACACCTCTGCATTGGAACCTCCATTTAGGCAAAACTGAGATTCTTGGCTTTGTGCAGAAAGGAAATTCAGGACAAGTCCACATGAAACCCAACTGGAGATTTATTTACTTAGTATAGAGTATTAGAGTATAAGAACAGGAGTTAACAGAAAGAGATGCTCAGGGAAGAAATAAGACATAACCAAATGTGGATATGGCATTCTCAGGAGAGAGTCATGCTTACATATCTAAAAATTTACCTTATTTGGGGGCTGGAGAGATGGCTCAGTGGCTAAGAGCACTGACTGCTCTTGGAAAGGACCTGGGTTCGATTCCCAGCACCCACATGGTGGCTACAAACCATCCTTAACTCCAGTTTCAGAGGAATTCGAAGCCCTCTTCTGACCTCCACAGTATTACACAACACAGATGCACTCACATACATGCAGGCAGTACACATAAAATAAAAATAATAAAATATATTTTAAAATTTATTTTAATTTTATGTGTATGTGTGAGTGATTGCATGTATGTATGTGTACCAGGTGCATGCCTGGTGCTTCGGAGGACAGAAGAGGGTATTGTGAAAGTAAAGTTCTCAAAAAGAACTCCTGCACCTTGGACTGAATTTCCTGCAAGGCTGACCAACTGATATCACTCCAGGCACTGTGGAGAGTTTGGAATGTTGCAGGTCCAGAGTCTAATTTCCTTTTTTTTTTTTTTGGTCTTTTTGAGACAGGGTCTCCCTGTAGCCCCAGCTGTCCTGGAACTTACTATATAGACAAGGCTGGCCTTGAACTCATAGAGATCCACCTGCCTCTGCCTCCCAAGTGCTGAGACTACAGGTGTGAGCCATCACGCTCAGCGTCTAATTACCATTTATCTCTGGCCATCTTTAGCCCCCTAAACAGGCTCTCCTTACCTACCTCTGTTTCTGATCTAACATCTGTGACTAACAGATAAAAATCTTTTAGAATGTATTAACCCCAGACCATCAGGTCTCACCAATCCAAAAGCTAAGAATGTCATCAGATAACATCTGAGACCAATAGTAAGAACCCTCCTGCTTTCCTGCACCTGCCTACTGAATGTATTTGAATGTATCCTCCAATGTATTTAAAGTGTCTTGATTTATGACTTTTCTTTGTTCTGTTACTACAAAAATGTAAGGCAACTGTTACCATGCTGGAACATGGAATTTGGGGTAACCTGAACCTGTGTTCTTGGGCCATGGTCATTCATATTTGGCTCCAGAATAAACTCTTATCTCCATTGAGGTGAGAGTTAAGCTTTTGCGTCGACAGCATCTATTCTCTTGAAACTGGAGTTACAAGCAGTTGTGAGCCATCATGTGGGTGCTGAAAACTTGTCAGAAAAATCAGAGACCAACAGCCAAAGTCAGGTGAGTGTTAGGGTTCCAAACAGCAGCAGCTTTCCCCCCACCCCTCCCCAACAGGGACCTACAGACTTTGGAGCCCGAAAAAGGGAACTTAGCTGATAAGCACCTTGACCTTTGAAGTCAAGGGAAACAAACTCTGCTGAGAAGCAGCCTGCCTTTCCTCTGACCTCCAAAGACAGGATAAGCAGATCTTTCCCTTCCCTTCCCTGACATCTTTCCCTTCCCTGCCCTTCCCTGACATCTTTCCCTTCCCTGCCCTTCCCTGACATCTTTCCCTTCCCTGCCCTTCCCTGACATCTTTCCCTTCCCTGCCCTTCCCTGACATCTTTCCCTTCCCTGCCCTTCCCTGACATCTTTCCCTTCCCTGCCCTTCCCTGACATCTTTCCCTTCCCTGCCCTTCCCTGACATCTTTCCCTTCCCTGCCCTTCCCTGACATCTTTCCCTTCCCTGCCCTTCCCTGACATCTTTCTCTTCCCTGACATCTTTCCCTTCTCCGAGGGAAACGTGTCCCGTGCGAAATAAAGCTGTATCCCGCTGAGAATTCCATCGGTGCCTCCTCCATCCAACCGCGCTCGCTCTCTCCCAATTTTTAATCTATCAGTGAGGAGAGGGAGTTTAATAATTTAGTCAGACCCCTTGTTCACGTTTTGGAGGGTTTTTTATACTCATATGTGAGGAATGCAAGCAAAAGGCACATAACATATACATGGTAATTAAGTAAGATAACATAGGGCAGCAAAGGTAATAGAAATGCAAAGGTAACAGAAATTCAAAAGCCTTGGGAAACAAAGATTTTTATACTGAGTAAAGGTTACAGGAATGTGATACCTGGAAAACAAAGACTTCTACCTTGGATAACCACAGGGGGGCAGGGGACGATTCCTGTTCACTTCTGCATTTTTTATCTTCAGGCTTTTCCTCCAGAGTTCTTAATTACCATAACATTGCAAAATCTTTTAGCCATAATAAATTGAACCTGGGTCCTCTGCAGGAGCAACCAGTGCTCTTAACCACTAACCTATCTCTCCAGCCTGTACTTAGGTATCTTTACAATAGGAATATACAGGATTTTGGTGACTCCCAAGTTACATGTCTAAAGGTTGCTAATAAACACTCCACACCACACACATGCGCACACACACACACACACACACACACACACACACACAATTTTACACATTGCTCAGAGTATAGTTTACAAAGTTACAAGGCTGAAGAATTTGCTTTTCAGAGCAAAGGTGTAAGGTGGTTTTATGAGAGGTATTCTTTAGGTTTAAGGGGAGTGCTAAAATATCAGGGGGTATAGACATTTTGGCCCTAAGTAATTATAGTTTATTTATTGTTTTTGCTGTCTTTGATTGAGAGGCCTTTAGGAAAACGTGCATTGTGTCAGCAGGCAATTTTGATTTTTACCAGTGATTTCTGAAGTTTCCTGCCTTCATCAGTTGACAAGGCCAACCAGATCCCAAGAGGAAGAGCCTCTTTTCTCTCCTTTGCTTTCCTTCCCATGCCCTCTCATCCCCCCTCACCCTCCCATCCCCCCACCCCTGACCCCCACATATTCCCATAACTTTCCCTATCTTTTTATCCTGCCTCAGGAACTCTCCCCAAATCTACAATCCTGATACTTGCTAAGGTCAAGTTTGCAAACAGTATTTCTCCAGGAGGGCATATTAGACCTACCAAGGAGTTCTGGGTTGGTTGGTTTGTGGTGCTGGGAATTGAACCTAGGCAAGTGCTCTACCACTGAGATATAGTCTCAGTCCACGAGTAGGTTCTTGGAATTGCAGGAATGAGGAGACTATTTCTTGGGAGGATTTGCATCCTAAATTAGTTCTCTGGAAAGAAAAATGAGAGACCAGGTCATTTGGAAGCTAAGATGGCACAGAAGTCCTGTCTCCCATGAGTCTGTCTTCCTTTGGAGTCAGCTACTGTGCATCTGTTTCTTCTGTTCTTGTCAGACAAATGCAGTTAACAGAATGTAATGACTTCTCACCTGTTCATCCAGGTTATGTTAATTTAATTTGTAGCCCAGCTAAAGAGGTCATTCTCCCATTCCCTAAGACATGCTTGCATTGGGGCTGGAGAGATGGCTCAGTGGTTAAGAACACTGGTTATTCTTGCAGAAGCCCTGGGGTTCGAATCCCAGCACCCACATGGCAGCTAATAACTGTCCATAACCAATCCCAGGGAATCCAATGGCCTCTTCTGTCCTCCACGGGCATTACACGACACGGGTGCACTTACCTACATGCAGGCAATACATTCATGCACGGAAAATAATAAATAAAACATTTTTTTTAAAAAAGACATGTTTGCATTAAAGTTGTGGCAAGTACAAGTAAAACATCTATAAACCTCCACGGGCATGTTTTCCTTTTAACATAAATTTTCAGTTCATTTGAATAAATACCAAGGAGAATGACGCTGGATTGTATGGTAAGTATGGGTCTAGTTTTGAAAGAAACTACCAAATACTCTTCCACTGTGGTTTGGGCTATTTTGAATTCCCACTGTAAAGGGCCCTAGGAATCAGGATTTCATAAGGAAATATGCTAGAGTGAAAACCAGCAGCCCCAAGAGCCCTATTTCTTGCAGAAGGACTATCTCCAAGTTCTAATAGCTGAAACACATGTTTCCTGGCTTTTGTTTCATCTTTTTGAGACATTCTACTGCTGCTATGGACACAACAGCAGACAAGAGTTTCTCTCTCCCCAGTTTTAGACAGAACTATGAATAAACTCATATTTCATGTGTATATGTCTATGTTAGGTTAGAGGGGGGAAAGAAGAAAAGAAGAGAGGGGGTAAGAGAGAGAGTTCCTGAGTCAAATCTTCCTTCAGACAACAGATTTATTAACACTATAGGAAGCAGTGCAACTCTGTATGAAGTCAGAAACTTATACCAGGATGGTGGCATACCCTTTCAATCCCAGCACTGGGGAGGCAGAGGCAGGTGGATCTCTGTGAGATTGAGACCAGGCTAGTCTATATAGCAAGTTCCAGGCCAACAGGGGTTATAGGGAAACACTGTCCAAAAAAATTTTTTTTAAAGAAGTAAGAAGCTTTGGGGCTGGAGAAATGGCTGAGCAGATAAGAGCACTAGCTGCTCTTGCAGAGGATCTGGGTTTTGTTCCCAGCACCCACATGGCAGCTAACAACCCTCCTTAACTCCAGTCACAGGGGATCTGATGCCCTTTTCTGGCCTCTTTAGTCATTGCACACACATGGTACACCTACATACAAGCAGGCAAAATACTCATACACATAAAATAAAAATAAATAAAATTTTTCTGTTGTTTGGGGATTTTTTGTTTTTTTTATTTGTTTTGTTTTTATATATAAGTATTTTTTTATTGAACTTGTAATTTCATACATGTTTTGTTTTTTGAAACGGGGTCTCACTATATAGCCCTGGCTGGTCTTAAACTCTCTATGTAGACCAGGCTGGCCTTGATCTCAGAGAGATCTACCTGCCTCTGCCTCTCAAGTGCTGGGATTAAAGACATGTACCACCATGCCAGCTAAATAAATAAGGCTTTAAAAAAAGGAGAAAGAGGAAGAGGAGGAGGAGCAGCAGCAGCGGGAGCTGCCTGGGCTAGAGAGATGGCTTGTTAAGAGCACTAACTGCTTTTGTAGAGGACCCAGATTTGGTTCCTAGCACCCCCATGATAGTTAACAACCATCCATAGCTCCAGTTTCAGGGGATCCAATGACCTCTTCTGACCTCTGAGGGCACTGCATGACACAGGTGCACTTTCATACATGCAGGCAGTATATTTATACACATAAAATAAAAATAACAAAATATTTTTTAAAAAAGAAGCAGGTGCTGGAGAGTTGGCTCCATGGGTCTCCCTGAAGCCCAGCTGGCCTGGAACTCACTATGTAGACCAGGCTGGCCTTGAACTCAGAGAGGTCTGCCTGCCTCTGCCTCCCAAGTGCTGGGACTACAGGCATGTATCGCCATGCCTGGCATAAAATATTTTTAAAAAAAAGAAGAAACTGGGGGGCTGGAGCGATGGCTAAGAACACTGGTTGTTCTAGCAGAAGACCAGGGTCCGAATCCCAGCACCCACATGGCAGCTACAACTGTCCATAACTCCAGTCCCAGGGGATCCGACAGCCTCTTCTGTCCTCCGTGGGCATTGCACGACACGGGTGCACTTACTTACATGCAGGCAATACACACATACACATAAAATAAAAAGAATAAATAAAATATTTTTTTAAAAAAAGAAAAAACCTTTGTCCTTCCACACAAAACAAGGTATCTACTTTTTTGTTTAGTTTTGTTATGCTTTTGTTTGTTTGTTTGTTTGTTTGTTTTTGTTTTTTGGTCTTTTTGAGACAGGATCTCCCTGTAGCCCCAGCTGGCCTTGAACTCACAGGGATCTGCCTGCTTCTGCCTCCCAAGTGCTGGGACCAAAGGTATGCGCCACCACGCCCGACCTTATTTTGTTTTATTTTTTGTTTTTTGAGATTGGGTCCCCCTGTGTTTCCCCAACTGGTCTGGAACTCACTGTGTAGACCATACTGGCCTTGATCTCACAGAGATCTACCTGCCTCTGCCTCCTGAGTGCTGGGATTGAAGGTGTGCACCACCATATCCACTCCTTAAGGATTTCTGAGGAAAGGAGAGGTCTTACATTATGAGGAAGCAGGCTTGTTTAATATGCCATTTATGCTGTATGACTGAAACAAGGGAACAGGGTATATGTGACATAGGCTACTTGACAAGAGTCACTGTTTTTTCGAGTAGGGGAGTAGGACTTGGTCAGTAAATGACCCATGCAATGTGACAGACATCAAGTTACCTTCAACCAGCGTGGCAAGGGGCCAGGTTTGTTGCACCCTGCTTGCAGCCCTGTTTAGGGTCTTGTTACCTGAACGGCCCGGTTTCTCTAATATATATATATATATATAAATAAAATATATACACATATATTATAATATACATTATTACATATACATTAATGTATAATACATTATGTAATATACATTATTACATATACATTATATATACATATATAATATATGTGTATATATTTATATATATATGTATGTGTGTGTAGGTCATTTTCTCTTAAGGCACATGAGCATTTGAACCCAGAGCTGGGCTTTGTAACCAGGGCTATGGTACCAACACCAGCAATGAAGAAGCATTCCTGTTGCTCCAGAAACTCATCATTTGATGTCACCAGTGTTTTGGATTTGGGCCATCCTATGCATATCCTAGATATGCAGTGTTATATCATTATGTGTTCTGTGTTGCTGTTTGAAGTGCTGGGAATTAAACCCAGGACCTAGTCCATGCTAAGCAAGTGATCTACCACTGGCCTGTACCCTTAGCCCTCTCTCATTGTTTTAATCTACAATCTCCTAATGATACAGAATACTGAACATTTGATATACAAATATTGAATATTTTTATATCTTTTTTGGTGAAGTATCTATTAGATGTGTTGCCCATTTTTTAATTGTGTTGTTCCTTCTGGTTGAATTTTAACACTTCTTTGTGTATTCTGAATAAAGTGCTTCATCAAATACACCTTTTTCAAATATTTTCTCTCAGCATATACCTTGTTTTTTAAAAAAAAAAATTCAAGTTATTTATTTAAGCCATCTCCCAAAAGCAGAGAGATAGAAATTGGTATAATGGTCACCATTTGATACAAGAAAAGATGAGTTTTGCTAGTCCACATGCCGATTAATGGTCCAAACCAGTGTTGTGGCCCCTGTTTTCTTTGTTTTGTTTTTTTTGTTTGTTGTTGCTATTTTATGTGTACGCATGTGAACGTGTGTGTATGCACGTGTGTGTGCGCATGTGTGTGCATATATATAAATATACCCATACATGCAATGCCTGCAGAGCCCAGAAGAGGGAGTCAGATATCCCCTGGCACTGGAATTACAGATGGTTGTTAGCTGCCATGTGGATGCTGGGAACCAACCCAAGTCCTCTGGCAGAACAGTCAGTGCTCTTAACTGCTGAGCCATCTCTCTAGCCCCGTACCTTCTTTTCCTTATTGTCTTGATCTCTCAGATATATTTAAATTGACTTCTAAGATTTTTTGCCAAAAATCTAAGTAGTTGGGGGAGGGATATGTGGGGATGCATCTTAGTTGATTGGCTGTCTGCCTGAAATGTCTGAGGTTCTGGGTTCAATCCCAAGTACTACATAAATCAGGCATGGTGGTGCACATTCATAATCCCAAGATGTGGGAGTTGAAAGAAGGAGGATCAGGAGTTCAGGGTAATAGCCATCCTCAACTAGATAGCAAGTTTGAGAACAGCCTGGGCTACAAGAAACAATCTCTCAAAAAGAAGAAAGAGAGAGAGAGAGAGAGAGAAAGAAAAGCCAGCAAGATAGCTCAGTAGGTAAAGGTATTTGCTGCCAACCCTGACCAACTGAGTTCAATCCCTGGGACCCACATGATAGAAGGAAAGAACCAACTCCCACAAGTTGTCCCGACACCCGCATGTGCACTGTGGCATGTATACATACACATCACACACACACACACACACACACACACACACACACACACACAAATAAATAATAAATAAATTAATTAAATTAATGTAACAAAAAAGAGAGATAGAGAAAATTTAAATAGGGGGCTAAAGATGTAACTCCCTGGTATTTGCCTGTCATGCACAAAGCCCTAGGTTCCCATCCTAATTCCACACATATAGAAAGATGATCACTTGAGGCCAGAAGTTAGACACTGAGACTACACAGTGAAATCCCCATCTCAAACAAAACAAGAATTGTAATTGTAAAAAAATGAAACCTACTGTGCATTATAGATACTGACATTTGGAAATAAGACTTGTTCTTTCAAAAGTGTTCAATGAAGGCTATAGAATGCATTCAGCTATAATCAGTCAACTATCTTTATTTTATTTTTGTCTTCTGCTGTGTTTGGAATCAAACTTATGGCCTCACACATGCTAGGCAAGAAGTCTATCACTGAGCTACATTCTCACTGTCATCATCATCATCATCAACACCATCACCACACTCTTTTAAAAGGGGCCCAGGTTTGATTCCCACCACCCACATGGCAGCTATAAACCATCCTTAACTCCAGTTCAGGGGAATCTGATGCCCTCTTCTGACCTCCGTGGCATTGCATGACACGGGTGCACTCACATACATGCAGGCAATACACTCATACACATAAAAATAAAAATAATAAATACATTTAAAAAATTTTTAATCCCAGCATTTGGGTGGCAGAGGCAGGCAGATCTCTGTGAGTTTGAGGCCAGCCTGGTCTCCATAGCAAATCCAGGCCAGCTCGGGCTACAGGAAGACCCTGTCTCAAAAAGACCAAAAAAAATTTTTTTAACTTAAATTTTATGACTGATTTGCCTGTACGTATATAAGTGCACCCACGCCTGCAGAAGTCAGTAGAGAGCATCAGATCCCCTGGAATTAGAGTTATAAATGGACAGTTGTTAGTCACCATGTGGGTTCTGGGAACCGAACACAGATCTTCAAGAGCAGCCAATGCTCTTAATTTCTGAGCCATCTCTCCAGCCCCCATACACCTTTTTAAAATTTTTAATTTATTTTATTTCTACTTTGTGTATGAGTGTTTTGCCTTCATGTACAAAAGTGCACCCATGTCATAGATGTGGAACTGAAGTATGGATAGTTGTTAACCACCATGTGGGTGCTAGGAGCCGAACCTGGGTTCTCTGGAAGAGCAGTCAGTGCTCTTAATGGCTGAGCCATCTCTCCAGCCCCCAATCATCTTTTTTTGAAACAAAGTCTCACCTAAGTCACCTAGTCTGGCCTCAAACCCAGGTCCTCCTGCCATAGCCCCCAGAATGCTGATTACAGGCATATTCTATTACATTTGGTCTCATCATCCATGTTACTTTATTTTATATTCCTCTTGTGTACTGGGATTACAGGAATGCACCACCACACAGGCTTCATCAACCACTTTAATAGTCACTATAAAACTCTGAGAATGTGTTTTGTTGTTATTGTTTTTTGTTGTTTTGGGTGTTTGTTTTTTTAGATAGGGTCTCAAGCAGCTCAGGCTGCTTGGCCTTAATTCCCTTAGTTGCTGAGGATGACCTTGAACTCCTGATCCTCCAGCCTCTATTTCCCAAGTGCTAGGATCACCAGTGATGATGATGATGATGATGATGATGATGATGATATTTTAGATAAAGCTTTGAAGCCAGGTACTAGCTTGAGATCGCTTTGTTTTTTCTACAACTTATGTATGTAGTATTTTTAGAAATTCTGGCAATGGCCAGTATTGCCTTAGGATCTATGGGACCCTGGTCAATAGCTTAAAAAAAAAAGAGAGAGCGAGAGAGTTCATCTCTGGCAATTTGCAAGTCTGTGGTGTCTAGTAGGGGCAATGTCCTCCTTTCATAAGGTAACTCCTTTTAATCTCCTTTTATAATGTATACGTGTATACTCTTAGAAGCCTCTATAGTGGGTTTCCATACTGCTTTTTCTAAATGCCTTTTAGTGTTAGTTATTCCTTCTCATACTCCCTTCTCCACCCTGCCCTTACATTTCCCACCCCAGTTATCCCTTTGTACTCTATTATTCCTCTTTCTCCCTTTATATAACTGCATTCTGTCTCCCCTCTGATGAAGCCCCCCCCCTTTGATCATTTGTTTCCTGACTTCTCCTGATTGTCCAATTGAAACATGTATATCTAAGAATTTAAAGCTAGCATCCAGTTATGAGAAAGAACACATGACATTTGTCTTTCTGGGTCTGAGTTACCTCACTGAGGATGATTGTTTCCAGTTTCATCCATTTACCTGTGAATTTTATAATTTAATTTTTGATAATAATATTCCATTGTATAGATGTACCACACTTTCATTATCCATTCACCAGTTGATGGACATCTACGTTGTTTCCATTTCCTGGCTATTGTGAAAAGGGCAGCAGTAAACATGAATGAACAAGTATCTCTGGAGTAGGACAGAGTTTTTTGATTATATGCCAAAGAGAGGTATGGCAGAGTCAAATGGTAGATCAATTTCTAGTTTTCTGAGAAATCTCCACACTGATTTCCATAGTGGCTGCACTAGTTTGCACTCCTTCCAGCAGTTAATAAGTGTTCCCCTTTCCCTACATCTCATGAGTGGAGCTATGGTCCCTTCCTGTGGACCTTTAGCTGTGATCCCCTCCAGTGAACTAAAGCTGTGGCCTTCCCCTGTGAGCCAGAGTTGTGGTCCCTTTCAATGAACCTGAAGTGGTGAACCCCTCTTGTGAACTGGATCTGTGGACCCTCCTGAGAGCCAGAGCTGTGGTTCCATCTGTGAACCTAGAGCTATAGTCCCCTCCTGTGAGCTAGGGCTACGGTTCCCTCCCGTCAACCTGGAGCTGATGTCCCTTTAGCTGAACCTGGAACTATGGTTCCATCCTGTGAACAAGGAACTGTGGTCTTCTCCAGTAAGTCAGAGTTGTGATGCCCTTCTGTGAAGTGGAGCTGTGGTCCCTTCCCATGAATTTGGGGTCAGGTTTCCCATTTATGAACCTGGATCTGTTGTCTCTTCCTGTGAGCTAGAGTTGTGGTCCCCTACTGTGATAGAGCTGTGGTCCCATCCCATCAACCTGGAGCTGTGCTCTGGGGAACCAGGAGTGATGGTCCCCTCCTGTGAGCTGGAGCTGTGGTCTCATTCTGGGAGTAGGACTGCTGCCTCCTCCAACATAAGCCAGGGTTGAGAACGCTTCTGTGAACTGGAGCTGTGGTCCCCTCCCATGAGCCAGAGTTGTGGTCCCTTCCTGTGAGCCTGAGCTGTGGTCCCTCTCTGTGAGCTGAGCTATGGTCTCCTCTTGTTAGCTGGAGTTCTGGTCCCCTCCCATGAGCCTGCAGCTCTGGACCCTTACCATGAGCCGCAGTTCTACATCCCTCTGGTGGTAGGCTGATGGTGGAGCAGAGCAAAGCACAGTCTTCCTGATGTTGGGCAGTAGTTTCAGTCTTCTCTGGGTGACTATATTCCCCACATCCCCCTCCCCTGGGGTCCCAGGTTGTGCACAGCAGAGACTTCACCTCTTATGCTATGCTGGGGACAGGGGAAGCCTCTGTTATTTGCAGATTCTGGTCTTGGGGTGAATAATCTCTGAAATAACAAAGCTTCCACCTCCCCTGAGACCCAGCTGTGGTCTTCACTTCACACGTGGTCCTAGCTATTCAGGCCTTGATGTTGGACCTCTCCCATTACCAGGCACCAAGAGGTTTTCCATTATTTTTCTATTACTCTTCTACAGCCCCAATATGCCTTCACCTATGCCCTAATTGAACTTCTAGCGATAAAAATCAGTCTGGGAAGCTAAAAAAAGGACTAGAAAATACTGTAATAACTAAAGTGATAAAATTCTCAAACTAAAAAT
The DNA here is from genome assembly GCF_000622305.1 of Nannospalax galili. NCBI lineage: Eukaryota > Metazoa > Chordata > Mammalia > Rodentia > Spalacidae > Nannospalax > Nannospalax galili. The sequence continues at coordinate 3,225,355 of NW_008353126.1, read as the reverse complement.
ATGTAACTAGATCTTAGAATATAAATTCAAAATTTGAAATGTCTACTATAATTTTTGAATATTGTTTACTGACAAAACTATACTACTAAACTTCAACAATGTGAAACTTCTTACTGTTCCTATGAGTTTGCCACTCATTCCCTGCAAATTCTCTACATATATAAAGTCCTCCAATGTAATCATGTTACTTCCTAAAGAAGACAATGCTAATAAAATATTTTAAATAAAAAAATCACTTCTATTGAATAGAAATCATAAGCATGAACAGTCTGTTGCTAAATTTAGGTAAGTAAACTATAATTGCCATTGATATTTTGTATGTTTTTCTCTTTTTAATGTATGTATGCTTTTAAGAATTATTTTCTTCTATTTTATTTTGGTTTTTTATTTTATTTTTATTGAGCTTTTTAAATTTCATAAACATTTCCCACTTAAATCCAGACCCAGACCCCCTTCCCCATCCATGCCTCCTCCATTTCCCAACCAAACCCTACACACTCTGCCATACATGCTGAGTCCCATTTATTCAGCTGTTTGTACCCAAATGTCCTTCAGTGTAAATGCATCCACTGGAGTGTAGTCAGTCCATCCAGTGGTCATATATAAGTCATACTCTTCCTCACCTAGCAGCAATCAGTCTCAAATAGTTCTCAATCTAGTGCTGGACCACTACCTATTTCTCCCCTTCCCTTTGGGCCCTTGTTTAATTGAGCTGACATGGGTCCCAAGCTCGATGCCACTGCTGCCACAGGCTCACATGATCAAGCCTCCAGTGCCCTGGAAGCCTCCACCTCCCTGTGTTCATGAACAATCCCTAGCTCTTACAATCTTTCCACCTCCTCTTCGGTAGTGGTCCCTGAGCTATCGGTGGGTGAGATTCCACAGGCGTCCCATTCTACAGTCTCTTATTCTCCAAAACTTGGCCAGTTGTGGCCTTCTGTGTGCATCACACTCTGACAAAGGGAGCCTCACTGGTGACAGTTGAAGGGTGCATTAGCCCTCTCTCTACCCCTTATTCTGCTATGTTCCATGAGCCTTAGTTGTAGAGATTTGACTGCAGATGTGTCACCTAGTACAGGGCATCTCCAAGACGTATGTTCCCTGTGCCTGACCAGATGTACAACTCTGCAGTAGCCTCCATCTGTTGCAAAAAGAAGCTTCTTTGATGAGTGCTGTACAGCATGTTTGTCACCCTAAGAGAGGTCTCTATCTGGCACTGCATTCCCTGCCAAGCAGCTCCCAGGTATACATACGCATTAATGTTCAGACACTCTATGTGCATTTCTCATAGGGTTTCTAGGACATCACTTTTCCCTCTAGGTTTCCTAGAACCCAAGACTCACTCATTTCCACTCTTTTTTCTCCCATCCACTTCCTTCCTCCCTCCTTCTCTAGTCACAGTGTCCCCATTATCCCTACCCTTACCCCCAATACTTCCCAACTCCTGCTATCTTTCTTCTCCTGACTTCCCTCCCTCCCCCCACACCATGGTCCTTTGCATATCCCACCCTCCTGTCCTCCCTGCCGATTACACCCACTTTTCCCACCTCCCTCAGGTAACATCTGTTCCCTACTATCCCCCTTTCAGGTTGTTTCTTGTCCTTTACCTCCATGTATCCTTTCCCTTTACCTGGCTCCTGGTGTTACATCAGAAATTATATCGTCACACATAAGGGATTGGTGCTACAATCCACAAATGAGAACATACACTGCTTGCTTTTCTGTGTTTGTGTTACTTCGCTTAGTATAACACTCTCTAGCTCCATCCATTTACCTGAAAATTTCATAATTTCTGCTTTTCTTACTGCTGAGAACTCCATTGAGTAGATAGATGTATCATATTTTCATTAATCATTCATCAGTTGAGGGACATTTAGGTTATTTCCATTTCTTAGCTATTGTGAAGAGAGCAGCAACAAACATGGATGTACAGGTATATCTACAGTATGATGAGTCCTTTGGGTATATGCCAAGGAGTGGTATCACTGGATCATATGATAGGTTCATTTTCAGTTTTTTTAAGGGTTCTCCACACTGCTTTCCATAGTGGTTGCACAAGTTTGCATTCCCACCAGCAGTGAATGAGTGTTCCTCTTTTTCCACATCCTCTCCAGCATTTGGAGTCTTTTGTTCCTTGATCTTTGCCAATCTGGTTATTTTTTAGTTTTGGGTTCTTTTGGTGCTGGAAATCAAACCCAGAGCCCTGGCATGCTAAACATGAGCCATATACCACCCCCTCAGTCTGGCAGATTTGTTCTAGATGCAGATATAGAAGCTGAGTATCTGGAAAGTGGAAAGTGAATTCTCTAAAACAATCTGAAGGTCCATGCATCCTGGCAAACCTCACAGAATTATATGGCATGTACTCAGAAGTTATTTAAGAAGCTTCTTTTGTTTGGGGGATGACGTCTTACCATGCTGCCCGGGCTGATCTGGAACAGGTGGACTCAAGTGATCCACTTCCATTTTGGGAGCAGCTGGGGCTGTATGGCCATCATGCCCAGTTTAAGGGACTGTTAAAGGACACTACCGACCATCCTGTATTTTCATAGCATACTGACTTGAGATCTTAATCTCTTCCCTGTCTCATGGCTCCTGCTTATGTTGCTGCTTCCTCAGAACCTGGGTATGAACCTGGGTGAATCCACATGGTTCCTTTCCATTCCTTTCCTTGGCTTTAGTGCCTAGGGCTAATGTCTCGATTCTTTCTCTGTTGCTCACCCACATTCCTGGGAGGATATGGGAAGATTATCCACATACATGCAAGGAGCTATGCCACAGGTCACTGGCATGTGGATCACTGCCACCTCCAGTCTAACTGGCTGTGTCCACAGGACCAGACAGGGTCCCTCTTAAGTGTATTTCATGTCCACATAGGGGTGCTCTGTCCATAACACTGTGAGTGAAACAATTTCACTTAAAAGTAGTAATGGATGTAGAGAGGCCAAATTGAGAGAATAACTATTCAGTGCTGTCTAATCCCTGACTTTGTCTTGCAGCAGAAACAAACAGCAGGAAGACAAAAAAAAAAAAAAAGTTTTGAACCCATTACCTAACTTGGTGAGGACCTTGTTATGATAATCACCTGTGTGGCCCTATATTGTCTCATACCACACCCACCTACACACACACACACACACACACACACACACACACACACACACAGTTGCTATAAAATGATAGTTATTCCACAGTATTCCTTATTTCTTCCCAACATCTTAAAATGAATTTAGTATCAACAAATCCATGACCCATCTTCTGAGTAGAACACTCCCATCTGCAGCCTTGGCCCTGCTACCTCATCGGAAGCCTTGCAAAAGTGTCCTTGGTCAAACATTGTATCAGAATTTAGATTCCCAGCTGGGCACAGCTCTTATTTGTGGCCCTAGCATCTCAAATGCTAATCTCAAAAGAAGATCCTTTTGGCCAGGGAGTTTGAGGCCCTTGTGGACAACAGAGGTAGATTTTGTCTAAAAATAAAACAAAACAAAAAAAGAATTCAGATTCCTCATGGGAATTAACAGTTCTTGCTTTTTCTTTTTGGGGGTGGGGGTGGGGGTGGGGGGATGCTTGTTTTTAGAGACAGGGTCTCACTAGGCAGCCCTGGCTGGCCTGAACTCACTATGTAGATCAGGCAGGCCTCAAACTCAGAGATCTGCCTGCTTCTGACCCCAAGTGCTAGAATTAAAGCCATGTACCACCATGCCTAGCTGGGAATGAAAGTTAACTATTAGATTTAGAAAGAAAATAAGGCTGAATCTGGACTAAAATAGAAATGTTAAATGCCATTTAGAAAACAGTAATAAGGATATTGCTTGCAGTTCTTCACCACTAAGTCTGCACACTTTTTCTGAGTTCTAATTCAAAAAGGGTTAATTTTGACTTCTTAATTCCCACCACCACTTCCACCAGCCAAAAGCTTAAGTATGCATTCCTTGACACTCCAAACTTTCTCAGTTTCCCAGAAGAGCCCGCCCCTGTTAGGGTCCGTGACTCGATGGGTCCCCTCCAGATAACAAATACACGGGATTGGAGATGTAAAAATCAAGCAGAGTCTTTCCTTTTCCAGCTAGCTGGGGCCGACCGGCTTCCCAAGAGGCTCAGTGGCAAAATGGTTAATGTATAAATACAGTACCTGATCTCCATTCTCAGGGCAACTTTGAAAAGAAAAAAAAAAAAAGCAAGAAGGAAAGAAACTAACAGTAGCCAGGCCTTGTGGGAGGTGGAGGCAGAAAGATCAGGAGTTCAAAGTCATTTATGGCTGCATAGCAATTTAGAGGCCAGCCTCTGTGTGTGCCTGTGTGTGTGTGTGTGTGTGTGTGTGTGTCTGTGTGTCTGTGTCTGTGTGTGTGTCTGTGTCTATGTCTGTGTCTTGCTTTCTGTGACTGAGTCCCACACTCTCACACTCTGGTGCATTTTATTTTCTTCTGAGCACCTCTCTTTCTCTTTCATCTTCCCCCATAAGCCTAAGTTAAAATATCTTTAATAAAATTTCCAAATCTGCTTCACTATCCCAGCTAGTTCTGAAATTCTTTTCAGCATCGAAGTCATGAATCCCAGTTTGGCCTAACTATTAAGCAAACTCCTCAAGGTGCTAAGGGTAGCAGTGTGCAGCTGTGTCATTGTCCCCTTACTGCTAACACAAAGTTCATGCTAGAGATCCATGCCATCAAGTTAATGCTATACAGCAGTCCCTTCTGCAAGAAATAACTACCATTATCACGACTTCAGCTGAGACTGATCGCTAAACATCCTCACAATTGGGCTTACTGATGGTTGTGCTCATTCATTAAAGGAAGGCCAAGCAGTGTCACTGGACCCTTACTGGAGTACCCAGCTACTCTTCTCAGCCAACTATATATAATCTGACCCTAATCACACATGGCCTCCTGGATTTGGGGAGGGCTAAAGTATACACTCTGGGGAAGACTAGGAAGAGAAGGCA
>NW_008353126.1:3172961-3220317 GCF_000622305.1 Nannospalax galili | reverse complement strand
AAACCCATACATGCAGAGCAAAAAAAACCCATACATGCCTTCATTGACACTAGAACCTTAAAAGGGAGTAAGTATTGCTTAGCATCCCCAGGAAGTTTCACAACCTAAGGAAAATTTGTTAATGCCATTATGTCTCACAATTACTTAAAAAAAAGAGAGAGAGAAAAGAAAATGAGAATGCAAAAGATGTTAAAAGGATATGGGAATGGAGATATTTTTCAAAACAGAAAAAATGAGAAAGCCTAAGCAAGTGATGAAGGTATGTTTAGGTGTGTTATATATAAAAGATGAGACAAAAATAATACACATGCCAGGTGTGGTGGCATGTCATGGTTTAGTCAACTAGTTTAAGGAACAAAATATATGTCTAAACAAATTAAGATTTATTTATACTTGCAACTGCCTGGAAAAAAATGACAAAGCCTAAGCAAGTGATGATAGTCTGTTTAGGTTTGTTATATATAAAGGATGAGACAAAAATAATATACACGTAATCTTAAAATTTCTATGGTCATAGTTTAGTCAACTAGTTTAAGGAACAAAATATAAATCTAGTCAATGTTTATCTGACAATATTTGGTTCTTTACCCAAGCTTTATCTACGTAGCACATAATAACTAAAAGTATCAGACTGGTGGAACTAACCTTATTGGATGTTTAACAGCCATACTTTAGGGCCTACACTAATGTGGTCAGAGGGACTTAAAGGACAGTTTTTGCCCCTTGCCCTCCAAGGTCAACCAAGTTCCAGGGGCCTAATGGAACATCTCTCAAAATGTCCTGTAACTGTGGTGAGTCACCTGTCCTCTTATTTAGGGAGGGCATGGAGACCCTCACGAGATGGACCTGAACCAGTGTCCAGTTTACAAAAAGGAGGGTCAACTCAGAGGAACCATCTCATTCATGCTTCCAAGTGAAGCCAGCCATGGTCGAGCAGAACCTTTGACTTATCTTCACATAGATGGAACTGGTAAAAGAAAGGAGCCAGGAGCTCCTCCCAAGCCCATGTGACCCCTGAGGAACAGATCCTCAAATGACCATAAGTGTAAAAATAAATTGATTTATGTGGGCCAACTGTATGGTCTTAAACACCCAAAAGGAAAATATAACCAAAGAGTAAAGTCATCAGTATATTTCTTTAAGAGTTCAAGGGATTACACTTCCCAGACATGAGGCTTAAGTCTACATAAAAAGTTTATAGACAATTATTTCTCATTGAGTGGAGGAACACAATAGAGGGATGCTTTTGGAAGCCCTTGTCAAGAAATTCCAATGGACTCTATGAACATTTAAAAATTGCTCTGTTCTGCCTTTTTTCTAGTTCCTGTCTAGAACATGTAATGCTAATTACTCTTGCCTTTACTTCTTCACATCACCTACTCACAATTCAAGGGCTTTCTTTTCCCCTTAGAGATAAGAGTTATGCAATTTAGAAGTCTGTTAGATAGACCCACTGAAGGCATACTCCAATTGCTTCACCCTGCGTCCCTATTGAGCATGGAAGAAGCCAGAGCGGTCTGCGTCCCTATTCTCTATTGGCAATTTGAGTAACCCCTTCAGAGGATGGCGTGATAAGAATATGAGGTAGGAATTAGCTAGGCAGTTAGGGTAAAAAGATCCCAAAGAAAAGTAGCCAGTTCCTTGGCCAAAAGTCAAAATGTCCTTGGGACTGTTAGCAACAAACTCTGTTCCAAAGGCCAAAAATGTCAAAAGTATTTAGGAGCTTGTATCCAATCCTTAAAAGATTTTAGGGTTACCTCTTCAGAGGGGGAGATGTGAGAGTACCCAAAAGCCCCATAAAAATAAAGAAGAAAAAAAAAAAGAAAAAGAAATAAGTGATGGGGAGATATGGGAGCTGATGGGAGTGGGCATGGATTTGATCAAAACACCTTATATGCATGTATGAAATTCTCAATAAAGTTTTTGTAAAAGTTTTAAAAAAAAAAAAAAAACTGGGGGCCAGAGGAATGGCTCAGCAATTAAGAGCTCTGGTTGTTCTTGCAGAGGACCCGTTTTCAGTTCCTAGCACCCACATGGCAGCCAACAAGCATCCTTAACTCCAGTTCCAGGGGATCCAATACCCTCTTCTGGCCTCCTCAAGCATTGCATGACCAGTACACTTACATACTTGCAGGTAAAACTCATACATATAAAATAAAAATAAATAAAATATTTTAATCCCCAAATACTCTCGTAATGTTTTAAGTTTATGATTTTGTGTTGGGCCACATCCAAAGCTAGATCACATGAAGCCTGTGGGCTGCAGCTTGGACACACCTGGACCCACTGATGGATTCATAAACTGAATGAAAAGACTATTAGAAGGTGGTAGAAACCTTTGGAGGTGGACTGGTTGGAGGAGTTCCTGAGGACACTATCTTGCCCTTACCTTTTGCTGTCTCTTATTATCTGGCATGCCATGAGGTGAGCAACCCCTTTGGCCTCTGCCACAGGCTCCCTGTCTCAGTGTGGCAGAATAGAAAATGGAGAAAGTGACATCAATATTAACATGTAAGAGTGCTAGATGGAGCTGGAGAGATGGCTCAGCACTTAAGATCACTGGCTGTTCTTGAAGAATTAAGTTCAAATTCCAGCACACATGGCAGCTAACAACCATCTGAAACTCCAGTTCCAGGGGATCTGAAATCCTTTTCTGTTCTCCCAGGGCGTTGCACAACACAGATGCACTTACATACATGTAGGTACAACACTCATGTACATAAAATAAAAAATAATATTTTTAAGTGTATTTTTTAAAAAAGAATGCTAGAGAGGAGGTGGCTCAGTGGTTAAGGGCACTTGCTGCTCTTCTAGATGGAAGTTCAGTTCTCATTACCCACACACTGGGTAGCTTACAACCATGTGTAACTCCAGTTCCAGAAGACTGACACCCTCTTCTGGCCTCCATATACACACACGCAGGCACACACACACAAACTTAAAAAAAAGAAAAACATCTTTTTGTTGTTGTTGTTGGTGGGTTTTTTTGTCTTTTGGAAGCACCCAAGTGCTGGGACTACAGGCGTGCACCACCACACCCGGCTTGAGAAACATCTTTTTAAAAAGATTAACATATAAAGCTGGGTGTGCTAGTGCATGCCTGTAGTCCCAGCACTTGGGAGGCAAGGCAGGCGGATCTCTGTGAGTTCAAGGCCAGCCTGGTCTACATAGTGAGTTCCAGGACAGCTGGGGCTACAGGAAGACCCTGTTTCAAAAAGACCAAGAAAAAAAAAAAAAAGATTAACATACAAAAGAAATCAGTTGGCAGAAAGACAGGAAGTCTTTCTCTTCTGCAAATGGGCTTCATGCAACAAACAGCATGCTCAACAAAAAGCCTGCCATCTACAAATGTAGGAAAGGCAGGTACTATGTAAATGTCCTATAAAAAGGGTCACAGGACTCATGGTCCAGCAGTTTTGGGCCTTTTCCCTCAGCTCAGTAGTTCATTCCCATTCGTTCTTATTTCTAACCATGTGTTCATGGTCTAATTCTTTGCAACCGACCAAAGAACCTGGACAATTTAGTAGGATCCTTAGGACTCTGGTCCACACCAGTAACATCAGCTACACAGAGACCCAGAAGCACCAGAGCCAACTATCAACTTAAACCTGTGAAATCATAAGCCAAAACAAAATTTTAAAATAATAGCCTTTCCTCACATATTCTACAAATACTTGACTTTGTATCTAGAAAGTTAATCTTCCACAACTCATTCTTCCCTGGAACTCCTTGGTTCAGAGGAATCAAGGGTTACAGTGTTACAGTAGTGTATTCTCTTATCACTATTTCCTCTATAGGAGTCCAAAGTGACACTTCATTCAGTGATTTGCAAAATGCTGACTTGCAGGCCAGTGTTACATGCAGAATTCACTAAATTTACCGGGGGGGGGGGGGCACTGACGGGACATGGGACAGGACACAGACTTAGCACCATGAGCAACTAACTGGTATCAACTTCCTGCCCATTCACCAAGGTTTGTGTTCCCCCCTCCCCTTATGTATGAGTGGCTGAAATTAAGATTGTCACCTTGACATGTCCCAACTCAAAAGTTTCTAGGAAAGAATCAATGATAAAAAGGAAGACAAAGAGAAATTAAGTGGGATGAAAAATTAAAAAGGCCAATGGAATTTGGCAATGAGGATGCCATTCAGTGAGCCTGTGGCAGAGATGGCTGCCCACCTTATGGCAGCCAGGTGCAGGCACTTCTGGAATTATTCTAGCAACCTCTGAAGAATGGGCAGAAGCCAGAACTACTGATACTAGCAATATTAGCATCTTAAGGTAGATTTTAAGTCATGGATGCAATTTTGTTTATAAAGTGCTTCCTTTTTCTAGTGCTGAGATTAAAACCCTTATTTGCTAGACAAAATCTCTACCACTGAGGGACATTCCTTCCCCTAATGTATGTGTTGGGACTAAACCAGGACTTTGCACATGCTAAATAAACAATGCATTCTATTACTGAACTACACCATTAGCCTGATACTTTTTCTTCTTTCTTTTTTTTTAGGACCGGTTCCATTATATAACCCAGACTAACTCTGACCTCTTCATCCTCCTGCCTTACTCAGGTTCTTGTGCTGAGAGTACACGCCAAGTCACCAAAATTAAACCTACTTTGATTTAAAAAAAAATAAAGCAACACATACACGATTGTGGAGTAACCTGTGATTTAAATGTTATGAAATTTTCCTTATGTTTCATCTTGGCATTATCTCCTGACCCTTGCCAACTAGACTACTTACTGTCTAATAAGCCTGATTTTATCTTTTATGCTTAGGCTAATCTCTACCCACCTGTTCCATCTGTACAAACTAGAGAGCCCTGTAGCCTTAACTCTTAAACGCCATTAATCTTCTCCAAGTTATCAGTTTTTGAGGGCTGACTTAACTCTGACTCATTTTACATCTTTTCAACTCCTCCGCTCCCCGCTCTCCTTCTTCAGTGCCTAGCACAAAGCAGCGGTAGAATGAAACATCTTTCTACGTGGTGACTCAAGACTGTAACCCTAGCGCTGAGGCAGGATTGTCGTGAGCGCGATGTGTCAGTCGGGGCTACACAGTAGCTGAGGCTTTTGTGAGAATCTCAATTTTTTTAAAAAACGGAAATAGTTTACGAAGACGCTCCACGTAGAGTAACTTGTTTAAATGTTCACAACCCAGAAAAATGTTACCCAATCTTAGAGATTAATAAATTGAGGCTATTTACGACTTCTGGTTGGACACTACATCCCAGCAAGGCCTCAAAGGCTTTTTATTGGAGCTACAAGGCGAAGTGGGGTCCGCGACTATAAGCCTTTCTGAAGATCCTCAACCAAGAGAACTCTGGAGACTTCGGCTATCCTGCAAGGGTCAGCGTCCCACACTGAAAAGTACCTAACAGCCCTGAGAAACTTTTCCTGACTAGCGCCTCCAAGAAAAATCAGTCCACGGACGCGCACTCCAAAACACAGAGTGGATCCACACCTCTTTCCACCAGGGCTCAATTACCCAGGAGAAACGCAAACGCCGACCCCCTGCGGCCACTGCAGCTGCTTTAGCAGGCAAGAAGAATCAGGAAGAGGAAGCGCCAGCCCACACGGGCGTCTCTGATTGGCCACGGCCTCCGCGTGGACTGCTGGAACGTATGGCGTCACTTCCGCCGGACCGCCATCTTGTTCCCAGAGGCAGTTGGCGGAAGAGACCGCCCTCCCTTGCCACCGGCTCTTACCTTGCGTCCGGAGTTCTCGCCGCCTGCGTTTGGCCGTCCGCCCTCGGCCGGGGATCTGTGTGTCGGCGTAGCGGTTGCTGTCCCTCGCCCGGCTGGGGCTCAGTGCGGTGGGCTTCCTGCCCCTACGGCCTTCCATGGAGTAGGTCCGGGACCGTTGTCCCGAAGAGCGCGATCGAGCTTGGCCCCCCTCCCCCGCCCTCCTCCCGCCCTCCTTCCTGACGCCGCAACATGGCTAACAACTGCCCGGCGCTGACAGGCAACTCGCAGCCGCAGCACCAGGCGGCCGCAGCCGTAGCCCAGCAGCAGCAGCAGCAGTGTGGCGGTGGCGCCACCAAGCCGGCGGTGTCGGGCAAGCAGGGCAACGTGCTACCGCTGTGGGGCAACGAGAAGACCATGAACCTCAACCCCATGATCCTCACCAACATCCTGTCGTCGCCTTACTTCAAAGTGCAGCTCTACGAGCTCAAGACCTACCACGAGGTGGTGGACGAGATCTACTTTAAGGTACGCAGCCTCTAGGCCTGGGGTCGGGAATAAGTTCGGAAGAGGGGGATGAGGAAACTGCTGGAAGCGTGTCCCCCCGCCCCCACTCCCCACTCCTCCACCCTACCCCCGAGACCTGAGAATTTGCGGGGAGGGAGAAGGTTGTCGGAGAGAGAGCTGCGGCCGGTAGCTGGTCTGGGACCGGTCGGGCTGAGGCCGCCCTCCCCTTTTTCAGATTTTTTTTTTTTCTTTTTCTTTTTTTTTTTTTTAATGAGCGTGGAGAGCCCGCCACAATCTCTCTCCTCTCCCAACCTCCTGCCTATCCCAAGGGAGGTGTTAGGCAAGAGGACTAGGGGGCAGGAGAAAAGCGTTACCCAGGAGCCTTTCCAAGTTCACCATTTTAAAAAGGACTCCTTTTGACCTGGGTCGAGCCAGCGCCAACTTGGTGCTTCTCCCCCTCGCCCTCCGGCCAGGGCTAGTAATGACTTCAGTGTTGGCCTGGTGTTTTTCGTTAACTATCCAATCCAGACAGAAATGTGGTCAAGTGCGAGTGTGTCGGGTGGGGTGAAAGGTTTGAGGGTGGAGTGGTGTGCCAGTGCAAAGAGGTGTACAGAAGGCCTGGAAATTTCCCCAGCAGGAAGTCAGGATTTGGAGGACTCAGCCACCTGTGCATTGTCCATAATTAGAATTATCTGGGCCCTGGGCTTCTGCGGCAGGGTCGGTGCTGGCTTGGCTGTGCTGTGGAGCTCACCTGGCGCCTCCTCACTGCACTCTTGTCTCAGTTCTTGTTTCGTTAGCAGGATTGACTCAGTCTTGCAGCGAGGCTCGGAGCAGCCCAGGGTCGCAGGTAGAGGTATGCACTATTAATCATGCTCAATCACCATAAATGCATTTCCCTGGTTAAATGAATGGCTAATTAGATTTTTTGGTTTGTTTTTGGGCCATTGATTTTGGTCTTTGCTAACTAGGTAGGCAGGGTTTCCCCACTTTGCTGCAAATTGTATAGTTAAAAAAATATATTCCAGGCCTCCAAGGTTAATTTGTATTTTAAAGAATATTCTGAACAGTCTTTAAACAGTTCAGCTAGAGTATCTACTATACAGTCTAATTTGTCTTGACACTTAGAAGCTTGGAACAGACCATGTGAAATATTTTCTGTCATCCGAATGTACAGGTGGAGTTGTTAATAAAAGGACAATTTCTATGTGTTTGACCTACTTTTCTCCTACTTAGATTAATAAGAGATTCTGAGATGTTAGTTGCTTTCTACAGAAAGAAAATCTTGACTGATAAACCTTAACTTTGGGTATAGCGAGTACTCAAGTTTTGTATTTTTTTACAAAAAGCCTTTTGTGGGTGTAGCTGAAACTAAAGTAGGTTTTTTTTTTTGTTAAGCTAGCTTTTAAAAAGGTAAGGCCTTTTCAATGTGGCTACAGTATGGTGAATAATAAAGCTTATTTTACAGTTAACTTTGAACATTGTAAAAAATTGGTCCCTGCATTTTTACAGCAGGTCCTGTTTTAAAACATAAGTGTTTCAAGTAAGGTTCAAATGTTGTTTTGAAACAGCTTATTCTACCAGAAAGTATGTTTAACTTCAATTTTAAAACTAAAGACTCAAGGAGAACATGTACTACTCTTGCAGAGGACTCAAGTTTGATTCCCAGCCACCCATATTGAGTAGCTCACAACCACCTGTAACTTCAGCTCCAGGGGATCCAGCCCCTCTGGGCTCCGCAGGCTCCTGTACACAGGTGCACACACATAATTGAAAAGTGAAAATCTTAAACAACTAAGATTTAATATTTGATATTAAGCTGTTTGGATCACATAACCATTGAAATGTGTTCTAATTCTGTACTTAAATTTTGTATTGTGTTCCCTCTTCACTTCGGAGAGTCTTTAAGGCATTGAAACATTTTTGGGCTGGGTTTGTGGCTCAGTGATAACAATACTTAGCCACCATGGGCAGGGCCCTAGGTTCAACCCCCACAAGGGGTGGAGGTGCTCATGGCTCATACAAAATGGAGGCAGGAAAGCACTGCAGGAGCTGAGCAAAATAGTGCAGCGCTTCCATTTAAGTGTAGTTTGGGGTCTAAAGCCACTGAGAAGGATAAAGTGTTACCGTGTATGGGTAGAAATATACTTTTGAAATAAAGAGCAAGGATTTTGTTTTAAGGAACAAAAACAGATCTGATCTTTTTGACTTACAGCTCTTAAGAATTCATTTGCTTCTGTTTTTAGGCAAAACTTTTTATGGGGTATTCAGTTTAGGTGATACTGTATCTTTATATTTGCTGTATATTAATGACTTCACACTTAGTTTCTTATATAAGTTATACTCTAGGAAACAATTGGTTTGCATAGTTAGACCAAAATGAATTACAAGAATGATTTCCCTACGTATGGACTTGCGATTTTAATCTTTAGTTGAGAATGGATTTGATGTAAATTCATCAAAAACTAGAAAATAAAACTAGAAATAAAAGTTGCATACTTTTGCATTGGAAGTAACATTATTTTAGCAAATTTACCCTTCCCCCTGCCTGTGCTGAGCATCAGTAGCCTTAGAAAACTTTGTTTGCTTTATTTTATAATGTCTATTTAAATTCACTGTAAAAGTATACCATTAGGAATATTTTAAAGTTTTTTTTTCAAGTTGGTACTCTAACTTCATTAATACTTTTTTACCTTTAAGTAGAAAACTTAAACTCATTTGAAAATGGGTTTTTATTTTTAAGCAACTCAGTGAAATAAAAGTTGAAACTGTCATGTTTTTCAAATGTATGAAAGTGTAGAAATTCCAAGCTAGTTTAGTGGGCTGTCTGCTCTGTAAATGGTTTGGGTTCTGCTGAAGTCTGGTGGGTTTTGTTGGTATTCTTTAGGTATTCTGAGCAGTTTTCCCAGATGCTTTATGCCCTTAGTGTGAATGTTGTTGATAAGGTGAATACTGTTGAACCAGTGCCTGGGTACTTTTGGAAGAGCTGCTGCTCTATTACAAACTTGATTAGGCTTTAATCTAATCAGACTTTTACAAGATTCAAAGTGAATGTTTGTTGTGTTCCTCTTTTCTATTTTCAGGTCACACATGTTGAGCCATGGGAGAAAGGAAGCAGGAAAACGGCTGGCCAGACGGGGATGTGCGGAGGGGTAAGTAGAAGTACGTGCATTTTTTTCAGTTTTTCTGTCTGCTAACTCACTTTGTAGGAAAACAAAATGACAATTCATTGGCAGGTCTTAGAATTTTTTGAAAATGCAAATTCAAGTCTCCAGTGAATCAGGTTGGGGAAAGTATCAGTGTTTATACTTTATTTGTAGTTCTAGGTCATGGTTATTAGTACATAAAAGGATCAGTCAGTGGGTATTAAGTATCTGTTAATTATATCTTTATTAACTGTGTTTCCCTTTAAAGGTTCGAGGTGTTGGAACAGGAGGAATTGTTTCCACAGCTTTTTGCCTGTTATATAAACTCTTTACCCTGAAGTTAACTCGAAAGCAAGTGATGGGTCTCATAACACATACAGACTCTCCATATATTAGAGCCCTTGGATTTATGTATATAAGGTATGTGTGCATTTATCTACATTTTCAAATACTCTTTCATTTTATTTCACGTAAGTTTAATGATTTTTTTCATACTTTTAGGTATACACAACCCCCTACAGATCTGTGGGACTGGTTTGAATCCTTCCTTGATGATGAAGAGGTATGTCAGCAAGGGTAATAATTAGTTTTCTTCTAATTACTCTCAGTATTTTTGATATCTTATTTATTGGGGGCTTAATGTTTCAGAATTTTCTGTAAATTAATTTCAGTCATACTTTTGGAATACATATCTTTACTAAGATGTGATGGCTTTTCTGTATCTCGGGATAAAAGTATTGGGTTAAAATTTTTAAGTTATTTAAATGTGCTATAATTACTTGAGTTTTTCTCTTCCAAATTACACTCTGCACTGTATTAATCCCAACATCTACAATTAATAGTGACTGTTGAAGGTGGGCATGTTCAAGATGGAGGTAATACGAGATGTGAAAACAGAGTAATGTAACTTTTTTAAATTCTCTGGAACATCATCACTGTAGGGGGTCTTCATTATAACCTTTTCCAAACATCATGTTCGTATTTGTATAGAAGGGCAGAATTAAAGAACTGAGTGTGACAAGTGATGCTCCTGGTTTTCCTTTTTTGTTTTGAGGTGAAGATTCACTGTTACCAGGCCAGCCTCAAACTAGTCTTCCTGCCTCAGCCTCCTGAGTAGCTAGAATTAGATAGACAGGCATTTGCCACCATGCCTAGCTAAGTCTAGCTTTCTGATTCAATACACTACACTTTTTTTTTTTTTTTTTTAAGACCAGGCTTAAAGCTCAGTGGTAGAACACTTGCTTGGCTCTGGCCTCGATCCCTGGCACTGCCAAAAACAACAAGAAGTTTCTTTTCCTTAAATTGGTAGTTTAGATTCTAAAGAATTCTAATCTGTTATCCAAGCCAGAGAGATAGATGCTCAGAAAGGGTAAATTTAGAGTCATCTGTATTGATTGAAGTCCAGGGTAACAAAGTATCCTCAGTTATATGCTGTATTACTCACACTGTTACCACTAATTTATATTTTAGTTTATAAAGTAGACTTTACTGCTGCCTCGGTAGTCCTGTTTTAAGACATTTGTTTGAAAAGCATGCTTCTAGTGAAAATCTTGTTTTTTGTTATTACACACCTAAAAAAACAACAACAACTCATGGGGCTGGAGAGATGCAGAGGACCTGGGTTTGGTTCCCAGCACCCACATGGATGCTCACAACTGTCCAACTGGTACAGTTCCAGGGGACCCAACTCCCTCATCTGGCCTCCACAGGCATTATATGCACAGTTGCACTTACATACAAGCAACACACTCATATATATAAAATAAATATAAAATCTCTGTAATGTAGACATAGAGGGGTTTGGGGGTTTTCTTTTTTATTTTGTTTTAAGACAAGACCTCATGTAGCTTAGGTTGGCCTCATCTATAGCTGAGTATGACCTCAGACTACTGATCCTCCTGCCTCCACACACAGCAGGGTTTTTTCTTCTGCCCTATTTTTGCCTGTTTGCCAAGCTCTTTAATAATTCAGAAGATCTCACAGTGTTCTAGCTGAGAATCACAATTGTTAAACTTTTCTCTTACTTACATGAGTTTTTTTTAAAGCACTTTGTGTCTTAAATTGTTACTTTTTATAATTACTAGATTTGTTTTGAATGCTTCTAATGAATCTGTTTTTTATTGTGTTTACAAACCTGAGGTCCTCTATTTAAGCTAACTTATGTTTTCTTCTTTAGATATCTGCAGCGATTATATTTGGAAATACTGTATATCTGAACACTTAAATGTGTGTGAGTGCAAGCAGTTTTACCTTTAGCTCTTGTTTTCCTGTTTAGATAACAAATCTCACTTTCCTTGTGTGCTTGCACTATAGGTTTGGGACTGACAATAGCTGACTAACATGTCCTGAGCTGTGAGAGGGCATAGCAAGAAGGCCTTCATGCGGTAATGACCCTTTTCAGAGACAATGGTCATCATGGATTATGCGTTTCCAATTATTTGTTCATTTATTTGTTTTGTACATAACTTTAAATTAGAAACCTCACTGCTTCATGGCAGTTGGTTTGCTATTGCTTCCAGTTTTAGAAAGGCTTCATTTTGTATGACAGCTGTTAAAAGATAACCTTTAGACAGGAGTTATCTGAAGTAGTTGGTGTGTAGCTAGGACTCAGTGCTAGGTATGATTTGTGCAAATGTGTACTCAAGTGTAGGTATGTGGAATGTAAATTTAAATCAGTTGTTCCACCTAGTTTACTAATATAAGGGGCTTTTTCATATTTTTGTTAGCTGAGTGAAATCGGTTCCTTTATACCCAAGAGGCTGCAGGGTTTGTTCTCGCCTGCATGTACACTCCAAGCCCAGATAGTCCTCTCATTCATTGACAGATTAGGATACAAAAATTGAAATTTTTGTTAGTTTTTTTAATTCTTGAGATTTCAAAGATGGTAATTTTTTTAGTGCTCCTGTATATATTGAAACACTTTTTTTTTTAACCATTAGGGTGTCTTTTATGTTTCCTAGGACCTAGATGTGAAGGCCGGTGGAGGCTGTGTAATGACCATTGGAGAAATGCTTCGTTCTTTTCTCACAAAACTTGAGTGGTTTTCTACCTTGTTTCCAAGAATTCCAGTTCCAGTTCAGAAGAATATTGATCAGCAAATTAAAACTCGACCTAGGAAAATCAAGAAAGATGGAAAGGAAGGTGTTGAGGAAATAGACAGACATGTTGAGCGCAGGCGGTCAAGGTAATGTAACAGATATGTTAGCCTAAGAGCTGATGATTCTTGCAAGTCAATGACAAGTTTTGTAAGAGATTCTTTATAGTGTTTTTTTTTTTTTTTTCCCCATCACTGAAAAAATTAGGGCTTTTTTCTTTTAGGGTATTTTCAACAAAGTTTGTGTCTATAAATGAGAATTATTTGTGCCCCTTCTTCTTGTGTTTGACACCAAATTGATACCCTAGAAGGCCTTGCATATATTAAGCAAGCACTCTGCCACTGGGCTCCACCCCAGTCCAATTTTAATTACACTTGATGTTTATGTAAGCTGAGACTTAAGTAGTGCTGACCATTTTTACAGTGTATTTGGTTGATCAGTTTTTTTATTTTGACACCCAGTGACCTGGGAGTGTGTGGTCAAGTGGTCTGCTGGCTCAGCTCTCTGCACCCGAGCCCTTAACAATGTTTATTCAGAGTTCTTCCTTTCCCCTTTTCTTAGATCTCCAAGGAGATCACTGAGTCCACCACGGAGGTCCCCAAGAAGATCAAGGAGTAGAAGTCATCATCGAGAGGGCCATGGATCTTCTAGTTTTGACAGAGAATTAGAACGAGAGAAAGAACGCCAGCGACTAGAGCGTGAAGCCAAAGAAAGAGAGAAAGAAAGGCGACGATCCCGGAGCATTGATAGGGGCTTAGATCGCAGGCACAGCCGGAGTAGGGAGAGACACAGAAGTCGCAGTCGAAGTCGTGATAGGAAAGGGGACAGAAGAGACAGGGATCGGGAAAGAGAGAAAGAAAATGAGAGAGGACGAAGACGGGATCGAGATTATGATAAGGAGAGAGGCAATGACCGAGAAAAGGAGAGAGAGCGATCAAGAGAGCGATCCAAGGAGCAGAGGAGGGGTGAGGGAGAGGAGAAGAAACACAAAGAAGACAAAGAGGACAGGAGGCACCGAGACGAGAAGAAGGAGCCCAAGAAGGAGAAGAAGCACAGCAGGAGCAGGAGCAGGGAGAGGAAGCACCGCAGCAGGAGCAGGAGCAGGAACGCAGGGAAGCGGAGCAGGAGCAGGAGCAGAGACAAGTCCAGCAAGCACAGAAACGAAAGCAAAGAGAAGGTCAATAAGAGAAGTAGAAGCGGCAGCCAAGGAAGAACAGATGGCCCGGAGAAGTCTAGAAAACGAGAGCATAGCCCCAGCAAAGAAAAACCTAGAAAGCGTAGCAGGAGCAAGGAACGTTCCCACAAACGAGATCATGGTGATAGTAAGGACCAGTCAGACAAACAAGACCATCAGAGGAGCCAAAGCGCAGAGCCAGAGAGCCAAGAGAAGCATAAAAACAAAGACGAGACTGTGTGAAGATTTTGTAAAATTGGATCACATTGAATCCTATACATGTTGATTAAATCTGCTTTTTTTTTCCCCCCAAGTTGAAGTTGTGCAGTAGTTACGCACTCTTTGAGCTCCCTGTAGGCTGCATTTTATTTCTTTTGTGTAGGGAAGTGCCTTTGTATCCCATTTATTGCATTGATGTTTTTATCCGGTTGTTGAGTTGATACATGATGCACAGATTGTTCTTGCATTTTTATTGTTTGTTTTTAAGATGTACAGTCTGTACATATGTCCTGAAATGTTTTAATTCCTTGGCATGGTTGCCACGTTGGTTAAATTTGTATAAGGCAATAAACTGCCACTGATTCTATTTTTGTTTTGTAGGTGTGGGATTATGGTTGTGTACTGAAGTTAGCATGACTGTGCTTTTCGTAATAGAATGCTAAAGACTTTGGAAATGGATCTTGAATGTTTACTATAGGAGAATTAAGTGCTTTCAATGTACATGAAGGCAGCAGTTGTAGGATTAACATTCTTGTCCTGTATATTACCTTGGAAGGCTCTTGTTAATATGTTATACTTAATATCACCACAGTTAACTTTAGAGAGAATTTTATAAGAGGTTTAAATTAGGCTGTGATTTGATCAAAAGTCCTTTTAGCATTCTACCTCAAAGGGACACTGTTAGTATGCCTAAAATTTATTAGTTTTCCTTTTCGTTTTGAAACAATACATTGACATAATCTTTTTTTTCCCCTTGAATACCTTCTCAGACGTTGAAAGTACTATATTAAAGAAAATTAATGTGTAAAGCCAAGCCTTGCAGCAGCCCTATACTAATATGCAGTTGGGAGAGGGTGGGGCACGGGAATAGAGAAGCATATTCAAGCCTCAAGCTTCCAAAGCATTTTTATAAATGGAGAATACTTAAGTTATGAAACAGCTTGATATAGTATCCTTTTTTTAAAATTCAAAACTTTTTTTATTGATAATGAAGATTGCTGTTTGAGTTTTTAAACTTAATCTAGGACAGAAGTATTAAAGGTAATGCTGTGCTGCGTTATTTAAGACTATCAGCAAATTATTTGATAGATTGTTCTTAATGACTTGTATTCTGATTACAGAGAACCATCATGAGTGTGGAATAAATACTGGATTAAATCCTTTTTCCTGGGTGTTGACTTTCCCCCCATTTGTAACATTTCTTAAATTATTTTTACTGTGGAAACTGAATGTCAGCAGAGTCACACTTTGTATAGAGGATATCTTAGTGCTTGAGCAAAAGTGAATTTTAAATTTGAAGGTAGTATTCAACAAGATGGTTCAGTGGGTAAAAGTGTGCCATCTGACGACCCAAGTTCAGTCCCTGGGACCCATGTGATGGAAGGAGAGAGCTGTTTCTCAAGGACACCATCTCTGTTGCTTCCCTAAGCACTCACACAAATTGAAAAACTGTAGACTAGAGTTGGATTTGTGGTAATGATTCTTACTAGAAAGCTTAATGGCAGTTTCCTTTTGTCAGTGGATGTTAAGTGTTTCAGGGGCTGGTCTTTTGATTTGTTCCACACCACAGGTGTTTATTGACAACAGCATTATACTTAGCCTGTGTAGTAATATCCTTGTTCTAGCAGCCAACGGCTTGAAAATTGTTAAGATCTACCCACTTATTTTTAGAACGAAAAATAGAAGCCCACAGTGGTGGGTTTTAACCAGTACTAGGTCAGAAAGTGAGTGTTCATGAGTGTGAGGGTATTCCTCTATCAGAGTTTGTCTTTTGGGGTGTGGGGGGGTGTCTTTTTGAGACGGTCTCTATGTAGTCTGTAGCCCCAGCTGGTCTGGAACTCACTATGTAGACCAAGCTGGCCTTGAATTCACAGCTCCGCCTGCCTCTGCCTCCTGAGTGCTGGGACTAAAGGCGTGTGCCACCATGACCAGCCAGAGTTTGTCTTAACGCACTGGTTCTTTTGGCCAGCAAAGTGTTCAATGAGGCAGGAAGCTGCCACATGTGGGCAACATTTGTACCAATTTCTTTTAAGAAAAAATTAAGTGAAGGAAATAATTAAAATGCTATGCTTTTGGTTTGGTTTTGGGGGTTTTTTTGGTCGTTTTTGAGAGGGTCTCCCCAGTAGCCCCAGCTGGCCAGGAACTCAGAGATCCGCTTGCCTCTGCCACCATGCCTGACCAATGCTATGCTTTTTTAAAAAGGGTCTAGTCATGTTTTAAACTGAGCAATAAGTTTGTGTTATGATTAGAAATGAGAAGTAGGCCAGCAAGATGCCTCAGTGAGTAAAATAATTTGCCCCACCAAGCCTAACCTGAGTTTGATTGCTGGAACCCACATGGGAAGAGAGAACAGACTCCAAGTTGGTCTCATAACGCACTGTTGCCCACACAAAATGAAAGTTGAAAAATACATAAGAAACCTTCGGGTAATGAAGACAAGATTTCAATTATGTTGAAAAACTAACTTTTGCAGTGCTGGGGATCTAACCCTGGTCTACAAAAGGAACATTTTGGCAGGTGTGAGCATGTGAATAATACCAATAAGTGTCAAAATCAGAATTTAATATAAAACATCCATCTTAATGCTGTTCAAGCATACTTACGGTTTAGGTTCTCAGTTGCCCCTAAAGTGTTTTTGTTCCCCCCCATCCCCTGTTGGTACAGGGATCAAACCCAGGGCTTTGACAAGCATTCTACCACTGTGACATCCCCAGCTCCAATGATTAGACCTCTGACATTTCTCTAAAAATCCAATAGGGCTTTTCAAATACCTCTGAGGTGACATTTTTCATTTAGGATCACTATCTTAACATTTGTTACTATAAGGAACTTGACAGCATGATATAATCAAGGACAATGAATCATCTCTAACTTCCCATCCATTCCACTTGAATGTGGTAGTCAAAATCCTACTGTTAACTGTACTGTAGCCCACAGGTAAACCCTAGTGAGTTATTTAGGGGCATGCACTGCCCACAGACAAGGTAGGCTTGTTCAAGTTAAACAGCTGGCACTCAACATATAATACAGCATGCGTGCTATGAGGTCTCATAAGGATTAAAAACAAAACGTCCAAGGAAATCCTCGCATTAATGTTAGCTTACTTTGGTGGTGTTTTTTTTTTTGAGATGGTCTCCCTGTAGACCAGCCTGGCCTCAATCTAAATCTGCCTGCCTCTGCCTCCTGACTGCTGGGACTAAAGGTGTGTGCCACCAATCCCAATTCACATTAGCTTGCTTTTTTTTTTTAATTGTTTTCATTATGTGTATGAGTGCTTTGCATGTATGAAAATGCACCATGTGTGGAATGCCCGAAGAGGCCAGAAGAGGGTGTCGGATCCCCTGGAACCGTTGTTAGCTACCATGTGGGTGCTGAGAATCCAACCTGGGTCCTTTGGAAGAACAGCAAATGTTAATGGCTGAGCCATCTCTCTAGCCACACTTTAGCTTTCTTGATCTTCACGTGTCTGAAGCCCGCATTCTTCAAATTGGTTTTCTTTAGGATTCGTTTTAGTTTTTATTATGCATGCAGGTGCATTATTATGAGTGCAGGTGCCCTTAGAGAACAGAGATTGGATCCCCCTACAGCTGGAGTTAGAAGCAGTTGTGAGCCACCTGATATAGGGCCTCTGAATGAGTAGCCAGTGAGTGCTCTTGCCTGCTGAACCATCTCTCCAGCCCCTTTGGTTCTTTTCTGGCCATTCTGAAACTTACTTGAGTTGATTTCATCAGCTCAGATCCCTAACATCCTAAAGTGAAAACAGATGTTACTTGCAGAGCAAATGAAGAGACCTCATCCTCTCTGCTTTGGGTCCTCAGAAATGTTATCACTAGTGCCCCAGCGTTAGCAATAGTGCAGCCAGTTCTGGTACTATTCTGAACTCCCCCCGCCCCCCCAATAAAGTATTCTTTCTCTGACCCCCGCTTCTGGGAAATGAGCTTTGCCAAGCCCTGTGGGGAAACCATTAGTTTGTGGATGTGCCAGTTTATGTATTGGCTCTAAATCTACTCATCATGGATGGCCCTGCCTTGTGATCTGGATGTAGGCACTCTACACTTTTCTTCTTCAGTGGAGAATTGCAGAGGGATGCTGCAGAAGAAAGGACCTTCTGGTTCC
The DNA here is from genome assembly GCF_000622305.1 of Nannospalax galili. Taxonomy (NCBI): domain Eukaryota; kingdom Metazoa; phylum Chordata; class Mammalia; order Rodentia; family Spalacidae; genus Nannospalax; species Nannospalax galili. The sequence goes on along the minus strand of NW_008353126.1, from coordinate 3,202,377 downwards.
TGTTTAACTCTGCATTGTGTAGGAAGGAGCCAGTGGGACACCCAGTGGCACTCCACATCTCACTGAAGGAAGTGAGATGAGTTGCCACAATTCCAAAGGAACCCTCAGCCAGCCTCCCAGTAACTTGGGCTCCAGCAGACAATACTGAGTTTCAGAACCACTGCAGTGAAGGGTGGTCTCGCTAGTTTGACACTCCAGTTCTCCAGCGCCAGGCTTCAGCATCTCGGCAGAGGGCCACAGCTGTATCCTCTCCAACAAAGTTTGAGTCTCAGTCTTGTAATTCCTTCCTTGGGATCTCTACCTCAACCCTATAGGTAGCATTGCTCCCTATATTTTTTAGATCTGTTTATCCTTAGTAACTAATACCCTGTTAGTAGTTAATTACTCGTTGCATCAAACTTTCCCTGGTGAAGCTGATGTGTTTTCTAGTTGATGTTTGTTTTCTATGCCCTGACTGGTCCCTGAATTAGACACAGTGTATTATGTTAGTCACACCCATGCTGACTCATCATATTGGCTGATGACCTCTAATGTCGTCTAGTATAAAGGGCTCAGCCCAGTAAGTTTGCTAGTGTTACCTAAGTGAATCAGACTGGCTCCCTCCAGTTTTGACTAAGAAGTAAATAAGGGGTTAGAGGGTAGATCAGAGGTGAAGTGCTGGCCTAGCCTGTACAAGGTCCTGGGATGAACCCCAGCATTGGAAAAAAAAAAAAAAAAAAAAAAGAGTAGGCCAATCCTTAGAACACTGGACCAGACTTGCACACATGTAAAGATGGGAAAGACATACCACTATACCTAAGTCACTGCCCTGAAGTTGCCTTGCTGGCTCTTTAGATTGGTTGTTTGGGTTTTGTTTGTTTTGTTTTGCTTTTCAGAGTCTAGGCAATGAACATCCTTGTCCTTTCTCCATTTCCTCAAGATGGCTTGACTTTCTCTTTCTTGGAACCAAGAGTCAACTCTGGTTTCTTTTACTATTTTTTTTTTAATTTTTTAAATATTTTTATTTATTTCTTTCAAAATTTTATTATTTTTATTTTATGTGTGTGCATGTATTGCTCGCATGTAGGTAAGTGTACCCATGTCATGCAATGCCCGCAGAGGTCAGAGGAGGCTGTCAGATCCCCTGGGACTGGAGTTACAGACAGTTGTTAGCTGCCATGTGGGTGCTGGGATTCGAACCCGGGTCTTCTGCAGGAACAACCAGTGTTCTTAACCACTGAGCCATCTCTCCAGCCCCTAATTATTTTTATTTTATGTGTACGTGTGTATTGCCTGCATGTAGGTAAGTGCACCCATGTCCTGCAATGCCAGCAGAGGTCAGAAGAGGCTGTCGGATCCCCTGGGACTGTAGTTACAGACAGTTGTTAGCTGCCATGTGAGTGCTGGGATTCGAGCCCAGGTCTTCTGTAAGAACAACCAGTGTTCTTAACTACTGAGCCATCTCTCCAGCCTCAGTATTTTTATTTTATGTATATGAATATATCGTCTTCATGCACATAAGTGCACTCATGTCATGCAATGCCACAGAGGTCAGAAGAGGGTGTCAGGTCTCCTGGAACTGGAGTTAGGGACAGTTGTTAGCCACCATGTGGATGCTGGGAATCAAACCTGGGTCCTCTGCAAAAGCAGCCATTGCCCTTAACAACTGAGCCATCTCTCCAGCCTTGATTTCTTTTACTATTAGCAGCAGAGAATCCTACTTAGAACGGCTCTTCCAAGCATGTCCCTACTTTGAAATTTTATTTATCCTGAGCATCAGTAAGAAAATGGCATATACTTGATTTGACCTAACAAATCAAAAGGTTTTAGATACAATTCCTTTTTCTTGGTAGAAACAGTCTGCCAGCAGACAGAACAGGGCTGGTGGAGGACAAGAAAGTGAGCTGGGGTCAGACATAGTAATGTATGCCTTTAATCCCAGTACTCTGGAGTCTCAGAAGCAGGCTAGTCTCTGTAATTCCAGGCTGACTGGGGCTACAGAGAGACTTTCTCAAAACTAGAACAACAACAACAAAATCTTGAAGTTTCCTACGTTTTTCTGGGCAATCAATCCCATTTCATGTTCTATCTCCCTAATGTGTGTGTGTGTGTGTGTGTGTGTGTGTGTGTGTGTGTGTGTATGTCTTGGGGAACAAACCTAGGTCCTCATATATTCTAAACACATTCTCTGCCACTGAGCTATATCCTTAGCCACCAAAAAAGCTCATGGAGTCTCACTGTGTAGGCCAGGCCTGCCTGGGACTTGCAATGTAGATCAGGCTGACCTCAAACTCAAAGAGGTCTGCCTGCCTCTGCCTCCTGAGTGCTAGGCTTAAAGACGAGTGTCTCCTAGATTCTTTTAAAAATATTTTTATGTATTATTTTTATGTATATGAGTGTATTAAGCCTGCATGTATGTAAGTGCACTGGTGTCGTGCAGTACCCACAGAGGTCAAAAGAGAGTGTCAGATCCCCTGGAACTGGAATTAGGATGGTCGTTAGCCCCCATGGGAGTGCTAGGAGTCAAACCCAGGTCCCCTGCAAGAGCAGCCAGTGTTCTTAACCACTGAGCCATTCCTCTAGCCCCCTAAACAATTCTCATATCCCCTACAATCAACAATGGCCAATTCAAACGTTTACTTCACTTCTATATTCATTTTCATTTCACATAGACTGCCAGGTGTCCCCAGTTTACTGCCTTCCTTCAAACTACAAGCTTAGCCCCACCTGCCATAATGTTCTGCCTCTCTACAGGTTCTAGGGCAAAACACTATGAACTCAATCCTCTGAAAGCATTAATCAAATTAAATCTTTCCTCCTTTTAAGCTGAATATCTAGGATATTTTGTTACAGTCATAGACAACTGACTAATACATGGTGCCATGCCGCTTCCTCCCTATTCTTACCATAATTCTTTGGGGTTTTGGAGACAGGTCTAGTCCAGGCTGGCCTCAAACTCACAATCCTCCTACTTCTGCTTCTCAAGGATGGAGATCCAGGTTTGCACCATGACATCTGGCTGTCTTTTTTTTCCTTCAGTTTTTTGGTTTTTTTTGAGATTGGATCTTGCTATGTAACCTTGGCTGGACCAGAACTCACTAATGTTGCCTAGCCTTGAGCTTGGTGACATTCACTGCCTCCTGAGTGCTGGGATTTCAGTCATGCACTACCACAGCCAGCATAATTCTTTCATGTATTTATTTGCTTGTTGGCTTTTGTGGTGTAAGCACCTGCCACTGACTTACCCCACCAGCCTCACTGCTATAACTTGTAGTGATTTCAATAGCTATTGAACAATCTTTCCTATACTCAGACCTCTCAATATTTGGACCCCTGAACGCCAGTATTTTGTTTCCTCCACCTCATCTCAGTTGCCCTATAATTCCATGATAGAACCATCCATTGTTGACAACTGAAATTCCTGCACAGTTCCCATTTTGAACATCCTATCCCCTAACCACCAATTTCTTTTTAATATTTTTTCAAATATGTATTGTATGTTGAGGGTGTTCCTCCAGCACTCCTGTACCTTCCTTTCCCCACCTCCTCCTCCCTTTAGCACTTTCTTCCCCTAGACAGTTTTACTTTCTCTTTCCACATCCAATATGCATACATGTTTGTATTTATCTGTATAAAATCCAAGAACCACAAATGAGAGGAATATGATATTTGTCTTTTGAGACTGTCTTAATATGATTAGCTCTAGTTGCATCTATTTTCCTACAAAATACACAACTTTGCTTTTTTATGACTAAAAGAGATTCCATCGTGAATGCATACCATGTTTTATCTATCCACTTCTTTGTTCTTGGGCACCTAGATTGGTTTCACAACTTAGCTGTTGTGAAAAGTGCTGCAATAAACATTGATGCACACGTCTCTCTGACACGTTGACTGGGAAGCATTTGGCTAACTACCGACTTCTATGTTTCCTATTTACATCCTCTATTATCCCAACCGACAATTCTTTGACCCACTGGGTCTTCCAGCCTATTTGCCCCTGCCAACTTTTCCCTCTCCTGACCTCAGCCTATGTTGCAATGAATTAGTTCAGGCCTCACTTCCTTGTTTATCTTGCTTAGTTTCCACTGTCCAATATCATAAATCACTTCCTTGTAAACATCCTCAAATCTTTACTGAGGTCTCTTTCTAGCATACTTGTCTGGTGATAACCGGATGTAAATTAAATACAGCTCTCAGCCTTCTGTGAGCCTGAACGCAAATGACTGAACATAAGAAAAGGCAATCATGCTGACTGGTGTCTCTACATTCATGAGTATAAATGTCACTAGTAACCCTGGGAGAGCACAGGAAAAGTACATTTAGAGAGAATACAAGGAAAGTGTAGGGTTCCACCTTTCAGGGCATAGTATATAACCTAAGGCAGTGAATCTTATGTGGTGCTGTACCCCACACAGGTAAAGCAAAGTGCTTTGACCCAAGGGTAGATGCAGGAGTGGCCTTGCTTACCATTGCTCCCAATGACACACTCCACAGGGTTTGAGCGTCCCACCTCTGGAATTCTGGACAGACATACACCTAGGTACCTCTCCTGCAACACTCTCACCCCAGAGTCAGTGGGTACCATGGCATACCATCCAGAACTCTCCAGAGTTATGCTGGATTCAGGCAAGGGGAGCTGGTAATCCTTCATCCTCCAGTCACTGAATATAGTTGTGGAGAGTGTGACTTTGAGCAAGAAAACTCCCATCAACCAACAGCAAGTCAGAGGAAGACAACTGCCAGACTGTCTGCTACCAATGCTCCCTGTGAGTGAGTGCTCATTCTGTCTTAACCCAAATCCTCATCCTCCTCAGGGCCTTTGCCCTTCCTCTTCTCTCTAGCTGGTATACTCTTTTTCCTACATTTCAAAGGGCTCCCTCTCTCCCTTCCCTTGTGCAGCATCTGGCTTCCAGAGTTCTTCCTGGATACTATATATACACACTGTGTCCTTTAATATTCTCTCTCTACTCTGGTCTGTTTTTCTTTATAACGTTTAGCAACACCTGGCATATTTTATTACTGTAGCTGTTTATTTTGGTCTTCTACTAAAGTTTATACTCCATGAGTGCAGGGCTTCAATTTGTGTATGTTTATAACCTAGTATCCAGAACAGTTCTTGGTATGTAATGGATATTCCATATATATTTACTGAGTACACAAACTAAAATGCCTGGATTCACAGTAGCGAGCACAAAGGTAGAGGGCCTAAGTGGCAGGAGCTTAGCATTCTAAAGTCAGACTGATTTTTGTTTTGTTTTGTTCTGAGTCAGGGTCTCATGCGTCTCAGGTTAGCCTTAAATTCAGTATGTAGGCAAGGCTGACCCTGAACTTCTGATCCTCCTGCCTCTACCTCCCAAGTACTAGGATTACAGGCACATGCCACCATGCCTGGCTAAACTGTTATTGATTGGCTATGTGGTGAGAGGGACCAAGTGTCTCAGTGTACATGTAGAGGTCAGAGGACAACTTGTGGAAATCAGTTCTCTCCTTCTACCATGTGGATCCTAGAGATCAAACTCAGGTTGTCAGGCTTGACAGCAAGTACTTTTACCACTGAACCATCTCAGCAGCCTTAAACTGATTTTTTAAGCTTTATTTTGGCATATATAGGTATTAGGTATAACTGACTGTAATGGTTAATATTGATTGCCAACTTGACAGAATCTGGAATCACCTAAGGGACAAGCCTCCAGGCATACCTGTGAGAGATTAGCTAGACTGAGTTGCTGAGATTCCAAAGCAACTGTGGGCAGCACCATTGCATGGGCTGAGGTCCTGGTCTAAATAAAAAAGAGAAATTGAGATAAGCACTAGCAATCACAGATCTCTGCTTTCTGACTGGATGCAATGTGACCAGCCTCATGCTCCTGCCACAAGAATTTCCCCACCATGATGAGTTAAAATAAACTCTCCCTTAAGTTGTCATAGCAACAGAAAGAATAACATACTATCCAACAAATTGTACATGTTTAAAACAAACAATATGCTTTTGAAATATATGTATACATGACTGCATCAGCACAACTTAGATAATGAACAAATCTTCCATCCCTAAGAGGTTCCTCTTGTGTTTTTAAAAAATATTGTAATTATTATTTTTTGTATTGCCTGCATGTATGTATGTGTACCTGTGTGTATGTGTAGTGCAATGCTCCCAGAAGTCAGAAGAGAGCATTGGGTCCCCTGGAACTGGAGTTACAGATGGTTGTTAGACGCCATGTGGGTGCCAGGAATTGAACCAGGTCCTTTGCAACAGCAGTTAGTGCTCTTAATTGCTGAGCCTTCTCTCCAGTCCCTCTTGTGCTTTTGTAATACTTTCTTCCTATGCTTCCTGTCTCTAGGCAACTGTTCTAGTTTGTTTCTCCATTGCTGTGATGAAATACTCTGACCAATACCAACTTGGGCTGGAAAGGGTTTATTTGGCTTACATATCCTGGGTTGCAATTCATCAGGGAGCCCAAGGTAGGATCTCAGGGCAGGAACCTGGAGGCAGGAGCTGGAGCACAGGCCATGGAGGAATGCTGCTTACTGGCTTGCTCCCCTGGCCCCTGCTCAGCCTGCTTTCTTATACAACAAAGAACCTGCCCAGGGGTGGCACCACCCACAGTGGGCTGGACCCTCCCACATCACTCAAAAATCACGAAAATATCCCATAGACATAGCCACAGTCCAGTCCAATGGAGGCAATTCCCCAATTGAGGCGCCCTCAACCCAGATGTGTCAAGTTAACAACTAAAGCCACTCAGCACAGTAACCATTGATTTGCTTTCTGTTTTTAGAGTAGTTTGCATTTTTTTAGAAATTTACATAAGTGGATGAAACCATCTAGCTTCTTCTCTTTTCTCTTCTCCCCCAGCCTTGTCTCTTTGGCTTCTTTTGTTCAGTATAATCATTTGAAATTTATCCATGTTGTTATTTATGTAGTGCTCTATCCCTGCCCCTCCCCCACCCTGTTTCTTTATTTTTGAGACAGGTTCTCTTGTAGCCCAGGCTGACTTCTAATTTACCATGTTACAGAGGATGACTTTGAACTCCTGATTCTCCTCTCTGTACCTCTTCTTCTTCTTCTTCTTCTTTTTTTTTTTTTTTTTTTTGTCTTTTTGAGACAGGGTCTCCCTGTAGCCCCAGCTGTCCTGGAACTCACTATGTAGACCAGGCCAGCCTCGAACTCACAAAAATCCTCCTGCCTCTGCCTCCCAAGTGCCCATTTTTATTTTTTAAAAATATTTTATTATTTTTTTTATTTTGTATGTATGAATGTATACCTGCATGTGTGTAAGTGCACCCATGTGGTGCAATGCCCACAGAGGTCAGAAGAAGGCATCAGATCCCCTGGAACTGGAGTTATGGACAGTTGTTAGCTTCCATGTGGGTGCTGGGAATGGAGTCTGGGTCCTCTGCAAGAGCAGTCAGTGCTCTTAACCTCTGAGCCATCTCTCTAGTCAATCTCTTAAATTTTATTGAAAATTATTTATTTTCATTATTTTTGTGCATGTGTGTGCACCTTTGTGTGTGTGTGTATGTGTGTGTGTGTGTGTGTGTGTGTGTGTGTGTGTGTGTGTCAGAGGCAGGTCAGGTCTCAGGCTTGTACAGTAAGTGTCTTTATCCACTGAACAATCTTGTCATCAGGCCCATCTGCACTTCTTGGGTTACAGATGTACACCATAACACTTAGCTTTGTTTTCTCCTTTTCTTTCAACTAAGGTCTTCCTGTAGCCCCAGCTGGCCTGAAACTCACTATGTAGACCAGACTGGCCTCCATCTCACAAAGATTGGCCTGCCTCTGCCTCCTGAGATCTGGAATTAAAGGCATGTACAGTGCACTACCCAGGTGCACTTACGTACATGTAAGCAATACACATAAAACAAAAATAAATAAATAAATAAATAAATAATAAATAAATAAATAAATAAAAACTTAAACTTTTTTTTGGTCTTTTTTTGAGATAGGGTCTCCCTGTAGCACAAGGTGCACTTACATACATACACTCATCCACAAAAATTTTTTTTTTAATTTTAATTAAAAAAATGTAAGTGCACCTTGTGCATGCAATGCCCATGGAGGGAGGCCAGAAAAGGACATCAGATCTCCTGGAAATAGAGTTAATGACAGTTGTTAGCCTGCTATGTGGGTGCTGGGAAACAAATCCAGTTCTGCAAAAGCAGCCAGTGCTCTTAATCATTGAGCCATCTCTCCAGCCCCTTTATTATTAATTTTGGAAGGGAGACAGTGTCTCATGTAACCAAGGCTAGCCTGGAGCTCACCATGTAACTGAAGATGGTGTGGTATTTATTCTTCTCTAGCAAGTGGGGCAGAGCAATCACAGACTGAACCCTCCGAAATCATGCGCCAAAACAGATCTTCCTTCTCTCAAGTTATTTCTGTCACATATTTTTTACTACAGTGGCAAAAAGATCACTAGTACACAGAAAAGCCTTGAATAAAGGTGAAAAATAAAAAATAAAACTGATCAGGATCCCCGAGTTTAAAACCATCATTCTACCATATCAATAATTTTTTGTAAAGCTTTGTAAGCTTTCTATTTAGAAGAAAATATTTTACAAAAAAAAAGGAGAGTATTGTACATATTTCCTTGGAACTAAGATCACAATAACTCTTTTGGCCTGCTTGGCATGGCTTCCTCCAACTCTTTTTTTTCAAGACCTGTCCCTGCCAGTATCCAAGTGCCCCTAGTTACAGGTAAGCGCCACACAGAAGGAGAGGCGAGTTCCAGCATCTGTTCCCAGCATTACTGCCCCACACCCCGAAACCTTCAGTGCTGCTTTGGGTGACCAAAAAGGACCCATACATATCATCGTATTTGGTGCCATGTGAGGGCTCTGTCTTAACAGGATGGCTGGAAGAGCACAGAAGTGTTTGTCTTTGATTGGATTCAGTCTCATCTGTCTTAAAATGGTGAGTCCCTTTTCTCAACTACCCACATCTATTTGGAGGGGGGAAAAAGAGTGTTGTGTTATCTTTCTGTCTTTTTGAAGGGCCTGGGGGTTAGGGAGATAGAATTAGAAACACTTTAGGATCATACTAAGATTGTTGATGTTTGTTTGTGTGTTTGAAACGTAACGTGGCAGACTAAAGAAAGGAAACAAGATCAGCATTATATTTGAAGAACAAAGATTTCTGAAAAATCTATCAACAACTTCTGACTTGGTACAATAGGCAGATTCAAGGGGAAAAGCAAAACAGTAGTGTGATCTGCTGCCAGCCTCTGAATCCTTTTTGGGACTAGAGTGCTGAGAGGTGAGTCAAACAAAAGAGCACTCAATGAATGGAAAAGCTGCTCACACTCTGCACAGAAATGCTGAGCTTACTGTGTCGCTCTGACTGATGCCTTTCGTTTTTGCGAGCGGTATTTGTCCTTATTCTAACTTTCTCAATTTTCCTTTTCAGGTCATTTCATCAAAAACAGGTAAAATTTTCTGACATGCAAATTTTCCCTTATATTTGATTTTAATTTCCACTGTTGATTCATGAGCTACCCTCAACTATAAAGTCTATCCCTGGGAAAAAATTTAACATTTTCTGAGCATACAAGCTGGGTTCTAACCACACTGTATGAGATGAGGGGACCCTGACTGGTAAGACAAATCAATGGATCAGATTTTAAAAACAAGTTAAGTTCTTAGGAGGTATTCTTAGTGATTACTCTTAATGAATACAGTCTTGTAGCAGAGCATTTTCTCATCTACAGCTAGCCATGAGCAGAATATCACCATGATCACCATTGCAGCCAAACAAAAATCTTGCAGTGATCTTACTTATAATACTTCTCGTTTGGGGGAAAGCAGAGGGGGAAAGTTAGAAATGTTGTAGTTCATTAAAGTTTTAAGATTCCCTACTTTAACCCAAAACAAAACAAGAAACAAAAACAAAAGAAAACAATTGTGCTGTGCATGGTAGTACACACCTGGAATCTCAGCATTTGGGAGATGGAAGTGTGAAAGATCAGATGTTTAGAGTTTTCCTCAGTCACATAGCAATTTTGAGGCCAGCCTGGGCTACAAGAACCCCTGTCTCAATAAAAACAAAACAAACAAAAAGAGAACCTTGTGTATCTATTGGGAAGATTGTTGTTGTTGTTTTGTTTGTTTGTTTTGAGATCTGGAACTCACTGTGTAGACCAGGCTGGCTTAGAATTGACAGAGCCTCTGCCTCCTGAGTGTGGGGACTACAGGCATGTGCCACCATACCCAGCTTACATCTTACTGCATACCTCAGATCTGCACAATTAATGATTCAGAGCTGAAAAGAGCTTTTCTTTTTAAAAAATTTAGTCACCATTTTGTGTTGAATAAATGACTGGAGGCCAAAGTTATTCTTCTAGAAGCTTCTTCTGGCTCATACAGCCAGAAATCTAAGTCCCCGGGATAGTAATTTATGTTTAATTGGTCTTAGATTATCATAGGAACCACACAAAACCAACTATATGAGTAACAAACTCTCACAGAGATTCAACATAAACTTGAACAATTTTTACTTTGCCAACATCACAGAAAAAGAAATGAGGCAATTTAAAGTTGAATGTATGACTGCATTGTACTGTTTCATAAAATCGGTGCATATACAGTTGGGTTTTAATTAGTGTTGATATTAGTATTTCCCGCTTTACTCTTATTAATTTGTGTTATTCTTAGGAGGCCTTCATGGTTGGCTAGGACACTGTAGGAAAGACTAATTAACCATTTTCCCAGTGGGTTTTTTTCTTTCTTTCTTTTTCAGTCCCCACATTATCCACTCTACTCAAAAGTAGGGAGGATCAGATTTTAAAACCAGTGATGCTGTTAACTGATTCAGTATAGCTTTTCAACAGATGGACTGTATCTGATTTGTTCTGTATAGAAGGCTTCATCTTGAGTGTATGAGTTTTGATTTTCTTTGGGCTTTGGCACCAGCTGTTTATCTGTGTCTGGGTTCAGGGGACTCCGGGCTGATTTAGATCTCTGAGTTGCAAGAGTGCACAAATGCTGAGACTCAAAGGATCTCATTTCTGATGGGTCATTGTGGCTGGATGCATGTCTAAGGAATAAGTCAAGTTTTCTCTTTCATCAAGTTGGTAAGTGTGCTAAGCAGAGAAGGAAGAGTAAAAAATGACTGTGACTATATGGGGCCTGACATTTATCACTCGAGCTTCTTAGTGCTCTCTCTCTCTCTCTCTCTCTCTCTCTCTCTCTCTCTCACCTTTGTATGAGAGCCCCTCATAATTTCCATCTTCCTCAGTTTTTAATAATGATAAGAATAGCCAGGCGTGCTAGTGCACACCATTAATCCTAGCACTTGGGAGACAGAGGCAGGTGGATCTCTGTGAGTTCGAGGCCAGCCTGCTCTATGTAGCGAGTTCCAGGAAGACCCTGTCTCAAAAAGACCAAAATAATAATAATAATTATTATTAAATGATAACAATTAAAAATGATCATCATTTAGTTGGGGGGAGTATAGCTCAGTGGCAAAAAGCTTACCCAGCATGGGTGAGACCCTGGGTCCGATGCACAGCACTGGGGGTACAAGGGAACAAAACTTAGCCCTATACAGCTAGCATCTTCAAGTCCCTTAGTATAGGAAATAGATGTTGCCTGTGTCTTCAAGAGTGTAATAAAATGGTAAGTAATAATAGACCTGCTAGTTCCTCAAAACCATCTTCGTCCCTTTCACTTATCTGTTCTGAGCATCCATCTTCTTTCCAAAGTCCTACTTTATTATGTTTTATTTGTTTATTATCTATTTTATTTTACTTTGAGACAGGGTCTTAAATATCTGAGGCTGGACTCAACCTCATTATGTAGCCAAGGATGACCTTGATCTTGTGATCCTCTTGCCTCTACCTCCTAAGCCTAAATTCTGGATTACAGGTTTTGGTTTATGTGGTGCTGGGGATGGATCTCAATGCTTTGTGCACACTAGGCAAGCACTCTAGCAACTGAACAACATTTCCAGTCCCCAGCTGCTTTTCTTCTGTTTTCTGAGGGTCTGCTGAGACCTATCACAGCACCAGATTTACCTACCAGTCCATCCCTCCCACCAAACAAATTTCCCCAAGGTCTGGTTCCACCTCTCATCCTGCCACTCCAGGACTGGACACTCAAGACTTCTTCACAGTATAGCTGATGATTGTGCTTGCTACTTACCTTAGTCCCACCAGCCCCTGCTGGGAGGTTCTATTCAGAGTGCTCATCCTACTATCTCCCCACTCCTCTACCAATGAGCCTTCGAAATCTATATCTCATCTCCTAGAGGGGATAGTTTAGTTGACTTGCTCTCACAGCTGGTGCTAGTCAGTCTGCAGAGAGACAACTACGAATCAGGAAAGCTCTTTCTCCAGTCTGTATTCTCTCCAGACTCCCCAGAATCTCATTTTTACTGGAACCCTCCAAAGCTATGCCATATGGTCTGGCTTTCCAAACCTATCCAAACTTGCTTGCTTTGGTACACACACACACACACACACACACACACACACATACACGTACACAAAGTGCCTTTACATACACTTTCACTTAATCTTTACAATGATCCTAAAGTATAGATATTTTACATTTCAAAGTACTTCCTCAAATATAGACATTATTAATATTCCACATTTCTCAAAGGCGAAAACCAAAATAGGTTAAATGGCTCGCATTTATTCATATACAAAAGTAAAAAGCAGAGCCAGGTCTTAAAGCTAGAATTCCTGAATCCAAATTCTTTGCTGTTTTTCCAACCCTGAGTTTCATCCTATTGATACAGGCGCCTATATGACTCCTCCATAGATCAGTTCAATGGGGAAAACTTTGTGCAGTCCTCAGGCAGTGTGGCAGGCCTGTAGGACAACAGTCTGTGCATGCTAGCCTCTTTTAGATCTCCTCCTTGAATGCAGAGCAGGCCTTCTATGTCTGCAGCTGGCCGTTTTCCCAGGAAGTTTGTCCATTTCAATGAGTAGGACTGTCCATCTCGGAGGATAAGATAAGCTGTGGGACAGAGGAAACAGAAGGTGTTGAGGGACACCAGAAAATTAGAAGAAAGAGGCACAGACCACAGGGAAACAGCTGGAGCAGCAGATAGGTTGTGTGTGTGTGTGTGTGTGTGTGTGTGTGTGTGTGTGTGTGTGTGTGTGAGAGAGAGAGTTTTGAGAGAGAGAGAGAGAGAGAGAGAGAGAGAGAGAGAGAGAGAAGGGGGAACCCCTGCTGGGGCTTTCTGTTCTTCAGGGGCCAAAAAAGACAGACTCTTCCTATAGAATCAGCTTCCACTAGGAAGTGGCTGCCAGGCCTCCATCTTTCCCCAGCATACATGACCAGCTGGACTATCATCTTGAAGGTAAAGGGATAGTCCTCAGTGATGCTCCAGGAATGTCTGGCCAGTGCACAGAGGAAACTTTGTTCATTTTTGTAGCCTGGTTATTTCTGAAAGGCTGCCAAAGCTAACTTTTAGCTACTGGGACAGAAAGAAGAGGCAATCTGTATTGTGTACATAGGGATTCAGCTGAGGGGAAGCAAGGAAGAGTTGATGCTGGCAAATCACTTGTCAGTATTTATTTTCTTCTTGCGCTATAATGTTGGCCTTTTCATTTGGTTGGTTTTGGAGGTGTTTGTTTGGCTGATTGGCCAGTTTTTGTTTTGGCTTTTTGAGATAGGGTCACAAATAGCCAAGGTTGGATGACTTTGAACTCCTGATACTCCCTGACTTCACCTTCCAAGTGTTAGAATTACGAGTGTGGTTCATCACACACTCACTTTGTTTGTTCTTTGAGACAGGATCTTGCTATATGTAGCCCAGTCTGGTCTCAAACTTGAGATGCTCCTGCCTCAGTCTCCTCAGTGCTAGGATTCTAGCAGATGCCACAATCCCTGGCTTGTCTTTCAGCTTTGAAGTTGCCTGTGCCCAACAAATGAAGTACAGTAAACTTAAAAGGCCAAAAGCCAGTTTCAAAATTTCAGCATATGTTCATTTGGTCTCTTCTACTTGGATCTCCTGCAAGATCCAGGACATTTTTGTGCCTGTGTGTTTTCTCAAGTGGTAAATGTGATTCTCATGCTTTATTTTCTACCCAGTACCCAAAGCATAGGAATGCCTAGTGTGCTCAAGATATAAACAGTCCCTTTCCCATGGCAAACCAAGGCCAAGCCCCAGGAGAAAGACTCACAGCATCTCATTCTTACACTGAGGCAGATGTTTTGACAGGGAAAATAACATTTATTTTTATTTTATATAGAAGAACCTGAAAATTGCTCCACTAGTAAGAAAATACTATGAAGCAACTGTCACAAAGAACTCAGTTCTTCTTCCTGCATTAGATTAGATGCCAGTCGGGAAGTAAACGGAGTCATGAGAAAGTTACCACAGGCATTGAGGAAGGTGGGCTTGAAGGGCCGGCTAGAAGCAGGGCAGCCTGGGTGAGGGCAGGGAGGGGTCGGCATGGCAAAGCAGCCTTGGAAATCCACAGAATACCAAACCAGACTAGAATACTTTGGAATAAAGCCCCTCCATTATTCTCTCTCTCTTCTCAGAGTCCTTTCCCATGATCACATTCCACTCTAACTTAACTCATTTAAAAGCACAGAAAGTACAAATGACCCCAACAGACAACTGGAAGAGGGGGCTTGTGGAAAACATCTATGCCCCTTGCCCCGCCCCTATGGTTCTTTCTTATTGTTTCTTCTTTTCTTTTAAAATTTTTGTTGTTGTTGTTGTTGTTGTTGTTGTTGTTGTTTGCGGGGGGGGTGTCCTTTTTTTTGGTCTTTTTGAGACAGGGTCTCCCTGTAGTCCCAGCTAGCCTGAATTCACTGTATAGAACAGGCTGGCCTTGAACTTACAGAGAGCCTCTTGCCTCTGCCTCCTGAGTGCTGGGACTAAAGGAAAGGGCCACCATGTACATATAGCCTATGCCACCTTGCAGGACCCTCTTTTTATTAAAATTTTTATGAAATGTATTACATTTAGCCAGTTGTGGTGGCACAAGCCTTTCATCCCAGCACTCAGGAGACAGAGGCATGCGGATCTCTGTGAGTTCAAGGCCAGCCTGGTCTACAAAGCAAGTTCCAGGACAGCTGGGGCTATAGAGAGACCCTGTCTCAGAAAAACCAAAAAAAAAAAAAAAAGAAAAAAGAAAAAAAGAAATGTATTACATTTATTTACCTATTTATTTATTTATTTATTTATTATTGTATTTGCATATGAGTGTGTGTACGTATGGGCACCTATGTTACAGGTGTAAAGGTTAGAGGACAACTTGGAGTGTGGGTTCCAGGGATAAAACTCAGGTCATCAGTCATGAGCAAGCTCTCTTGTCTGCTGAGACATCTTACCAGCCCCATTCTTTTCTTCCTTCCTTCCCTCGCTTTCTCCCTCCCTCCCTTCCTTCTCCTCCCTTCCCTTCTCTCCCCCTCCTTCTCTCTCTCTCTCTCTCTCTCTCTCTCTCTCTCTCTCTCTCTCTCTCTCTCTCTCTCCCTCTCCATTTATTTATTTCTTGTTATATTAGATATTAACCCTAGGGGCTTATGTATACTAAGCAAGTGCTCTACTACTGAGTGACATCCTCAGACCTATTATTTTGTAGTTGTTTTTGTTTTTTGAGACAAAGTCTCCCTGTAGCTCCACCTGGCCTGGAACTCACCATGTAGACCAAGCTGGCCTCAGTCTCACGGAGATCTGCCTGCCTCCACCTCCTGAGTGCTAGAATTAAAGGCTTACACCACCATGCCCAGTCCCAGACCTATTATTATTTTATTATCATTGTCATTATTATTTTTAAATTGAGACTGAGGCTGAGTGTGGTGGTGCACGACTGTAGTCCCAGCACTTGGGAGGCAGAGGCAGGCAGATCTCTGTGAGTTCAAGGCCAGACTGGTCTACATGGTGAGTTCCAGAACAGCTGGGGCTACAGGGAGACCCTGTCTCAAAAAGACCAAAAAATAAAAATAAAAAAATAAAATAAAATTCGAGACTGAATCTTGCTAAGTTGCCTAGGCTGACTTGAACTTGAGGTCCTTCTACCTCTGCCTCCTGTGTAACTGGATCACACATGTGACCGACACACCCAGTTTCTCTGTCTTTACTTGCATCTGGAAAATTAAGTCCAAGCTTATATTTGTAGGAGAGCACCAGAATGATATAGTTTGAAGAGATGAAAGATGTCTTCTTTGTAGGCTATCCTGGCTAATGGCACAACTTCAAAATCTCTTTCAGCTCCCGAAATACCCACTATTGATCAAGCATATTCAAAGATCAGCAATAGTATCACTGTAGAATGGGCCACAGTGCCGGGAGCCATCAGTTACTTGCTCACAGCTAAAGATGGAGACACAGTCATTGAGACCACTGTGACCAATTCCCCAGGCACTGTGACAGGCTTGAAGGCTGCAACCTTATACCAAATCACCATCAGATCCATCAGTGCTGCTGGGCAAAGCCAGGCATCGCCTCCCAAACAGGCAAAGACAGGTAAGCAAAACCACTCATGCTGACTGTTCACTTATGACCTGAATTAATTGCAATAGTGCTGCAAATTTGTGACATAGTTTGTGGACATGTGAGTGCCACAATGCACGGACTGAAGATAAAAGCCACCAAATGATGTTTTCTGATGATTCAGCTATTTGTGGAGGAAATGGTATTTAAATGCCTGATACTTTGCTTTGGAGTTTAAAGCTAATTTCTGGGTAGCTTAAAAATGGAATGCTTTTAAATTTCTGCAAAAGCGATTTCTGTTTTTATCCATGCCAAATATGGAACACATAGAAGAGATTTTGCAGCACATTAAGCACGTGGCAGGTTCATTAACAGATCTAAGGTTTGTCTTCAGAGTTAAACTGACTTGATAAAGTCATACCTGAGCATATTTCTGAAAAACTATGTGCAGGCCTGGGTGGATAGCTCAGTGGTAGAGTGCTGGCCTAACATGTACAAGGCTCGGAGTTAATTCTCAGCACTGCAAAAAAAAAAAAAAAGTTATCTCCACATTAAACTAGTATAATCAGCCCAGCCTGGTAGAGTTTGCCTTGGGAGGCAGAGGCAGGCAGATCTCCATGAACTGGAGCCCAGCCTAGTCTACATAGCGAGTTCCAGGCCAGCTGGGGCTACAAAACTATTAGTATAAGTCATTTTTTTCCTCATTGACTTATTTTGTGCATACTTTATCTGACTCTTTACCAACTGCCACTTAAGAGTATTGCCTCATATTTACAGATATCACTGTCTCAGATTTTTTGAAACAGGATTTCACTATGTAGCCCAAGCCAGTCTAAACTCAAAGCAATCCTCCTGCCTCAGCCTCCCGAGTACTGGGATTATAGTGTTGTACTATGATGCCTTGCTTGAGTTTCCTCCACTTAATTATTCCTAAATAATTTGAATTCTTCTCTATGGAATTATATAACACAAATTCACTATTTTGCTTTGTAACTTTTAGTGTTGGCAGCACCAGTTCTGGAAGTCAGCTCTCCAAGTCCGGACTCTATCCTTGTACAGTGGGATGCTGTATATATGGCAATTGGATTCTCTGTGTCCATTATGCAAGCCAATGGCTTGGGTAGAATTTGGAAAGAGAATACTACAAACACTTCCTTGACCTTCAGCAGTTTAGATGCTGGGACTCTCTACACTATAAAGGCCTATGCATGGAATGCCAATGGAATCCCTGGGGATGACTCCACCTGCAATCAGAGAACCAGTAAGGACTTTTTAGCTTGGCCTCAAAACAATCTCATTTTTGATTAATGAGGGAGCTGTGCATCACAGCATCAAAAGCAATGTTAAGTGATGAGTACAGAGCAGCTGGCAGCAGCTGTTTAAATTTATGATGAAGTTATTTATAGTATCTTGAATATTCCTCCTCAGCAGCTCAAAGGCTTAATGCATGCATACAGAGCACAGCACCTCTCCCTCTGATAGCTGAGTCCACTGCAGCACACATTCCAGATCACACAGAAGGAAAGGATTCTTAGGTTGATCATTGCCCTCCTTGCCCCTTCCTGGTCTTGTTAGGTTGATTAATCGCTCCTTGTTTTTTCCTGGGTTCAGGCCAATAGTCTAAACAAAAAGAATGGTGCCAAACAGGAATTCATTCATTCAACAGACATTTAGTGAGTGTGTGCCAACCTGGAGCCAGCATTGTTCCAGGGACACAGACACAAACAAAACAGAGTTCCTGCTGCCCTGGTGCGCCATGTGAGATCAGTGTTAGAGATGGAGTCCCCAAACACTTCAACTTGGGCCTGAAGCTGACATGGTGTTGTCCATCCACTGCTAGCTATAGGCTGCCCATCCCACCCCAGGAACCCAGAGGAGAGAAAAAAATCTACAGCGTGAAACCAAGAAGTCCAAACTGAGGCACTGGAATGAGCTTAAAGAATGGGAGGGAGCAAGGGGAGGAGCATGTGTGTGTGTGTGTGTGTGTGTGTGTGTGTGTGTGTGTGTGCGTGGTGTGGGTGGTGTGTGTATAAGAGGGAGAGAGAAGCCGGGCATGGTGGTGCACACCTGTAGTCCCAGCACTTGGGAGGCAGAGGCAGACAGATCTTTATTTTGATATATCACAGTGAAAGATTTATCGTCCTCTTTTTTTTTTTTTTTTTTTTTTTAAAAAAAAAAAAAAAAAAAAAAAAAAAAAAAAAAAGAGAGAGAGACAGAGACAGAGACAGAGACAGAGGCAGAGAGAATGACTTGAACAAAATGGCATACTCTCACCAATTTAACCACATTAGCCCTTAGGGGAGGACCCACAAAAGGGTAGAGAGAAACTGGAAATGTTCTCTAATGTTCTCTTCAAACTTCTCTAAGTTTGGGAAGGAATAGAAGTCTCATTGTCTATGGGCCAGGCAGAATTCAGGGAGAAGAGAAGGATTTGCCTTATATAATACTAGGATAGGGGGAAACCACAGCAAATAGCTCCAAGGTGATTCATGGCAGGCTTGGTGAGTCAGGATATTTGTGACAAGCTAGATTTTCTAGGCCTTTTACTACCCTGCCTTCCCTGCCGCCTCCTCCTCTTCTTCCCTTCGCGCTCCCCCCCTTCTCTCTCATATTATATGTATGTAATTTTCTTACAAATATTTAGCTGCTGGGAATACAAAATGAAATGAAGCATGATCCTCATAATCAAAGAACTACCTATGTCCATGGATGGGCACATAAACAACCATTGCAACTCTGTATAACAAAGAGCTTTGCTAGAATGTACATGGGCACAGTGTGGCATTGGGAGGAGGAGCACAGGGTGGAGGAGCAAGAGAACACCTGGTTCTTTTCTAAAATACATTATTTTCATTTAATGTGTATGAGTGTTTTGCCTCCATATATGTAAGTGCGCCCATGTGGTGCAATGCTCGCAGAGGTCAGACGAGGGTGTTGGATTTCCCTGGAACTGGAGTTATGGACAACTGTTAGCTGCCATGTAGGTACTGGGAATTGAACCCAGGTCCTCTGCAAGAGCAACCAGTGCTCTTAACCACTGATCCATCTCTCCAGCCCTGGTCCTTTAAAAAAAAAAACACCCACAATATTTTATTAATTCTTTAAGAATTTCATTAGCCGGGTGTCGTGGCACACACCTTTAGACCCTGCCTCAAACAAACCAACATAACAATAAAAAGAGGAAATTCACAAATTTGAGATCCTGTCTCAAAAAAGTAAAAACAAAAACAAAAAAACAAAAAAAGAATTTTGACCATATTTACCCTCCACTCTACCACCTAACTCTCGTCCCAGATCCACCAACAGTTCCCTAACCATTCCCCCAGGTTCATGTCCTCTTTTTTTTGTGTAATTTTATTTTTAAATAACCCTCTGAGTCCAATTTGTGTTGCCCATATACTCATGGGTATGGGGCCATCCACTGGAGCATGGTTGACCTATAAGAGGGCACACTCTTAAAGAAAACAGACTCTCCCTCCTCCAGAAAGTATTAACTGTGCCTGCAAGAACATTGACTGGCTTGATCTTGTATAGGCCTTGTGTGGGCAACCACAGACGCTGTGAGTTCAAGGGTACAACAGTCTGTCAAATACAGAAAACACTGTTTTGAACCAGTCTTCCCTGACTTCTGACACATTCTTTCTACCTCCTCCTCCATGCTATGAGCTTTGAGGAGAGTGTTATATCTGGTTACTTGAAGCTTTCCCCTTCATCTGTTTCCCCATGATTGTTTTGTTTGTTTTTGTTTGAAACAGTCTCAGGTAGCCCCAGCTGACTTGGAACTCACTATGTAGGTAAGGCTGGCATTGAACTCCTGACCTACCTGCCTCTACCTCATTTATGCCAGCACATCCAGCTCTGTTTCTCTGTTTTACAGATATTTGAAGAGTTTGAATTTAGCCTCTGTACGGGTTTCCTAGGGTTGCTGTAAGAAAGTACCACAGACTTAGGTGATTTAAATAACAGAAATTTGTTGTTCCACAGTTGTCAGGGTTGGTTCCTCCAGAGAGCTGTGGGAAGGATCTGTTCAGAACTTTTCTTTGGCCTGTAGGCTGCCATCTTCCCTAAATGTATATGTCAGTGTCCAGATTCCTTTTTTTTTTTTTTTTTGTCTTTTTGAGACAGGGTCTCCTTGTGGCCCCAGCTATCCTGGAACTCACTATTTAGACCAGGCTGGCCTTGAATTCACAAAGATCCGCCTGCCTCTGCCTCCCAAGTGCTGAGATCAAAGGCTTGTACTACCATGCCTGGCCCAGATTCCTTTTTCTTAATAAAGACATCAGTCTTACTGGATTAGTGCCCATCCTAATGACTTCATCTTAATAAATTTATATTACATATGACCCTATTTCTAAATAGAGTGACATTCTGAACAAGCTAGAGGTAGAACTTCAACTTGTGACTTTTAGAGGACCCAATTCAGCTCTTAACAGTCTTCTCCTCTTCTGCCTGTTTTTCCTAGTTTTTCAATGCTCTGGTGGGGAAATTTTGTTGTCTTAAAACACTGCAGGCAACCCCTCCCAGCCTTGGTCCAGTATTATTACCCTAAATCAGAACCCTGTGGGCCTTAGGGAACAAGCTGACCATGCAGTAGGGGAAAGGGCCTGTCAAGGTGGCCTATAAGGGAAACACAGCAGGTACCTCCCTTGCAGAGAATGAGTTGGGTGTCCATGAAACTGCCTCCTCAGACAGGGCCTCCTCTGTGCCCAGGTGTGTGCAGAAGATGATCTCTGCCTAAGCAGTTTGCTTTTCTTTTTTTGAGACAGGGTCTCCCTGTAGCCACAGCTGGCCTAGAAATCATTATGTAGACCAGATTGGGCTCTATCTCACAGAGATTGGCCTGCCTGCCTTTACCTCCTGAGTGCTGGGATTAAAGGCATGCACCAAAAGTAGTGTTATAAGGCTTGCTGGAATCTTTATTACAGCATAGATTTCAAAGAAGGGCTGAGGCCAACTCCTCCTCAGTCATGAGGACATGTCTTCCAGGTTTTTTTAAAAGTAATTTTCTCTACTTACTATATTTACTTATTTGTGAGTGCATACGAGTGTGCACATGCTTGCATGCGGAGGTCGGAACACAACTTGCAGGAGTCAGTTCTCTCCTTCTACATGTAAATTCGAGGGTTTGAACTCACGTTGTCAGTCATGGTGGCAAGCCATCTCTTTGGCTCCATCCTCCAAGTTTATAAGTGCTTTAACCATGAAAAAAGCAGGGCATGCTTATAAGAATGAGGGGAGAGAGTATAGAAGACACAAAAGACTACCTTCATCTGTGACCTTAAACTTGATACTTTCCTTCCTTCCCTTTGATTTAGAATGAGAAGTTTGTTTCCCCAGAAGCAACTATGAACTAAAGTTATTCAGTAAAAGTCTTCAGGGCTTAAAAATTTAAGAAGTGTGTGTGTGTGTGTGTGTGTGTGTGTGCGTGCGTGTGTGTGTGTGTGTGTGTGCGCGCGCGTGTGTGTGTGTGTGTGTGTGTGTGTGTGTGTGTGTGTGTAGTGGTAGGGATTAAACCTTGGAACTCACCCATGCTTGGCATATACTTTATTACTAAGCTACATCCCCAGCTTGATTATACTTTATTTCTAAGCTACATCCCCAGCTTGATGTTTAGCTTCATCAATCAATAGTAGAGAAAACAGTTAACATACCTTATAACAACATACTCATATGGCCTTTTCAGTCCTTCATCTTTTTTTTTTTTGGTCTTTTTGAGACAGGGTCTCCCTGTAGCCCCACCTGTCTTGGAATTCACTATGTAGACCAGGCTGGCATTGAACTCACAGAGAGCCACCTGCCTCTGCCTCCCAAGTGCTGGGATCAAAGGCGTACGCCACCATGCATGGCTCAGTCCTTCATATTTATAAGCTCATTTTAGTTATTTAATTATTTATTTACTTATTTATTGGTTTGGGGTGTTGTTCTGTTTTTGGTATTTTTGAGACAGGGTCTCCCTGTAGCCTCAGCTGGCCTGGAACTCATTATGTAGACCAGGCTGCGCTCAACATCACAGAGATCTGCCTGCCTCTGCCTCCCCTCCCCAGTGCTGGGATTAAAAGTGTGTACCAACCATGCCCAGCTAGGTTTGGGGTGTTTTTGACCAGGTTCCACTATGTCACACAGATTGACTTCCAACTCCCAGTGCCTCTTCCTGAGCCTCCTCCATGCTGGGATTATACCACACCTGGCTTCTCAAATGCTATTCTTTACCACTTGTTGAATATATATTCACACACTCAAAGTATGCTTTTAAATACCTATCCTGTATTAACACTGTTCCTGTATCCATTTTTACAGATGCAGAAAAAGTAATAAAAAGATCAAATAGTATGGCTAGGGTTACATAGATAAGTATACATTTGCACAGTTAATGGCAGGTATGTTATCAATTCCCAAATACCCTAATACCCAAGTTTATGCCTTGAACACTTAAAGTTATCCAGCTATTGGGGTAACTTACCCTCTGGTTTCCTCT
Source organism: Nannospalax galili (assembly GCF_000622305.1). Taxonomy (NCBI): domain Eukaryota; kingdom Metazoa; phylum Chordata; class Mammalia; order Rodentia; family Spalacidae; genus Nannospalax; species Nannospalax galili. The sequence continues at coordinate 3,179,521 of NW_008353126.1, read as the reverse complement.
ACGTTCCTAAGATAAATCTTACTTGGGTTCTTGAAGCTACTACAAAATCTTAATTGTTTCTCAAAAACACAGGTCCTCGTGCACCTGCCAACATTCAAGTCTCTTTTGACAGTGGAGCTCTAAAGGCATCTGTTTCATGGACACCGACAGAGGGAGCTTTCAACTACACTGTGATGGCTTTGAGTGACTCTTCCCAGAGGAGCTGCAGTACAACTCTCAGCTCCTGTAGTGTCTCTTCCCTGCAGTGTGGAACTGAGTACCTGATTTCTGTTTCAGCAAGCAACGATGCTGGCTCTAGCAAGTCCTCCTCTGCTGTGACCCTGAAGACTGGTATGTAAGCAAGAGTGAAAGCTCTGCAGGGCTGGCAAGCAGAGTGGCTGCCATAAGGGAAACAGAGATTCCCAACAAGGTTCTGGAACACACTGGAGGCAGTAAAGAAAAAGCCTGATCTAAATTGGGCATAGTGAGCATTGTAATCCCAATATTTGGGAGGCTGAGGCAGAAAGATTGCCATGAATTCAAGGCCAATCTGGGCTACATAGTGAGTACCAGATCAGCCAGGGCTATATAACAAGACTTCGCATTAAGAAAGAAAGAAGGAAAAAGAAAAAAAAAAAGGAAAGAAAGAAGAGCTAGGCATGGCGGCACATGTCTTTAATCTTAGTACTTGGGAAGCAGAGGCAGGTAGATCATTGAGAAGTCAAGACCAGCCTGATCTACATAGCAAGTTCCAGCCAGTCAGAGCTACATAGTGAGACCCTGTATCAAAAAAAACAAGCGGGCGGGGGCACTGGAGAGATGGCTCAGCAGTTAAGAGCACTGGCTGTTCTTACAGAAGATCCAGATTCAAATCCCAGCACCCACATGGTGGTTAACAACTGTCTAAAACTCCAGTTCTAAGGGATCCAGCACCTTCTTCTGACCTCTGTGGGCATTACATGACACTTGCATACATGCACACAATACACACATACACATAAAATAAAAATAAAGCAAAATGAGCTGGACATGGTGGTGCACACCTTTAATCCCAGCACTCAGGAGGCAGAGGCAGGCAGATCTCTGTGAGTTCCAGGCCAGCTGGGGCTACTGAGAGACCCTGTCTCAAAAAGACCAAAAATAAAAATAAAGTAAAATAAATAAAGCAAAACAGATAGATGATAGATATAGATAGATAGACAGATAGATGATAGAAGGAAGGAAGGAAGGAAGAGAAAGAAAGAAAGAAAGAAAGAAAGAAAGAAAGAAAGAAAGAAAGAAAGAAAGAAAGAAAGAAAGAAAAGAAAAGAAAAGAAGCTGATAAGATGGCTCAGAGGTAAAGGCACTTGTCACACAAGCCTGATAACCTCTGTTCAATCTGGGTACCCACATAAAGGTGGAAGGAGAGAATTGACTCCACAAAGTTGTCTTTGCACTTCCCACCTCCCCCAAATAACATACACACAAACACAAAAATAATAAATGAAAGAATCCCAGCACCCACATAGCAGCTAACAACTGTCCGTAACTCTGGTTCCAGGGGATCTGTCCTCTGCGGGAATTCATTGCACAACACGGGTGCACTTACCTATATGCAGGCAATACACATGTACACATAAAATAAAAATAATAAATAAAATATTTTTAAAAAACTTTTTTTAAAGAAATGAAAAAAAGGAGATAACCCAGGTCTAGATAAAAACCTTGATGAGTAAATATTATTGATTGGAAACCATATTTTATATAATGCAGAAAGCACTTTGAATATTCAGAGGCTTGTCTCCTATCCCAGATCTTTCATTAATTTCTTACCTTTTTATCTTTCTTCTATTTCATTATATAGTTTTTTGCTTTTTATTATTTATTATTTTTATTTTAGTGTATGAGTGTATTGCCTGCATGTATGTAAGTGCACCTGTGTTGTGCAATGCCCATGGAGGTTAGAAGAAGGTGTTGGACTCCCCAGAACTGGAGTTATGGATGGTTGGCAGCTGCCATATAGGCGCTGGGAATTGAACCCAGGTCCTCTACAAGAGCAGCCAGTGTTCTTAACTGCTGAGTCATCTCTCCAGCCCCATTATTTCATTGTAAGCTGTTTTATTTTACTTTTGAGACAGAGACTCACTGTCTAAGCTGTCTTGAACCAGAAATCCTCCTGTTTCAGCTTCTCTACTAGCTGGGGCTAAAGGTGTGGGGCACTGCACTTAGCTTGTTGGGGTTTTTTGTTGTGGTTTTTTGGTTTTTTAAAATAATTTTGTTGTTGTTGTTGCTGTTCTTTGTTTTGTCTTTTTGAGAAAGGGTCTCCTCGTAGCCCCAGATGTCCTGGAACTCACTATGTAGACCAGGCTGGCCTTGAACTCACAGAGATCCGCCAGCCTCTGCCTCCCGAGTGCTGGGATTAAAGGCATGTGCCAGTTTGCATTATCTACAACTCTGTGTAGTACAGGTAACTAGCTGCCTCTTGTGTGTGTGTGTGTGTGTGTGTGTGTGTGTGTGTGTGTGTGTGTCTGTCTGTCTGTCTGTCTGTCTGTCTGTCTGTCTGTGATATATGCATGGTAAATGTACTCATGGAGGCCAGAGCAGGACATCAAATGCCTTCCTCTATCACTCTCTGCTTTCTCGCCTTGAGACAGGGTCTCTCCTTGAATTGGAAGTTCACCTTCTTTTGGCTAGGCTGTTTGGCCATTGAGTTCCCAGGACTTACCTGTCTCTACCCACCCATGCTCGGATTACAGGCACGTGAAGCTATGCCCAGCATTTTAGTGGGTGCTAGAAATTTAAACTCAGGTTCTCATGCTTGAAGAACAAGTGTTCTTAACCACAGAGCCATCTCCCCAGTCCCTGTTTATAGCTAAAGTTTGGTAGGAGCTATTTTTGAAGATAAAGACGGGCTTTTCTAGTTTCAAATGTGTTTAGACATTTTGCCAGTTTATTCTTATCAGAGATGTAAAGACACATATGTGGAGATTCACTTCTGTGCTTGGAAGTGTTTGTGTGTTTGGGGAGTTGGAACCAACATTTTAGTGGGGATCTACTATATCTTAGGCATCACAGGTGTGTACCATCAAGGCTGGCTTATCTGTTCTTTTTAGATAAGAATGAAGCTCAGAGAGACTAAACGACATTTCCTCCAGTGCACACTGATAATAAGTGATGGAGCTGAGGTCTGAGCTCAGGTTTGCCTGATTTCAGTCTTCTGAGCCAAAGAAAATGTAATAATATCCACTTTCTCCAACAGTCAGAATTATGTCATTGTAAATTAAAAAGGCTTCTGAACAGAAAAAAAGGTGCTCTCATCAAGATGATGTCCTCTATCCTATGGGGAAGGAAAATACAGTCAGACTCTTAGACTCACAGCTTTATAGGGTTATGTTAAATTAAATTCACCAACACAAGCTTGATGATTAGACTTCTCTTTTGACGACTATAATTTATTGTGGCTGGCATAATACAAGTGCTTATGAGAACAGAGTAGCTGAGGGTGAAGGAAGAGATAAGAAACACTTTCAAAAGCATAGAAGTTCCAAGTTAGTCATTTAAGGCAGGAGAATCCTGTGTTTTTCCATCTTGGATGCACATAAAAAGCATCTGGGGGTCAGAGAGGGTGTTGGATTCCCCTGGAACTGGAGTTAAGGATGGTTCATAGCCACCATGTGGGTGCTGAGAATCGAACCCAGGTCCTCTGCAAGAGCAGTCAGTGCTCTTAACCATTGAGCCATCTCTCCAGTGGCACTGCATGTTTGATTCCCAGCACCCACATGGCAGCTATCAACCATCTATAACTACAGTTCTAGCGGTTCCAACGCTTTCTTCTAACCTCCATAGGCATTGCACGACATGGATACACTTACATACATGCAAGGTAATACACTCATACACATAAAATAAAAATAATAAATATTTTTTAAAAAGCATCTGGGGAGCTTTTATAAGATTTTAATATCTAGATCCCATCAGGACCAATTAAATTGGAGTTTCCGGGGCTAGAATCTGGATATGAGCAGTTTTTAAAAGCTCCCTATTGATTTCAATGTGTTATCAATGTTAAATGTCACTGAAATAGTCCTCCATACTGTCCCTTCCTGCCCTTGTCGCTTCAAGAAGCACCATTGTAGTTTGTTTAACAAACAGTAATGATTATGGGTACAACCTTGATTTATCAATAAAAGAACTATATTTAGAAAGGACACTGGTTTCCTTGGGCCCAGAAATGTGAAATATACTTTAGGAGGATTTACATTAGAAATAACCAAACCTTTGAAAGCTTCAGGCTTGAATGAATGACCTTCATTTGAAATCATTCCTTCAGAAGACTTCATTCCATGCTGATCTTACATAAATGAAGTGTTGCCTTAGCACAGAAAAGCGGGCAGTATTAGTCAAGGTGATCTATGCCTGGGAAAGGGAGAGTCTAGCATCTGTTGTGTGAAATTAAAATTTAGGACATCTAAGAATGCATCCTTGGTTTGCACTGAACTATACTTACCATTTGATTTGTTCCTTGTCTGTAGCATTTAATATTTTAATTGTCTGCTTGGGATGCTCCTTGGAGAAGTAATATGGTTCTGTCTCTGAGTACATGGAAGGCTGCAATTAGGAAAACTTCCCATACCATCAATCTTTGCATGCTGCCCCCAGAAAGACCCAGTTCCCCCTAACTTTTTAACTATATAATCTTGGACAACACAGCTAACCTCTATGGGTCTCATTTTCCTCAAATGTAAAGCGATAGTAATTGTTATAAGAGTAAGAGAAATTGTTAATAAAAATCACAATGGCCATATTTTTACTTTTTAAAAGAGACAGTTTTGGGGTATTCACTATGCCACTCATGTCAGATAGCCTTCATCTCTGAATAAAGTCAAATATTTCAATAAATACTCTGAAAATGAAAATTCACACATCTTAAATTGGCTATCAACTCCCATGGCCTAGGCTGAGGATGTAGTTCAGTTGGTAAATTGTTTGTCTAGCATTCAGGAAGCCTTGGGTTTGATCTCCAGTACCACATAAACCTGGTGTTCTGGTGCACATCCGAAATCCAAGCATCTGGGAGGTGAAGGCTGCAGGATCAGAAGTTTAAAGTCATTAGTCAAGCTATCTAGTGAGCTTGAGGGCAGCCTGGACCACATAAGACCCTGTTTCAGGGCTGGAGAGATTGCTCAGTGGTTAGGAGCACTGGCTGCTCTTGCAGAGAACCTGGTTTGGTTCTCAGCATCCACAAGGCAGCTAATACTGTCCTTGACTCCAGTTCCAGGGGATCCAATGCCCTCTTCTGATCTCTGTGGCATTGCACCACATGGGTGCACTTATATACACGCAGGTAATACACTCATACACACAAGATAAAAATAATAAATAAAATATTTTGTAAAGACCCTATTTCAAACAAATAAATGCCTCCATCCACCTATTATTTCAATATTTATTATAATGAAATAATTTGTATAGATCATTGAAGTTTAGCACAGATTTTGTTTCTAGAAAGAAAATTTTTCTAATGTTTCTGGTACATGTTCTTGCATGTTGTGCATCAAATTTGATCTGTTACAAAACTCAGAGTTACTGTTGACACCTTGGATAACCATCAAGATACAAAGAAAGTCTCCCACAAGAGTCTTACAACTGCCTATTATGACCATTTCCTAGTTGCTTGTGCACCTGGAAGAGTGACAATTCAAGAAGACCCCCCTGGACACTTGTCTGTGGCGTGGTCCAATGTAGAACTGCGTGATTATTATGTGGCCTTTGTAAAGAGCGATGATGGCTTGGAAGTACACTGCAATACCTCTCTCACTCAGTGCAATTTCTTATGTGAATGCGGCTTCACATATTTCATTAGTGTGTTTGCCTACAACAAGGCAGGGCAGAGTCCTTTGGGTGATGTATTCAATTATACCACAGGTAAGTCACATTTGATGCTTGTAAAGGGAGTTGCAAGTTTTCTAAACTCAACAGCAGAATGAATAACCTATTGTACTTACCGATTTTCCATCTGGGAATCATTCTAGGGCCAAGAACAGCTATTGGATCTCTTACTTCATATTCTTTCCAGAGTAGGATAATTTGGCTTTGGAGACCCAGCTTAACAAGGATGCAAGGTTCAGGAGTGGAAAGAATGTGTTTGTTCAACCCTTTTCTGAAAAACCAAACCCTCCACAAAGTTCTACTCAATGCTCAGGCCAGAAGGAGATACAGTCTCTTCATTTTGGGAGTACACTCCTTCCCTGGGACCAGAGTGGCAGATGCAGTGGCCAAGATGCTACAAGATGTGAAGGGATTTTGAGTAGGACACCTGAGATTAAGTCTAAAATTGACCACTAATTTACTCATACCATAGGGTTGACGTATACTATTTCCCAAGCATCCTCCACTGCAAACTGGAGCAAAGATGTGAAAAGGTCTTGGTATGTGATAAAGCAGAATGTAAATACTTTTGTTAGCATCTTCCTTACCATCACTGTTATCCTCCACTGGGCTTGGATCTTACACTGGGCAGGGATTATGTTTTATTTATGACTCTGTTGTCAGTGCTATCATAGTGTGATCAACATAGAGAGATACTTGATCTTTGAAGAATG
>NW_008353126.1:3158366-3172733 GCF_000622305.1 Nannospalax galili | reverse complement strand
ATTGATTGACTGAGTGCCTTGGAATGAATTATTTATAAATAATAATAATATAATTATATAAAAGTACTAGAACTGAACTATAATGTTTTCCTAGGGCGAGGGATACCAATAGTTGGTGCTTTTGGAATTTAGAGTAAGAGGCTTTAGATAGTTTCAGGCACACAGGACGCCCTTCCCAGAGGCGTGGCCTTGAACTGTAGTTCAAGAATGGATGGAATGTAGGTGGGCAAGAGCACCAGAGAAACGTCAAGCTGAGTTAGATATTTGTCAGTAGGGTTCTCTTGGGCCTCTTCTAAAGTCTACTCATAAATTTATCTCCACAACCCATCTTTATCTGGTTTAGTGTCTAAGAAAACTGACAGGATTTGAGGACTCAAGCTCAGTATGGCTTTATCAGGCAGGAGGTCAGACAGACCTCTAGTGGAGGAACCATCAGTCTTTAAGGAATAGAGAAGTGGTAAACACTTTACCAACTGAGCTATTTCCTCAGCCCAGGAACGGAGAAGTGAGAGCAGATGTGGGGTGAAGAATTGAAATATCTGATGTGCCCTTGGGTATCATGCTAAGGATTTATCCTAGGTGCAGTGGGAGTTAGGTCAAGGTTGGTGCTGACCAGTGCTATAAAAGTTGGTTGGTGCAGTAGTTTAGGAAGGAAATGACAGAGGCTCTACTACTGGGAGGTCTAGACTTGATATCCTCCTCTGGTGTCTTTGCTCTTGTACTGACCTTGGATCCCACTGGACTCTTGCTTTCAGCTCCCTGTTGTCCTAGTGACATTAACCCAGTGTTGGTGTCCAGTGACAGAGTCGAGATTGTCTGGTCTCCTGTCCGTGGTGCCGAACTCTATGAAACCGAGGCTAAAGCTGGACATAGTGTGGTGGAGTGCAACAACACTGCTCCTGCCTGCACCCTCTCGGCTCTGGAGTGTGACACTAAGTACAACATCACAGTGTATTCTTTTAGTGAGGTCCGGGGCAGCAATCTCTCCTGCTCTTCCCACTTTATCACTACAGGTATGGTGGTACTGCTCTGTTGTCATTCACCGGTGTCATTCCTACTATGTACCTCAGGACACCCATTCTGCAAGGCCTACAGAAAATGAGGTTGGAGAGATGGCTCAGCAGTCAGGAGCACTTACTTCCCTGTCAAGGCCACTCACAACTGACCATAACTCCAGCTCCAAGGGATTTGGCCTCAAATGGGCACTGCTGGCCTCAGTGGGCACTGCTCTCATGTCCACAAATCCACACTCACACACATATATACACATAACTAAAAATAATACACTCTCAAATTTAAAAAAAAATACATTCTCAAAAAAGCCTACAGGAAGTTAAATCCCATTAACCACTCTTTGTGGAAATCAGTAACTTTTATAGAATTGAAGAGAGGCAAAGAAGAAAGTAGAAAAGTGGGAAGAAGCCAAAAGCAAAGATTGTGGCAAGACAGGAAGGTTTTGGAGCTGGAGAATGACTCAGCGGTTAAGAGCCCTGGCTACCCTCATAGATTGTAGAGGACCCAGGTTTGGTTCCCAGCACCTACATGATGACCAAGAACCATCTGTACTCCAGTTCCAGAGGATTCAGTGCTCTCTTCTGGCCTCCACAGGCATTATATGGATATGATACACTTATGTACATGCAGGCAAAACACTCATATATGTAAAAAATAAATAAATGACAAAATCTTTTTTAAAAATAGGGGAAGAGAGGAAGGTTTTGTCAGTGATTACTAACCTCAGCCATCAGGTTCCTTCTGACTAGAGACTGAATGCACACCATGAAGGTGTGCAGATGTTTGCCCTAGTTACTTTGACTTTTGGAGTTCACAATGCTCCATTTTGCAGGAACCTAATGCCCTATGTCAATATCAATAGTTTTCCACACAAAATTTCTGCGAACTTGGCCTATATACATGTATGATTAAAAACCATAATGATCTTTTTATTTAAAAAGTATTATTTTAGGCCAGGCGTGGTGGCGCACGCCTTTAATCCCAGCACTCGGGAGGCAGAGGCAGGGAGATCTCTGTGAGTTCAAGGCCAGCCTGGTCTACATAGTGAGTTCCAGGACAGCTGGAGCTACAGGGAGATCCTGTCTCAAAAAGACCAAAAAAAAAAAAAAAAAAAAAAAAGATATTCTTTTACCGGGTGTGGTGGCTCATGGCTTTAATCCCAGTCCTTGGGAGGGAGAGGTAGGCAGATCTCTGTGAGGTGAAGGCCAGCCTGGTCTACATAGTGACTTCCAGTTGGGCTGGGACTAGGGAAACCCTTTCAAAATCAAGCAAAACAAAAAAGTATTCTTTCACAATTTCAAATACATATAATGTATCTATCCCCTCATTATCCTCTCTTACGCCCATCAGATGATCTTTTAAAAAAATAATTATTGCTGAGCGTGGTGGCACACACCTTTAGTCCCAAGGTCAACCTGGTCTACATAGCAAGTTCCAGGCCAGCTGAGGCTACAGGGAGACCCTGTCTCAAAAAGACCAAGCAATAATAATTGTTACTATTATTATTTATTTATTTATATGTGTAAGAGTGTTTTGCCTGCATGTGTGTAAGTGCACCATGTGCATACAATGCCCACAGAGACCAGCAGCTAGTACTCTTAATTACTGAGCTGTCTCTCCAGCCCATCTTTGTTTTTTGATCCAGAGTCTCACATAACCCAGGCTGGTCTCTAACTATGTAGCCAAGGATTACTATGAACTCCTGATCTTCTTGCCTCTTCCTCCGAAGCTCTGGGATTCTAGGTATGCGCCACCATACCTGGTTTATGTGGAGCTAGGACTCAGACCCAGGGCTTTGTGCATGCCAGGCAAGCCCTCTATCAGGTTATCTTATTTTGGGATAGGGCCTCCATTTTAGACTAGATGGTACATGGGATGTCTTTAACTCAGGCTGTTTCAATTAATAATCTAAAACTTCTTAGCTCCTTGCAGTCCTGAAATAAAAAATATTTCGAAGGATGCATTCTCCATGATTAATGTGCACTGGCGAGCCACTAATGACGATGCCATTTACACAGTGACGGCCCAGGGACAGAAGGGGCTGTTCCAGTGTAGCAGCACAGGAGAGGCCTGCACCATTGGGGGCCTGCCCTGCGGGTCATTGTTCTCTGTCACTGCTGTGGCTGAAACTCTGGCAGGAAAGAGCCTACCCAGCTACAGTATGCCCCTGGAAACAGGTACGTAGCAATGTTGACTCAGCAGAGTTCTTAGGAATTTCTTTAAGACATGAAATTTACTTAATCTATCTTAAGTGTTACAGAAATACTGTAATACAGAGGCTGGAGAGATGACTCAGTGGTTAAGAGCACTGCCTGCTCTTGCTAGAAAACCTGGGTTCAGCTCCAAGCACTCATATGATGGCTAACAACCATCCCTAACAGATCCAGGGGATCTGATGCCCTCTTCTGGTTTCCTCAAACATTGTACACTACAGACACACTGAACATACATGCAGACAAAACACTCATACGGATAAAATAAAAATAAGTAAATAAAATTTATATTAAAAAAAAAAGAAATTGCTGGGCATGGTGCTAACACACTTTTAATCCCAGTACTCGGAAGGAAGAAGCAGGTGAATCTCAGTGAGAAAAGAGTGAGGCCAGCCTGATCTACATAGTGAGTTCCAGGCCAGCTGGGACTACAGGGAGACTCTGTCTCAAAACCCCCCAAAATAAATAAATAATAAATAAATAAATAAATAAATAAATAAATAAGAAATACTGTAACCCAGAGACCTTTCAAAAAGTCCCAGTCTTAGGGGAAAAAAAGGTTTTGACATTTTACACATTCTGTAAAAATACATCAAAAGAGTCTCATGTTGCCCTGCATTGGCATCCAAGGAGCAATACATTGACTCTGCAAAAACATTTCTCAGAATGTATGTTCTCCCAAGATACAGTCAAAACAGCTACCAAGTAACCAAACAAGCTGATTATTTATCTCTCTGGTTGAGCCCTTTCAACTCTTCCTCTGAAAAAAAAAAAAAAAAACTTTAGCTGGGTGTGGTGGTGCACGCCTTTAATCCCAGCACTCGGGAGGCAGAGGCAGGCAGAGCTCTGTGAGTTCAAGGCCAGCCTGGTCTACATAGTGAGTTCCAGGACAGCTGGGGCTACAGGGAGACCCTGCTTCAAAAAGACAAAAAAACAAAACAAAACAAAAACATTTTCTAAGTTTAATTTCCTAATCAGTAAGAAGCAGGTTGTGAGTACTCAGTTAATTATGCTGCAAAGCACTTAGCATAGTTCCTGGAGTATAGTAAGACAGCCATGACAGAAAACTGTTAATTGCGTCAGAGCATTGTGTTTGAATGACATTTAGCAAATTACTGAAATTACTTTAGACATTATTACTATTGTGTGTGAATAAAATTTAGCAAATTATGGGTCTGGGAAGTAGCTCAGTTGGTAGAATAATTGCCTATTTGTCCTAGTTAGCTTTCTCTACTCCTGCGATACTGTGACCAAAAGCAGCTTGGGGAGGAAAGGGTTTATTTAACTTACATGCCCATATCACAGTCCATCTTTGAGGGAAACCAGTGCAGGAGATCAGGGCAGAAATCTGGAAGTAGGAACTGAAGGAAGAACAGTATGTACTGGCTTGCTCTCCCAGCCGGTGCTCAATTTTCATTTATTTATTATTTATTTATTATTAATTACTATTATTATTTGCTTTGTTTTTGGTCTTTTTATTTGAGACAAGGTCTTCCTGTAGCTCCAGCTGGCCTGAAACTTGTTATGTAGACTGGGTTGTCCTCATTCTCACAGAGATCCACCTGCTTCTGCCTTCCAGGTGCTGGGATCAAAGGCATGTGCTACCACACCTGGCCTTCAGCTATCTTTCTTATACTTGGTCCACCTGCCTTCGGGTGACAACCAACCATATCAGGCCAGGCCCTCCCACATCACTCAACAATCAAGAAAATACCTTACAGTCATGACCACAGGTCAATCCCATAGAGGAAATTCCCCAATTGATTTTTCCCTCTTCTCAAGCGTGTCAAGTTGACAATTGAAGCTACCCAGCACACCTAGCATGTGGAAAGCCCTGGGTTGTGTTCCCAGCACCACATTTAAAACCTGATATGGCGATGCACCTGTAATCTCAGCATTCCGGAGATAGAGGCAGGAGGATCAAGGTCATCTGCAGCTACTTATTGATTTCAAGGCTGTCCTGGAATACATGAAACTCTATCTCAAAAAAAAAAAAAAGGTGGGGGGGGCTATATATTACCCACAGCATTCTTGGGAAAAACTCACTATATATAGATGATATTACAAGATGTATCACAGGATATAAACAGAAGAGCATTTTTATTAACAATAAAAAGCATGAGAAATTTAGGATTTTGAGTAAAATGCAGGCAAAGTCCTATTCTTATTTATTTATTTTTTATTATTGTGTGCATATGATGGGAGTGGGTAGAGATCAGAGAACAGCTTCTGGGAGTTAGTTCTTTCCTCCTTCCACTGTGTTCCCAGGGACCAAACTCAGGTTGTCAGGCTCACTTGGCAGTCGCTTTACCTGCTGAGGGATCTTGCCAGCCCCAGAGTCCTATTGTTGATTGTTTTTCACAAAGGATTTGTACAATAAAGCTTAATTCTTTTTTTTTTTTTCATTTAAGTTCCGTGCTGTCCAGCTGGTCTGACAGCAGCTCAGGTCACCCAGTCCACAATCAATGTGAGCTGGACTATTGGAACAGTGACCCAAACCTATGTGACAGTTCTGGAGTCACACATCGGACAATCTAAGTGTCACACACAACAAAACCACTGCCTCCTGGGATGCATTGCATGTGGCATCAACTACACAGTGGCATTAAAAGCTATTAGTCCCACTGGGCTGACCGCAGACTGTGCCCACCGAAGTTATTCCTCTAGTAAGTGAATTCTGAACTAGCTGCTGAGTATTGTTAAGGATTCCACTATTCATAATCTATGCTCATTCCTTCCTTCCAGTTTAATTATAACTTACCTTATAAATGAAGATTGCAGGCTGGAGAGATATCTCAGAGGTTAAGAGGACTGACTGTTCTTGCAGAAGACTGGGTTCAAATTCCAGCACCCACATGGAGGCTAACAACCGTTTTTAACTCTAGTTCCAGGGAATCCACACCCTCTTCTGTCCTTCACAGGCATTACACAACATGGTGAACTTACATACATTCAGGTGATACAGGCATACATATAAAATAAAAGAAAAATAAGAAACTTAAAACAAATGCAGATTACTTTGAGTGTGTGTGTGTGTGTGTGTGTGTGTGTGTGTGTGTGTGTATGCCACAGGTTGATGTCAGGTATCTTCCTCAATCACATATCACCTTATTTTTTGAGCCAGGGTCTCTCACTGAACATGGAGTTCAGTTATTTGTAGACTGGCTGTCCAGCAAGCCCTAGGGATCCTCCTGGCCCCACCTTCCCAACCCTGGGATTATAGGGACATGCCACCATGAAGCTGTGGTGCACAGCTTTTACATAGGTGCTAGGGATCAAACTCAGGTCTGCATGCCTGTATGGTAAGCACGTTCCTAACCTAGCCATCTCTGTAGCCCTATGAATGCAGATTTCTTTCTCTCATGTTTACAACTTTCCCCTTGACTTAACCTCAAAGCTCAGAGGTTTCTGCCAGTAGTTGGCGTATTGCTTCCCCTGGTAACAAGACTCAGGTATGTTTTGTGAAATGATGATTTTATTTTTTATGTGACACAACCACCTGTAGTAAAGAATAACTTTTGGCAGTTTCTGGAAAGCAGTAGCTCATATAGTTTACCTGGTTTGCAGTCTCTTCTCCTTGTTACCCTTGTGCTCTCTCCTTTCTAATCTGTTGAGCTCTTTCTATTTTTTCTCATTTCAATAGACTGAGAGAGCAAAGGCTTCTCTCCATCAACAGTATTGTTCCTTGCTTTTCACAAAGGCCAAACCATTTGGGAATAGCAGGGGGAGGAAACAGCAAGCAGAGCAAGGCTAGCAACTATGATTCCTCTTATGAAACTCTACCCCACTGAGGTGACTGCTTGGAGGACCGTTTTAATTTTATTTATTTATTCTATTTATTTATTTTTGTGTGTGTGTATGAACATTTTCCCTGCATGTATGTAAGTGCACCTGTGTCATGCCATGCCCACAGAGACCATAATAGAGCATCAAATCCCCTGGAACTAGAGTTACAGAGGAGGATTTTAGCTGTCATGTGGGTACCCTGTTGGAGAGATATCCAGCGGTTGGAGAGATGGTTCAGCAGTTAAGAGCACTGGCTACTCTTCCCCGGGTTCAGCTCCCAGCACCCACATGGTGGCTAACAACAATCCGTGCATGCACTTGGTGATCAGGACAACTTGAAGGAGTTAGTTCTCTCCTACCACATGGGTCCCTCAGATTGAACTCAGGTGGTCAAACTTGGTGGCAAGTTGCTTTACCCACTTAGCAATATGGCCAGCCCTAAAACATTTTAAAATTTTTTTATTTTTTTTATTGTATGTATATGCATGTATTGCCTGCGTGTAGGTAAGCGCACCCCTGTCGTGCAATGCCCACAGAGGTCAGAAGAGTCTGTCGGATCCTCTGGGACTGGAGTTACAGACAGTTGTTAGTTGCCATGTGGGTGCTGGGATTCAAACCCAGGTCTTCTGCAAGAACAACCAGTGTTCTTAACCGCTGAGCCATCTCTCCAGCCCCAAGACATTTTTTAAAAAGAATAAATCTAATAAGGTAGGGAAAGGTATCACATGCCTGTAATCTCAGCACTTGAGAGATAAAGGCAGGAGGATCAAGAGTTCAAGGTCATCTTAAACTACAGGCCAGCCTGTGCTAAATGAGACCTATCTTCAAAAAAATTTTTTTTATAAATTAAAAGAACAAGTTAAACCAGGTTTATTAGTTACTGTTAGCTACTTTCCTTCCTGCTGTGACAAAAATCTCAGAGAAGAAAGAATTTATGGGAGGAAGAGTATCTCAGCTTACACTTGAAGGGACACAGTCCATCATGGTAAGAAAATCATAGTAACAGGGCTGGAGAAAACTGGTCATTTTGTGTCTGAAGTCAGGACTCAAAGATCATTGAATGCTTTTGCTCACTGGCTTTCTCTTTAGATTCAGTCCAGGACCCTTTCCTATGGAATGGTATTGCACACATTTACGTGGGTCTTCCCATCTCAATCTAATCTAGACAATCCTTCCCAGAAGCTAACCTAATGTAGATGATCCCTCACAGGCATGCTCAGAAGCTTGTATCCTATGTGATTCTAGATCCTGTCAAGTTGGTACTGTTACACACAAGGATCCTCCTGCCTGTGATCCCAGCACTCAGGAGGCTGAGGCAAGGAGGATTGCCAAAATGTCAAGGCCAGCCTGGGTTACATAGTGAATGAGACTCTGTCTCAAGAACTGCTCCCATCAATCAATCAATCAGTTAGCCGGTCAATTAAACTGGGCATAGTGGTGCAGGCCTGGAATCCTGGTACTCTCGAAACTGAGACAGGGAGACCACGAGCTTAAGGCCAGCTTGGGTTATATAGCAAGGCTCTGTCTCAAGTGAGCAAACACACACATGCAGAGAGAGAGAGAGAGAGAGAGAGAGAGAGAGAGAGAGAGAGAGAGAATAAATCAAATGAACCTGATTATCCATAACAACTTTTAGTTATTGAAGAGTCTACCATCTGCTGCCCTGATTGATACCTAATGTATGGTCCACTCATGATATGTAGAGAAAGACCAAAAAGGTACCTAATCAGCTAGCGCAGATGAAGGATGGAGCAGCCAATTTGGTCACTACCCTGCCATATAAGTGGCTACTTCCACGGTGTTATTCTAGTCACCTCAGAAAAATTTTTCAATTAGAGGTAAACACAATGAATGATACTTAAGCTTAGTACCACTAAAGTCAAACGGAACTGGGACAGCGTGAGATTTCTTGACAGGACTCTGAGCATTTGACTCATACTTTGAGTCATAAGCAATGCAGCGTCTCTCTGCAACTATGGACCCTTTTGACTCACCAGTGTTCTATATTAAAAATTTGTACCCACACCACCTGCATACGGATTTTTGATCATGTGGCTCAGCTTGAGAAGACCTTGCACATTTCTCTAAATCTCGTTCTCTTCTAAACAGTAATGAATCATTTTACTTAGAACCATTTACTTGCGCTTTTTTTCTTCTGTAGTAATAAAGGCCATGATTTTGTGATGGTGAAATAAATATTTTTGTTTGTTTTTATCCTGTAGGTGCCTGTTGCCCTTTGGGGGTCAAATTATATAGGTTGGGCCCTAATGGCATCCGGATCTACTGGCAAGCCTCCAGAGGCTCTGCCAATTACAGCACTGACCTCTATGGCTCCAAAGGCAGCTTCATGTGTGCCCCAAGTGCTGGCCTCAGTTTCTGTGATGTCACAGATATTCCCTGTGGGGACGTATATACTGTGATGGTCTCACCAGTTGCTGAAACAGGACTGAAGCTTACTTTCTGTCCCAAAAAATTATATTCAGGTAAATCAAGTTATGACCCTTTATTTGGAACCAACCCTTGGGCTGGAATATAGCTCACTGCGTACAGCATTTCTGTAGCATGTATAAGGTCCTCGGTTCTAACACTGGCACTAAAAACAAAAACACGAAGTAAAGATTAAAATTAACCCTAGGGCTGGCAAGATGATTCAGTGCCTGTTCAAGTTTTCGTTCTGCTGCTGTGATAAACAGTATGACCAAAAGCAACTTAGGGTAGGAGACAGTTTATTTGGCTCACAGATCCATCATTGAATTAAGTCAGAGCAGGAGCCATGGAAGAAAGCTGCTTACTGGCTTGCTCCCAGGTTCATAATCAGATACCTTTCTTACATAGTCCAGGCCCAACTGCCTAGGGATGGTATCACCCACAGTGGGCTGGGCCTCCTACATCAATCATCAATCAAGACAATTCCCTACAGAGACAATTCCTCTCCAAGATGATGGAGGAAATTCCTTGATTGAGGTTCCTTCTTCCTAGATGACTCTAGTTTGTATCAAATTGACAATAAAAATGAACTAATACAATGAGCAAAGGCACTTACCATGTAAGCCTGATGACCTGAGTTCAGTCCTTCGAACGCTCATAGTAGAAGGGAAGAACTGACTCTCAAAAGTTGTCCTCTGATTGCCACACATTTGCCATGGTGCACACCCATGTACCTATATTCACATACACAAAAAATAAACAAATAAATTTGGAAAAGAATTAAAACTAACCCTTAACTCAGACCTGTGAATTAAGACCCAGAGCAATCATACTTACATGCTATGTGTGAAATTTCTCCAAGGTATAAGAACCCAGACTTCTCTGGAATTGTGATGTGTTGCTCTTTAGTTTGGTGGTATGCTCCTTTTCTCTGTCCTTCTCTTCACCATCAGAAAAAGGACCAAACATTTACTATTTAAATAGTAAAGCAAATCTAAAATGATTTTAAATTTTGGAGCAGATTTTTAAAAATATTTTTATTATTTTCATTTTATGTGTATGATTGCATTGCCTACATGTATGTGAGTGCACCTGTGTTGTGCAATGCCTCGAAGGTGAGAAGAGAGATTCAGATTCCCCTGGAACTGGAGTTAAGGACAGTTTGTAGGCACCATGTGGGTGCTGGGAATCGAACTCAGGTCCTCTGCAAGAGCAGTCAGTGCTCTTAACCACTGAGCCATCTCTCCAGCCCCAAGGGAACAGAATTTTTTTTTTTTTGGTCTTTTTGAGACAGGGTCTCCCTGTAGCCCGAGCTGTCCTGGAACTCACTATGTAGACCAGGCTGGCCTTGAACTCACAGAGATCCGCCTGTCTCTGCCTCCCAAGTGCTGGGACTACAGGCGTGCGCCACCACGCCCGGCAGGAACAGATTTTTAATCATAGTCTTAGAAATGCCACTGGACTCTCTGGAATGTTGGAAATTAAAATACTTAAACTTTTATTTGCAGAGATTGAGAATGAGGACTGAGGAAAGTTTGAGGATCAGAGAAAAAGGAATTTATAAATCATAAATTAGGGTTGGAAATATGAGTGGGTGGATAGACTGATCACAAGCCAGGGCTGTCAGCCAGACCATCTCACCAGAGCTGGCAGGGGACATTAGCAATTCTCTCAATCTGTGTTCCCACACCCTCTGCTACTTTGCCCAGGGCATAATCATATATTTTTCATGTACTTCTAAAAGAAAGAAAAGAGATAACACAGCTCTAGAAGTTTACTGGGGAACACAGGAAGAATATATAACTCACAAGCCTTTACTGATTACCAGCCCCAAATTTCTAATTAAATATAGGTGACAAGAAGTTCAAGATGGCTCTTGGTGATGAACCACAGTCAGTTCCTCCTGAAGGGGTGTTCCTCCTGTCCTTGAATGTCATACTCTGATTCTTTATTATTAGAAGTTTTATTATTATTATTATTATTATTATCTTGTCCACAAGATAAGCTGGCCCAAAGCACAGCCCCATGGGAAGAGACAGGAATGGGTTCTTGGGGTGCAGATGAGCTCTTCAGAAGAGGAGCTTGCCACGGAGTAACAACACATCACATTTACAGGATATCTCACAATTTAGCAAGTATGTCCGTATTTACGTGTCATTGAATATGCAAAATAACCTTAAGAGGTACATTCAGCAGATTTTATCATCTCCAATTTATCAATGAGGAAATTGATGGCTCCCAAATCTCTATCTACAACAATTCTCTTCACATTTCTAAATCATATGCACTCCAATTATGCACAGGCATGAGATGGCAAACAGGGGGTTCTCCCTAAAAGTTCACTTGGAGGACATAGTTTACCTTACTTCACATGCACCCAAAGCCAGTTCAGGCCAGACCCACCTTTCATTCTTCACACCCCAATACATTGGAAATATATTTGAATAGAAATAGTCTATGTTTGATTGTTGTTAGGGAAGGAGAACCCTATTCCATTGTTCAGATTGATGTGGGCATTCTATGTGCAGGTAAAGGAGCTAGGCTATGTATATAACCCAAACCAAGTAGAATATCAGGTTGCTAGACCATTCCTTCTGCTGGTCTGCCTCAACATTGCCTTCTCTCATCACCCAAATGTGTTCTGTTTCATCATTGGTCTACTTTTCATTTATTTACTTAGCAGAACTGGGGATTAGACACCGGGTCTTGTGCATGCTAGGCAAGCACTCTACTACTGAGCTAACATCCCCAACCCCATTCTTTTTTTTTTTTAATTTATTTATTCATTTTTATTTTATGAGTGTTTTGCCTGCATACATAAGTATACCTGTATCATGCAATACCCACGAAGGCCAAGAAAGGGGTTTTGGATCCTCTAGAACTGGAATTAAGAATTGGTTGCCATTTGGGTGCTAGGAACCAAACCAGGTCCTCTGAAGAGCAGCTGGTGCTTTTAACTGCTGAGCCATCGCTCTAGCCACCATCACACTTTTTTAAAACTTTGAGACAGCACCTTGCCCTGACTGGTCTTGAATGTACAATCCTCCTGCCCCAGCCTCCTAAATAGCTGGGATTACAAGTATACACTACCATGCTCAGTTCTTTTATTCTTTTTAAGCTATAGCTTCACCATCTGAAATATATCAATAGGGTGACTCAGTGGGTAAAGTGTCTGCCACACAAACACGAGAACCTGAACTCATGTAAAAAGTCAGGCAACATGCACTTGTAACCCCAGTGCTGTGGGAATGGGGTAGAGCAGAAGCAAGTGGATCTCTGAAGCTCATCAGTCAGCTAACCTCGCTGAATCAGATTCAGTGACAGAGACACTATCTCAAAAAATAAAGGCAGAGAGCAATGGGTGCAAGATACCTGACATCAACCTCAGGCCTTTACTCAAACACACATGAATGTGCACCTGCACACACCTACACTAACAACTACCCACCACATTGTACACACAAATAAATACATCAGTAAGTATATTTTCAGTGCTTATATTTTTGTTTGTTGCAGTAACCTGTTCTGGAAGTACACTTGGAATGGGTAAGTCATTTTTCCCATGGATAGAAATAGGAGAGAATTTCTGTTGTTACATTTTAGAGTTACTTAATGAAGTCAGGATCAAAGCTAAAGCTACAGTTCCTATGCCAAATACTTCCATTACACAGGTGCCCTCCTCCCCTCTTCCCATAGCCTTTTCTCCTCTGTCAGAGTACTTCCCATCACATTCCACAAATCAAGATGAATTCCTTTGGATGCTGAAGTCTTTTTAGTCTTCTAGGGTCCTAGGGTTAATTGCAAATATTTTTTGGAAGGCAGATGCTTGTTCCCCCTCACCCGACACATACTTCAGAAGATGGTTCCAGCCTTACTGTGCATTGGAATCCCTTAGTGAGCTTAAAATTTGATGCTTGAGCTTTGTACCCAGAAGATCGGGTATAATTGATTGGATGCAAAGACTAGGTATCAGGATTTTTAAAAGCTCCTCAGGTGATTCTAAAGTGCAGCCAAGGCTGAGGACTGCTGCCTAAGCAAGGCTTCTACAGTCTTGCTGTGTGTGCAAATCAGGCAAAGTCCGACTTGACAGGTGTGGCAGGGTCAGAGGCTTTATGCTGCTAATAAGTCTGACTATGCTTTTAATAGCCAGGTCTTACAGGCAACCTGTTTTTTTTCCCTTCCCTTCCCTCCCTCCCTCCCTCCCTTCCTTCTTCCCTCTCCCCTTCCTTCTTTCCTGCCTTCCTTCTTTTCTTTCTTTCCAGCCACTTGAGGGCCTCTGCAGTACTATGGAAATCATTATATCTAGAAGGAAGTTCTAAATTTCAGCATTCTCCTCCATAAACATAGAACAAGTCAGATCAGGATCCTGGCTGGCACTGAAGTCTCTGGATATGTTAAAAGGGTCTTGTTGATTTAAGGTTGTTGGTCTTGGGACTGGAGAGATGGCTCAGTGGTTAAGAACACTGGCTGTTCTTGCAGAAGACCTGGATTTGAATCCCAGCACCCACATGGCAGCTAACAACTGTCCGTAACTCCAGTTTCAGGGGGATCCAACAGCCTCTTCTGTCCTCCATGGGCATTGTACAACATGGGTACACTTACCTATATGCAGGCAATACATGTATACACATAAAATTAAAAAAAAAAGATTGTTGGTCTTTAATTCTTGAGTTATCCTAAACTCACCCCTATTAATTGCTTTTTTTTTTTTTTGGTCTTTTTGAAACAGGGTCTCCCAGTAGCCACAGCTGGCTTGGAACAACTATGTAGACCAGGCCTCGAACTCACAGAGACCCATCTGCCTCTGCCTCCCAAGTGCTGGGACTACAGGCGTGTGCCATCAGGCCCAGCTAATTGCCCTTTTATCTTTTTATTTTTCCCTTTTTCTTTCTTTCTTTCTTTCTTTCTTTCTTTCTTTCTTTCTTTC
>NW_008353126.1:3150202-3158314 GCF_000622305.1 Nannospalax galili | reverse complement strand
TCACTATGTAGACCAGGCTGGTCTTGAACTCACAGAGATTTGCCTGCCTCTGCCTCCTGAGTGCTGGGATTAAAGGTATGTATTACTACACCTGCCTAAATTGACTTTCTAAGAGAAAGATTTAGATTCAAATCCCACACTCTTAGTCAAATTATCTCAATTCTGCACGCCTTTAATCTAACACTCAGGAGACAGGGGTAGGTAGATCTCTAATTTTGAGGCCAGCATGGTCTATATAGCAAGTTCCAGGCCAGCTGTATAGGGAGATCATCTGTCAAAAAAAAAAAAGTAAAATAAAATAAAATAAGTTACCTCAATTCTCTCTAACCTAAGCCTAGTTTTCCTCATCTTAAAATTGAAGTAACAATCACTTCATAAAACATAATGAGGATTAAATGAAATGTAATTAATTGGACATGATAGGCCTATAATAAGTAATTAGTAAGAGGTAGTTATTAATTCAGGATCTACTTAGTCTCATAATTCTACATTACAATCTAGATATTAACATTTTAATGTGCCACTTCTAACATATTTACATTTTAACCTTAGTCCTCATAATACTTTAATTTATTGGTTTTTCAAAGTGTTGTTGGAGCCAACAGCAATACTGTTATCTGGGAACCTTAGGGCTGGGCCCAACCACTTTTCTTTAACAAGCCCATCAGAGTAATTCTGATGTAGCCTAAAGTTTGAAACCATGGCTCCAACTCAGAAAAGCTACTTTGATGCTGGAAATTTGATGCCAGTTGGAAGAGAGAAGTGACAGAGGATTTGTGAATAACATTCAGTGAGGCATCCTTTGCCTTCAGTATTCAGCCTGATTCAGTGTCACGTACCCTACCTGGTTCAAATGTTGAGGAGTTTCCTCTTAATAACATACTCAGCAGTTGAACAGGTTTATGTTCCCCTTACCCACATTCCTGAATAAATAAAATGGAACTTGCTGAGGGACACAGCAAGTTGGCCTGGGAGTGAAAGTTCCTGGTCCAGAGTCAGTAGTCTGGGCTCAGAGAGACTCTATGGGAGGATTCATTTCATGAAACAGGAGCATAATCACCCTGGTTAATCAGAAACCACTGGTCAGTTTGAACAGTTCAGCATCTCATTTTCCTCCTTTCTTGCTGTGAAGTCCTGCAAAAATAGCATTTCAAACAGTAACACTGGTAAAAATCTCAGTGCTTAAGAAAATGTCTGCACATTTAATGCATCTTGTGCTTGTCCCTTTCCTTGGGTCTTGCAGTTATTTACCGAGGGAAGAGAAATGCAGCGTGACACAGTGAACCCCAGGTAAAACAAACACTTGAGTGTATGAGTAATGTGAATCCATATTGTATGACTCCACAGCAAAATTTTTCCTTTGCTTTAAAAATCCTTCTCATTTCTTTTGCAGAGTTGGCTCGATTATTAGTGGAGATGGAAATTATCTATTAGAACACAAAATGTCTTTAGAACTCCTCTGGCCTTTAGAAGAGTAATTCAGATTCTGCTTTGAGAGGGCAAGATCAAGGGTGTCATCTGCTGCAGAGAAGTTCAAGATCAGTTTCAGAGAGGACTCTACAGAGGAATGGATCCAGAAAGTCCTCTGGAAGCTTGCCAGAGTGAGCCAACACACTCCAACAGCCCTGGAAGCATAAAAACTCTGCTTGGCAGAAATTCTTTCTGAAATTTCACATCCAGAAACGCCATAGAATTATGCCCAAGCCCAACCCCATGTAGCCCAGGCTGCCCTTGAAGTTCTAATCCTTAGCCTCTCAGAGTGCTGGGATTATAGGTGTGCACCACTATGCCCAACATACCACCAAGGATTTCAACACATCCTGTTCATGAGTGTCTCAACAACACTATCCTTGCCATTCAGCCCCTGCCTCCAGCCACTCTGGGGATGGAAGTGTTTATTCACACCAGCAAAGAAGTCAACCTACACTCAGGAAGACAGCACTCATCCCAGGACAAACCTCCACCAGGACTTTAGCTTAGGTTGGATAATAGCAGTTGTCAGGGCAATGTGTGTTAAGTTACTAGGGAAGTTGAGCTGCCTGTAGAGCTTGTTGAGCCAAAGCATCATGTGAATGGACATCTGCAAGAGCCTCTGGGAAAGCAGAACTCTGAGCTTGTGGCTGGAAGGACTGCTGCCATGCTTTCCGAGTGAGCAAAGATGTCAGGTGGAAGGCAGCTGAGGACAGAGTCTGAGATTGTGGCAGACCAACATAGACACATCTTTTCAGAGGAGGATCATCAATCTTGTAACCTGTTCCCCGTCTTCCCTTCACATTGTAACTGCTTTTTTCTTTTTTGGAGAGGAAAAACAATGACATATTATATAAATCTGTTGCATCTAGAACAGTGTTTGTCTGTCTAATGCCAGAAACCGAATACACACACACACATACACACACTCACGCATGCACGCATGCACACACATACAACTGTAGTGCTTAGTCTTCAAAGGCATAGTTATAGAGCCAAGAATGTCTGTGGTTAGGAGCAGCTATAAGACACTGCCCAGAAGAACTGGAGCATGAAGTTAGGCATGAGGCCAGCATAGAGGGAGGGCAAACTTCCCTTCTGGTGTCTCCTTTCCCATTCTGAAGTAAATAATCAAAATCCAGAGAAGTTACTATTGTTCTCTATAAGACTGACCAGGAAACCAGGCATGGTGGCATTCAGAAGGTAGAGGTAAGAAGATTATGAGTTCAAGGCCAGTCTGAGGCACATATGGACCTTGTTTCAAAAAACAAACTGATTAGAGATACATAATGTGTCACTGATAGATTTCCCTAAAATATCTGCACTTGAAGGGAGATAAGCCAAAAATCATTGATCCCTAAAAGTGGGGTTTAATGTGTCAAAAGCACATAAAGAAGAGGGCTGAGTTTTGTTTACTTAAATTTTTTTGTTTTATTCATTTTTATTAATTAATTTTTGTTAATATACAAAATAACAGGCTTTTTATTTTGTCCTTTTAAAACAGGGTCTCCCTGTTAGCCCCAGCTGTCCTGGAATTCACTATGTAGACCAGGCTGGCCTTGAACTCACAGAGATCCACCTGCCTCTGACTCTCAAGTGCTGGGATTAAAGGCGTGCACCACCACACCAGGCATAACAGGCTTTTTTTATAATTTTTAAATTTTATGTGTATACATGTATTGCCTGCATGCAGGTAAGTACACCCATGTCGTGCAATGCCCGAGGAGGACAGAAGAGACTGTCAGATCGCCTGGAACTGGAGTTACAGACAGTTGTTAGCTGCCATGTGGGTGCTGGGATTCGAACCTGGGTCTTCTGCAAGAACAGTGTTCTTAACCGCTGAGCCATCTCTCCAGCCCCAACAGGCTTTATTAAGTCATTTTCTACACGTATATCATTATACTTAGCTCCTATTCATCGCCATCCCCATTACCTTCCCTTGACCCTCTCCTCTCCTGCTCGTGTCCTTTCTCTTTTTGTTTCTGAATATCAGTAAGAGAGCAGGAGTTTCTCATAAAGATTCCCAGCTATCACACTGGGAATGTGAACCACACTGGTTCATTAAGTCTGGAACCAGGCCTCAAAATGGGTATTTTAAAATTATGTTTTTTTATTTGTTTATTTATTTATTTGTGTTTATGTATGTGTATGTGTGTGCATGTACACATGTGCACTTAGGCCACAGCACATGTGTAGAGATCAGGACTGCTGGCAGGAGTCATTTATCTCCTTTCACCACATGGGTCCCAGGGATCAAACTCAGTTCATCAAACTTGGCAGCATGTGTCTTTCTTTACCCACAGAACCCTGGAAATGGGTATTTTCCACAAGCTCACCAAGTGATTCTGACGTGTAAAAACTTTAAGGACTTGCCTTGGTGAGTTCACAAATTTCAGTGATGGGAGGCTGAAAAGAGAGGCCTGTAGCCAATGAAGAAAGCCTGGTGAGATCTGCAGGATTCAGAGGAGATCCATGTCCTTGGAGGGCAACTTGGATGGAAGAGAAGTAAGACTCTATTCTGGGCTGTGTGGCTAGCACCCATGCAAAACTATGTGCTATACCCAGTTGACAGTAAGGTACCCTCTGGATGGAGTTGTTTCTGTGGCTGCCTAGAAGAGTCAAAGAGTCAAAAAGGCAAAGGCAAATGGAAGGTCAGGGTCTTTGTTCTCAAAAATCAATGCACAAAAAAGAAAATGGCCACATCTGCCTAGCTAAGACTAAAGCTGAGCTGCTCTGGCCAGAATTCTGCAAAAGACAATGTAGTCCACACTGGGTGAGGATAAAACTTGTTTACTTTACATGTATACAGCACAGGCTGTACACTGCTAAGTGCTTTCTGCTTAGGAATTTCATTTCCATAACAACCCTACAAACTAGGAAAAGGGGTCCAGAAAAGTCAGGAGCCTGACTCACATTCATACAGCTAATTAACAAGAACACTTCCAGGAGCCATGTCAGGAAGTAGCACTGGTTACATCTGCCAACCAATATTTTCCTTATAGAAGACATTTTGCTACATTATCATGATTAAATCACCAATCACTGATTTGAAAAAAAAAAGGCCTGGAAATACGGTAAAGCGTGGGTAACCTGCACATTCAAGTTCTTTTGTCTATCTTCTCTGTGCGTTACATGAAGTAACTTTTCATCTCTGGTCAGTGTTGGTGTATTTTACCTTCATTCTGCTATGTCATATTTGAGGAATCCAAATTTACTTTTCAATTTGTATAGGAGACCTAGAGAAACAGTTCAGGGAGGTTATACAAAACTGGGGAACATGGGACAATAGATAATAGGATGCAACAGAGACGGCAATGGTCTTGGAGTCAGATAGATCCAGTTCCTAGCTTGTACTGAGATCTTATCTGGTGTTTTTAACCTTTCTCAGCTTCACTTTTCTCATTTGTAAAGTGGCAATAAAGACTGTCATCTTACTGGGTTGTGGTGAGGTTTAAGATATATATTCAGGGGCTAAGGAAATAGCTCAGCTGGTAAAGTACTTGCTGAACAAAAATGAGGGTCTGAGTTTGAATCCCCAGCACACATGTAAAAAAACTGGACATGAAACAAACAAACAAAAAAAAGACACAGGCTGGAGAGACAGTTCAGTGATTAAGAGCACGTGGCTGCTTTTGTAGAGGACCTGGGTTTGGTTCCTAGCACCCACATGGCAACTAACAATTGTCTGTAACTACAGTTCCAGGGGATCTGATGTGCTCTTTTGGCCACCACAGGCATTGCACACATGGGTGTGCTTACATACATACTGGCAAAAATACTCATACACTTACAATAAAAATAAATAAAAGTTTTAAAGTGGTTAACTAAAAAATGCTGGGCAAAAGTTGGGTGTGGTGGTATTTGTCTCAGTGCTGGAAAGATGGACGCAGGAGAAGTTCTGGGGGCTTGCTGGCTACTGCACTCAAATCTGTGAGCTCTAGGTTTAGAGAAAGAACCTGTCTCAAAAAATAAAGGTGGAGGGACTGGAGAGATGTTTAAGATCACTGGCTGCTCTTGCAGAGGATCCAGGTTTGGCTCTCAGCACCCATATGGTGGCTAACAACCATCCTTAACTCCAGTTCTAGGGGATCTGACACCCCCTTCTGGCCTCTCAGAGCATTGTATGACAATGGCTGCATTTACATACATGCAGGCAAAACACTCATACACATAAAAATAAATTAAAAATTAAAAAAATAAAGGTGGAGAAGTGATTGAGGAGGACACCAGATATTGACCTCTGGCCTCTGCACACACATACGTACACATGTGTATTTGCACACACACACATACATACATACACAAAGATAATATATCCACACTCATGTGCAATGCAACCAACGTGTTTGAATCCACACTGCTAGTAAGAAGCAGAGCTAGAACTTGCAATATATGGATCTGTGCATGTGTATCCAGATAAAGCATATGTTTGTTCCATTATTCCGCCATGCCTGCCACTGGACCTTTAGGAACATGTGTCATAACCACAGCTCCTTCCAACTCTGAAGAGCATTTTGGTGACATTTCCTGGCAGGTAGTTTTGCTTTTGAGGGATAAGAGATGGGGGTATCCACTTCACTCCTTTCTTTTGATTTGACCACTGGGCCCAGGGTGAGAAACTCCAGAAAAGTTTGCTCTGTCATGGATTTTTCTAATGAACAGGGCACTGCCTTCCTATATACTAAGTAAAACATATTTAAATTTGAAAAGGGAGGGGAAATGATAGCACATATATTTTATTAACTATATTCTGTGAGCAACTGAATCAATTTAAAGTAGATTTAAAGGAGGCTCAGCTTCTATTGCCCTTCATGACAAAGTTTTATTCCACTAACTGCTACTTTGCTTTCTGTGTGGGGCAAGGCTGATCCTTATTCCCACTCCAACGCTTGCTGTGAATCATTGGCAACTAACTACACTAAGCCTGCTGCTTCCTTATCTCTATGATTGCTTGACAATCAGTTAATCCACTTTGTCTGGTGCATGGTATACACTAAGTACTCAGTCAATATTAGATAGGATTAGCAATAGTACTTACTGTGTGACCAATTTGAATCTTTAAAACTATTGGCTCTTTGTAAAATCTTCTAGGAAAATCTATCTCTGCTAATAACACATACAATGGCTATGTCAGGGTGTGCAGCAACTAAATTGATTGATTGGTTTGCTTTCAGGTCCCAAGAGAACTATCTCAATAGATAGACTGTTGCCTAAATTGTCTCTGTCTGAGCTCAGATCATCTACCCTTAATTAGCTTTTAATAATAATGTTGAATCTTGGGGTTGGAGAGATGGCTCAGTAGTTAAGAGCACTGACTGCTCTTGCAGAGGACCTGGGTCGGATTCCCAGCACCCACATGGCAGCTACGAACCGTCCTTAACTCCAGTTCCAGGCGAATCTGATACCCTCTTCTGACCTCCGCGGTATTGCACGACACAGGTATACTCACATACATGCAGTCAATACACTCATACACATAAAATGAAAATAATAATAAAAATAATTTAAAAAATAATGTTGAGTCTTAAAGCACCAATAACCTCTTCCACATTTTTTTTTGCACAAATTTGTTGAATACTGAATAGTGGATTACTGTTTTCTTCATTCATTTATATTGTATCATTAAGGCATTCCTTCCCCTGGCCCCTTTTTTGAGACAGGGTCTGGAACTCAGCTGGCCTGGAACTATGTAGACCAGGCTGGCCTTGATCTCACAAAGATCTGCCTACCTTCTCAGTGCTGGGATTAAAGGCGTACATCACCATGCCAGGCTCCCCCCTGCCCCTTACTTTTCTTTTTTTTTTTTAAGACAGTCTCATCTGGTGAGGTTGGCCTAGAACTGAATATATAGCCAAGGATGACCTTGAACTCCTGACCTCCTGCCTCCACCCTCCAGTGCTAGGATTACAGATTTGGGTCACCAGAGCTGGCTTTAAGGCAGTCAAATTTTCTTTTTTAAAAAAATATTTTATTTATTTATCTTTTGTCTTTTTGAGACAGGGCCTCCCTGTAGTCCCAGCTGTCCTGGAACTCACTATGTAGACCAGGCTGGCCTTGAACTCACAGAGATCCGCCTGCCTTTACCTCCCAAGTGCTGGGACTACAGGCATGCACCACCACGCCCGGATATTATTTTTATTTTATGTGCCTGAGTTTGTATTGCCTGCATGTGTAAAAGTGCACTCATGTAGTGCAATACCCACGGAGGTCAGAAGAGAGCGACAGATCCCTGGAGCTGGATCCCCTGGAATTGGAGTTACCCATTATGGTTGATGGCAATTGAACCTGGGTCCTCTGCAAGAGCAGCCAGTGCTCTTTACCACTGAGCCATCTCTCCAGTCTCAAGGCATTCAAAATTTCAACCATCTTTTTTTTTTTTTTTCGGTGTTTTTGAGACAGGGTCTTCCTATAGCTCCAGCTGTCCTGTAACTCACTATGTAGACCAAGTTGGCCTTGAACTCAAGAGAGATCTGCCTGCTTCTGCCTCCCGAGTGCTAGGATTAAAGGTGTGTGCCACCACACCTGGCTTCAACCATCTTTTAACTACTACATAATACCAAAAATTGTGCCCTGTAATTAATTATAAACTCTTCATGGGACAAAGGTAGATCTCTCATTTCTTTGAGTTTTCTGAAAGTTCTG
>NW_008353126.1:3048976-3148588 GCF_000622305.1 Nannospalax galili | reverse complement strand
ATATTAGAACGCTACAACAGACTAGCAAGTTGTCCTCTGCCTTCCACATACTCTCTGTGGCAGGTGCACTGCCCCCCCACTATAAATGCAAAAAAAAAGGTTGGCATTTTATATTACAAGATTAACATGATTGATTTAAGATTTGAGAATGTTTAAAATCACAGTGACATTTACATTATATGAAAATAGGTGGCAAATTGTGTTGTATAATTTCCAAGCTATAATGGACTTTATATCAGGATTTATGAGAAAAAAATGTGCTAGTAAGTGCCAGTCTTGATAGCATGAAAACTAGACTGAAGGGAGAGTGTAACGTTAACAAAATTCCCCTCTTAGGTTGTTAACTCAAGAAACACCAGGCTACCAGATGGAGAGTAAAATACAGACAGACTGAATGGGAGGAAAAAGATGTATGCTATAAAATATTTCTCTGGAACTTTATGTAAATAGAAACATAACCAAAAGATAATAGTCATTTAGTATTTATTTTGTAAAGTATATATATTGAGATGCTGGAGAGAATGGAACTGCTCCTTTTTAAACACTCTGTGAAGCACTATTCTTTACATACATTGAACTTCATGAGAATATCTCTAGTTCATGGATATTGAGAGTGACCCAGCTATTAGTATTATGCCAAAAATGAAAATAACTCGGGTGTCCAGACTTATGAATGGATGAGTGAAGTATGGATAAATGGATGAATATCTTTTTTTCAATAATCAGAAATAAAATCCTGATACATTTTTACAAAACTGTATCTTGGAAACATGCTAAGTAAAAGAAGCCAGTCAAAAAGGATCCTGTTGTATAACACCATTCATACGAAATGTCCAGCATAAGCAAATCTTTACAGACAGGAAGTAGATTAGATCTGTGTTGGTCTGGAGAAATGAGATTAGAGGAATGGGGTTTCAGTTTTGGAAACAGGGTCTCAAACCCTGTTTGAGGCTGGCCTCATACTCAACTTTGTAGCCAAGTATGACCTTAAATGTCTGGTTCTCCTGCCTCTACTTCCTGAGTGCTGAGATTACAAGTAAGTGCCACCACACCAGGTTTTATGACGTGCTGGGGATTGAACCCAAGACCTCACGCATACTAACTAGGCAAGCACTCTTCCAGCTGAGCTGCATCCCTGGCCCCAAGGAATGGGGTTTCTTTCTAGAGTAATAAGCATGTTCTCAAAACAGTTGGTTTGGGTTTTTTTTTTGTCTAGCCCCAGCTGGCCTAGAATTCACCATGTAGACCAAGCTGGCCTTGAACTCACAGAGATCTGCCAGCCTGGGACTAAAGGCGTGTACCACCACGCCTGGCTAAATGTGTAGCCCAGGTTGGCCTCTCAAAACAATTGTAATATAGTAATAAATGCATGACTAGTGAATATGTTGTAAACCACTTCTGAGTGGGTGATACTGTGGTATGCAATTTATATCTTGATAATGCTGTTAAAATAAACCCTGACAATAACTATTGAATCTAGACTGATTGGTGGCTCATGCCTGTAATCCCAGCACTCAGAGGCAGAAGTAGAAGGATCAGGAATTCAACAATACTGATCTGAGCTTCATGAGACTTTGTCTCAAAAAATATGTATGCCTAAGATTTACACGCAGGTCTTTGACTGCAGTTAATGTTTGACCCATCTGTGACTTCTGTAATATTTAAACCTTAGCTTGGGATCTTGTTTTATATACAATCTGTTGGATTAGCCTCCTGACCAATTTCCAAAGCTCTTTTTTTTTTTTTTCATTCCAATACATCTAGCACATAGCTGCCAGACCTGCAGAGGTTTCCAGTTGCCTGAAGTTCATTTCAGCTTACTGTTGTCTGAGGCCTAGCTCTGGTCTCCCTTGTTCTTGCCTACTTTTCACCTGTATAATTCTGACACCCTCCTTCCCCTTAACTGTTTGTTCTTTTTAAAGTATTTTATCTTTCTATCTATCTTGGGCCATTCTTCTGTCTTCTGATTCCCTAATTTGTTATCTTTTTAAATCTTAGCCAGTCTTTAAATCTCAACTCAAATAGGCTTTGACCTGCCTTAGTAGTTTTGATTTTCATGAACCCACTTATGTTTCTGTAGCGTTTAGTTTAGCCTTCATATACCTGCCCAAGAGGAATTGCTTTTGTTTTGTCTTGCCTTGCTTTGTTTCATTTTCATTTTGTTTCCTTTTGTTTTTGTTCGTTTTTTTTTTTGTTTTTTGTTTTTTGTTTTTCAGTCAGGTTTCGCTCTATAGCCCAAACTGGCCTAAAACGTCCAACAGTCCTTCTGCTTCTGAGTGCTGAGATTACAGGCATAAGCCACCATTCCTAGTTGAGTCTCTTGAGAAGCTTTTTGTGGGTAGGTTCACTGTTATATTTTATAGGCCTTTGAATTCTAGAGTGCATGCGTGAGTGCATGTGTGTTGTAGTGTATGCCTGTGTGTACATGTGCCCCATGCATGATTGTAGAGATCAGAGGTCAATGTCAAGTCTTCCTCTGCTGCTCTCTATCTTTTATTGACAGGGTCTCTGACTGAACGTGGAGCTTACATATTGGCTGGCTGGCCATCTCTGAGGATTTGCCTGTTTCTGCCCCCTCCAGCTCTGAGGTTTCAGACATGTTCTACCATATCTGGCTTCTACATAATTCTGGGGATCCAAACTCAGGTCCTCATGCTTCCTCATTCTACCAACTGAGCCATCTTCCCAGC
This sequence comes from Nannospalax galili, assembly GCF_000622305.1. Classification (NCBI taxonomy): domain Eukaryota; kingdom Metazoa; phylum Chordata; class Mammalia; order Rodentia; family Spalacidae; genus Nannospalax; species Nannospalax galili. Next base: position 3,145,898 of record NW_008353126.1, on the reverse strand, counting down.
CCCACAGGGCTTTAGATCCTTTTAAAAATTTTTTATTAATTTTATGTATATGGTATTGCCTGCAGATATATAAGTGTACCTGTATTATACAATGCCTGCGGAGGTCAGAAAGGGTGTCGGATCCCCTGAAACTGTAATTATGGACGGTTTTTAGCTGCCATATGCGTGTTGTGAACTGATCCTGGGTCCTCTGCAAGAGCAGCCAGTGCTCTTAATCACTGGTCCATCTCTCCAGCCCCAGGGCTTTAAATTCTTAACAGTCCTTAGCAGAACATGATAAGTAACAATGATTTAAACAAGTAAATGGCTGAAGTTTTATGCTTCCCTATTCCTACCTCAAAGACCCCATTTATACAGTATTACTGAATTTCTATGGGAAAGTTCCTAGCACTCTTCAAACTTGCATTCAGGTGGGGAATACTAGAACATGAACAAGACAACTAGAGTAAACAAGATTATTTCAGTTTTTAATTCAGAAGGAGAGAAGCTATAGTAGATATAGTGGGTCAGGAAAAGTTTGATTAGGTGACATTTAAGATGAGATCAAAAACATAAGGAGTCAGCCATTAGGACCCATGTTAAAACTCCCTAAAATACATTAAGGGGCTGTGGAGATGGCTCTAAAGTGCTTGTTCCTCAAGCATGAGGACCTAAGTTTGAATCTCCAGCACCCACACAGAAGAACTTTGAGGTGTCAAAAAATACTTGATAGCAGAAGAGAGTATAAAATGATGCTTGCTGACCTTCCTCCTCACCCAGGCCTCCAGTCTTTTTCTCCAGAGACAACCACTTTTAGGTTTCTTACCTAGTCTTCAAATTTTCTGAAAATAGAAGCTTGTGTAGAGAAACCACCTTCTGTTTTCGTTTTAGTTATTCATTTATATGTCTTTTACCACTCTGGTCACTTCCTCTTTTAAATTTATTTTGTTCAGCAAATTTTCTTTTTGAAAAATTATTAGATCTTTACCAAAGTCATTTCTTCATTTAAATAGGTGTTTGATATGCCCTGTTCATTGACTTCCTGGAAGTCACAGTAAAGTTAAAAAGACAGGAGCACAAAAAATCCAGTGCTGGGTAAGTGGTATGAAAAGGTTTTATTGTAGAAGAGGAGAGAAAAGAATTATTTCCCCTCTGAGAGTGGGTCAGGGAGAACTCTGAGGACAGGGGAGATTTAAGATGTCAGGCAGAGGGAAATCTGGGCCTACCCTAAAGGTGAGAAAGAAGTATGTGAGTGTGTATAGAAGAGGGAGCAATAGAAAAGGACACTTTTAGTAGAGGTATTTGTTGTAAAGGTGGGAAGGGGGGTAAACCAGTAGGTAGGTTGGAGCCAGTTCTGAAAGGTCATGAATGCTGTGTTAAATGGTTTAGACATTCCCTAGGCAATGGCGAATCATTAGAGATGACTTTTCCCTTCTTCTCAAACAACAGGCACCAGCACTTTTTACACTTTTATCAATGCCAAAAGGAAACTGTTTTCTTGTTCCTATTTTGAAGGGAAGTGACTTTTTTTTTTTTTTTTTTTTTTAATGTGTATGAGTATATTGCCTGCATGTGTGTGAGTGCACCCGTGTCATGCAATACCTGTGGAGGTCAGAAGAGGCGTCAGATTCCCCTGGAACTGGAGTTAAGGACAGTTCGTAGCCACCATGTGGGTGCTGGGAATTGAACCCGGGTCCTCTGCAAGAGCAGTCAGTGCTCTTAACCGCTGAGCCATCTTTCCTGCCCTGGGAAGTGACTCTTAAGATTTAATTATGATGGTAAGTTGCACTAATACTAAGTGTACAACTAGATGATGATTTTTTTACTCAATGTACCACCACCCAAATCAATCTGTAGACTGTTTCCACTCATGACTTCCCAGTGCAAACACCACCTTCTCCCCTAGAATGGCCACTATTCTGACTTTTGTTACCATCAAGTAACTTTATGATGTGTTTTTTTCATCTCTGTAACTTGTGTTTAAGAGAGAATCCTCCAAACTCTTTTATCAAGCTCCTTATTAGATTCCACAGACAAACGTGCATTTTTTTATTTTTTGCCTTTGTATTTGTATTTGCCACTGCATATATTGGGCTTTTTTTTTTTCTTTTCCTTTTGGTGATATTAGGGACTAAACCCAGGGCCCTCCATGTGTTGGGAAGGACTCTGCCACTGAGCTATAGCCCCAGCCCTGCTTTGCTGTGTGTTCCAGTGTTCTTGCAGACCACTTTAGTTTTTATACATTCTGATTTCATATACTTTTTTTTTTTTTTTTTTTTTTTTTTGTCTTTTTGAGACAGGGTCTCCCTATAGCCCCAGCTGTCCTGGAACTTACTGTGTAGACCAGGCTGGCCTTGAACTCACAGAGATCCTCCTGCCTCTGCCTCCCGAGTGCTGGGATTAAAGGCGTGTGCCACCACACCCGGCAACATTATATCTTTTAAAAAATATTTAATTTTTATTTTATGTGTATGAGTGTATTGCCTGCATGTGTTTTAAGTGTACCTGTGTCATGCAGTGCCTGCAGAGGTCAGAAGGTGGTGTTGGATTCCCCTGGAACGGGAGTTATGGATGGTTGTTAGCCACCATGTGGGTGCTGGGAATTGAACCTGGTCCTCTGCAAGAGCAGTCAGTGCTCTTAACTTCTGAGCCATCTCTCCACCCCCCTGAACATTATATCTTTTTTAAAAAATGTATTTATGTGTATGACTGTATTGCCTGCATGTATGTAACTGCACCCCTGTCATGTAGTGCCCATGGAGGTCAGAAGAGGACATTGGAGCTCCTGGAACTGGAGTTATAGACAGTTGTTAGCCACCACATGAGTGCTAGGAACTGAACCCAGGTCCTCTGCAAGAGTAGCCAATGCTCTTAATTGCTGAGCCATCTCCCCAGTCCCTGAACATTATATCTTAAGAACTTTGGTCTTCCCTCTGTTTTTATTTAACTCATGATTTTTGTTTTTGCCTCCTGTTTTAGGCCTCTGGCTTTCCCTTTATAAAGATTCTTAATATAAACTGAATATCTAGGCAAGAGGTAGGCAGAATCTATTGAAATTATAATTGGGCATTTAGTGACTTGCTTTACTTTTCTGAGGCTTTAAAATTCCTTTATGGCTTTTAAGTCCAATTTAAAAAAAAATTTTGCCTATTTGAGTTTTAAAAATATTGCCATTGAGGGGCTGGAGAGATGGCTCAGTGGTTAAGAGCACTGACTGCTCTTGCAGAGGACCTGGGTTCAATTCCCAGTACCCACATGGTGGCTACAAATCATCCTTAACTCCGGTTCCAAGGGAATCTGAAGCCCTCTTCTGACCTCCACGGCATTGACACGGGTGCACTCACATACATGCAGGCAATACGCTCGTACACATAAAGTAAAAATAACAAAATATTTAAAAAAATAAAAATATTGCCATTGTTCATAAGAGCCTTGTTTATTATTTCTCTACATTGTATTAATAGTTGTACAACTTGGTTTCGAGTCCAAGTTATACTTTAGTTTCCTAACTTAACTGTGAGAGTTTTGGACTTCATTTTCTTAAGGTTTTTTTCCCAGCTTGAATGCCCCATACTTTCATTTTTTTATATCTTTATTATATTTTCTTTGTTTCTGCTCTCATTCTTGTCAGTTTTCTCTTATGCTTCATTTTTCTCTTATGATTTGAGGTCTAAATATTTTAATATTAGGGTTTTTTGTTTGTTTGTTTGTTTGTTTAATCATGTTTACAGAATGTCTCTAGTGCTTTTTGCCTTATACTGGCCTTCTTATCCTTTGCTCCTATTTTATTTACTTAAACATAATCTTAGTTGGCTTCCAATTAATTAAAAGTAAATCACAGGTCTGGAGAGATGGTTCAGCAGTAGTGCACTGGATGCTCTTGCAGAGGACCCAGGTTTGATTCCCAGCACCCACATGGTGGCTGACAACCATCTGTAACTCCACTTCCAGAGGATCCGATGCCCTCTTTGACCTCCTCAGGCACTGCACAACACAGGTACACCTACCTACATGCAAGCAATATACACATATAATAAAAACAATTAAAATTAAAAATAATTTTTAAAAAGTAAATTGTAATGCCAGGTGTGGTGCATGCCTTTAATCCCAGCACTTGGGAGGCAGAGGCAGGTGGATCTTTGTGAATTCAAGGCCAACCTGGTCTCCTTAGTGAGTTCTAGGCCAGCTGAGGCTACAAAGGAGACCCTGTCTCAAAAAGCAGCGCCCCCCCCAAAAATGTAAATTCCTATGTGGTAGAAGATACAATAAACAAAACCAAGAACTAAACTATAGAGTTGAAGATATCAATGAGACCTACTGTAGAGAGAATCCCTATAAATTGAAAAGATAATGACCAAATGGGAAAATGGGCAGAGGAAATAAACAGGCAACTGGCAGCTGAGGTCATCTGTTTTTGACCTGGAGAAATACAAATTAAGACTGGTTACCCTGGACAGATGGTAGAGTTTCAGTGCTGAGGACTACTAACTTCACAGATTGGGAGAACATCCATGGCATGACCAAGGATGGAGTCTGATTCCTGCCTTGTCAGTGTCATTGAGCACTGTGGAACTGATTTCCAGGAATCTGTGGTCTATACCCCGGGCTTCATGGAGAACATTGGGATCTAACTGCAGAAGAATGTCCTGCTGGCTGCTGCAGCAGGCTTGGCATTGCTTTAGTGGAGGTGCTGGGAATCATCTTTGCCTGCTGGCTGCTAAAGCGTGTCTGAAAGGGGTCTGACCTCTTCTGCCTTTCCATTTAAGGGAGTGGATTCTTCAGGTTTTTGAATGGAATGGATTATTTTTTTCAGAAAAACACTAGTTACCCTTTTAAACCTATCACATTGGCAAAATCTAGTGATTGATGTCATGTAGCAGTTGGAAAGCTTGTTGGTGGGAATATGAATTATTATGGCCTTTGAGAAAGCTGCTGGTGATGTTTAATAAAACAAGGGATAATACTGTGGTTCCACCAATCCCATCATGAGCTTCTCCAGAAGTAAAAGTGTATAAAGTATATAAAAATGTATAAAGATTGTTTTTTAAAAAGATTTAAAAAATGTTAAATTGCATTACAATTTTTTGTTTTGTGTGCCTGTTTATGTGTGTGTGTCTGCATGTGTGCACTCCTGTGCACTCAGAAGACAATCATTAGTACTTGCTTCTCTCTTTCCACCTTGTGGGTCCCAGAGATGGAACTTAAGTGGTCAGGCTTGGCAGTACTCACTGAGCCATCTAACCCATATTTAAAAGATTTTTTTTTGTTTTGTTTGTTGTTTTTTTATTTGTTTTTTGAGAAAGGGTCTCACTATTTAACTCTGGCTGGCCTGAAACTCACTTTGTAGACCAGGCTGGCCTGAAACTCACTTTGTAGACCAGGCTGGCCTGAAACTCACAGAGATCCACCTACCTCTGTCTCCTAAGTACTGGGTTGAAAGGTGTGCACCACTACACCTGGCCCCATAAAGATTCTTTTTTTTATTTTTTTATTTTTATGTGTATGAGCATCTTACCTGCAATATGTAAGTGCATCTTTGTGTGCAATGCCCACAGAGGACAGAAGGGTGTCAGATCCCCTGGAACTGAAGTTATGGATGGTTGTTAGTTGCTATGTGGGTGCTAGAATTCGAACCCGGATCTTCTGCAAGAACAGCCAATGCTCTTAACTACTGAGCCATCGCTCCAGCCCCTTAATTGATATTTCTTTTTAAAAATTTTTTTATTTTTATTTTATGTGTATGAATGCATTACCTAGACGTAAGTACACCCGTGCTATGCAGTGTCCACAAAAGTCAGAAGAGAGCGTCGGCTGGAACTAAAGTTAGGAATGGTTGTTAGCTTCCATGTGGGTACTGGGAATCAAACCTGCATCTTCTGCAAAAGCAGTTGGTGCCATCTCTCCAACCCCTTAACTGATATTTCTAGATACTTTAGAGTCTTCCTGATTACAATAAATCCAAATCACAATTTTAATAATTGTGTGTGCCTGTGTGTGCCCATGCATGCATGGCCATGTACATGCCACCATGTATGTTGTGGAGGTATGTCAGAAGACAACTTTAGGAAATTGATTCTCTCTTTCCACTGTGAAATCCAGGGATCAAACTCAGGTTGTCAGTTTTGCAAGGCAAACATTATTACACACTAAGTGCTCTCGCCAGTCCCAGATCACAAGTTTTTTTGGTTTTCTTTTTTGGTCTTTTTGTGACAGGGTCTCCCTGTAGCTGACCTGGAACTCACTATGTAGACCAGGCTGGCCTCAAACACACCAGAGATCCACCTGCCTCTGCCTCCCAAGTGCTGGGATTAAAGGCATGTGCTACCACACCCAGTAGATCACATGTTTTTTGATGAGTATTAACTATTTTACATGTGACTTTTTTTTTTTTTGGTCTTTTTGAGACAGGGTCTCCCTGTAGCCCCAGCTGTCCTAGAACTCACTATGTAGACCAGGCTGGCCTTGAGCTCACAGAGATCCTCCTGCCTCTGCCTCCCAAGTGCTGGGATTAAAGGTGTGTACCACCATGCCCAGCTATATGTGCCTTTTTTAACACCAAATATGTTATTTTTCCCTCTTGCCAAAAAATTCTCCAATTCTTCAGATACCAATGGAGTATCCTACAATTCAGTCTAATTCTGATACTGGTGTTAGCATTATAAACAACATAAATACCTAGTGTGTACACATACAAACATGCACATTAACAGGCAGATGAAGAAGTGTGTAGGATAAGGTCTGGAAGGGTCTAGTCACAGGAGTTTTCATCCTTGTGGAATTGCATGTATCACCACTGCTACACATGGGGTACATTAAAAAACTCAGCTCTTCAAACCCTTCCAGGATGGGGGTGGGTGGGTTATGGAGGTTTCATTATGTAGGCTTTACCAATGAAATTATTGGCCACTGGTAATTGGATACCTCTAGTCCCTGTTTCCTTCCTAGAAGTCACAACATGGTAACCTTTCTGGTAACCAACCCCTCACTGTAGCTTGTCAGGAGTCATGTCACCTACATGCTGTAGACACTCAGGAGGTTTCAAGGGTTTTAGATTTATGCCAGGAACTAGGAACAAAGACCAAATTTTTATTACAATAATACCTAAGAAGAGTTACCTTTTTTTTTTTTTTTTAAATAACATGGTATCAAAAACTTGGTGGTAAATTTCCCAAAGCATTTATTTAAGACAAATTTAAAGATAAAGATAGAAAAGTTTAAATAGTAGCTGGGTGTGGTGGCGCATGCCTGTAATCCCAGCACTTGGGAGACAGAGGCACACAGATTTCTGTGATCTGTGAGTTCAAGGCCAGCCTGGTCTACAGAACAAGTTCCAGGCCAGTTGGGGCTGTAGGGCGACCCTGTCTCAAAAAGCCAAAAAAAAAAAAAAAAGAAAGAAAAGAAAGAAAGTTTAAATAAATTATAGTTGGACATGGTGACATATGCCTATGATCCAAACATTTGGGAGGTAGAGGTAGAGGCAGAGGAGGATTAGTTCAACCTTTAGTGAGTTTGAGGCTAGCCTACTACATAAGATCCTGTCTCAAAAACCAATGAATTATATAATCATTTCATTAGCCAGAATTAGTGAAGGAAGATATGCTACAATTTACATTTAATTCCATTTAATGTATCATATACTACATATTATTAGTTTTCAAAATTAGTTTAACATTAAATACGAAAAAAATCATATAAGGAAGTATGTGTGTGAATTACCTATGTGTACTTTTTTAAAAATTTATTTTTATTTATGTATATTGTGTGTTCTTGCCCATCTGTATGTGTACCATGTGAGGTGGGGTGCCTATGGAGGCCAGAAAAGGGTGTCAGAATCTCTATAACTGGAGTTACAGACAGTTGTGAGCCGACCTGTGTGTAGGTGCTAGAAATTGACCCAGGTCCTCTGGAAGAGCAAGTGTTCTTAACTGCTGAGTCATCCTCCAGCCCCAACTTACATTTATTTAGCACGAAAGGAAGCTGGTTTATAAATCAATGAATTAATTTCAAAATATATTTGATTTTGAATATCATTGCAAAGAGCATACTAATATTTATCAATTATAAATCAAGACCTAATATTTGTCTCCTAATATAATGAGATATGTTATTGAAAAGTACAATGTGATAAATAGGGTGAAAAGAGTTCATGCAGATTTGATTGTTTAATGTAATTTAGCAGTGAGCTAGGAAAGGATCTTATGGGCTGTGTTCTTAAGATTTAAGTAAAGAATGAAAAACTAAATCATAATATTTTCAGAAATATTTTTTAGTCATGTTCGTACACCTATAATAGCCCTTCTTAAATGCTAACAATTTGAGAATATATTACAGTTTATAGGTTAGGTATTAAAAATAGTTGTATTTTTACTGTGACTTAACAAATACATGATTTTTATGTAGTTTAACACATTTTCAAATTGTAATTTTTCTCAGCGATTTTGGACCTTTTGCATAGTCTTATATTTCTTATTGTTGATTTAGATTACTTTTTTTCTTAACAGAGATAAAAGCAACAGTGTTCGATGACTGCAGGAAAGAAGGCGAATGGAAGGTAGAAATTGCTTAATTTGCTCTTGTATTGAGGACTTTAGAATGTTGTACTTAGGTTCCTTCCAGAAGAATATAAGACCTGGAGCTAAGCTATTTACCTTCAAATTGTTGTACCACTTAATATCTTTCGTACCTTGTGCAAGTTGTAAGAATTTTCCTTGCTTCCTTTATCTGAAGGTGAGGATGATAATATATCATTTGTAATTGTAACTGCTAAGCGAACAGTGCTTATTGCAATAATTCTGTAGATGACAGTTTTAATATTCAGAAATTTTTATATTAAATATTAGATATATTTAAAATGAGCAAGCTCTGCTTCAAAATAGAAATATTTGTATTTCCTTACATAAAATTCTTACATATATATTATTGAAAATATAATCTCCAAATCATACAAGCTAAAAGAGGAGTTGCCAAAATTTTGTGAATTGGCCATCAGAAACTTATGCTGTTTCTTAATTTGTATTTGTTTTAAGATAATGCTCTTAGATGAATTTACCACTAAGCTTTTGGCATCATGTTGCAAAATGACAGATCTTCTAGAAGAGGGTATAACTGGTAAGTACTGCTAATCCTCTTCATGAATACTTTTGCATTTTGAGCAGAAAAGTTTAAAGAATTGAGAACTTTTATCTGATAATTATACTTTTGATGACATTTTATTTTCTTAGGACTCTAGCCTTATAGATTTGTCACTCCTAACTTGGGAGATTTGAAAGTAAACCCAGTATTCTCCAGAAATCCTGACCATATAATATTTATGTCTTGATGTTTATGCATGAAATAATTTCTTGTTCACTGCATGTTCATTGCATTGTGGGGTTTTTTTTATAGCCTTTACTAAGAATAGCTCTAAACTAGAAATTAAAAGATTAAAGCTTCAGTTTTTCCACTACTAGATAAGAGAAATATTAATGAAGCCATGGAACTGTTTAAAATTTCTAGCGGCCACTCTGATATGAAACTAGAGTGAGATCATTTGATAAACGTCTGAGAGCAGCAAGAAGCTACAGCATCATTAGGCTCCAAGGGGCTTTCATTCTGTCTTATTGCTTTATGTCCAGTGTTGATGGCATTTGTTTGTTTGTTTGTTTGTTTAGGGAAGGGTTGTTTCCTTTTGATATGGAATTTCGTGTAACCTAGGCTGGCCTTAAACTTGCTATGTAGCCAAGGCTGACCATGAACTCCTTATACTTTTTAAGGAAAGGATTCTGTGCCCAATAAACTTGGGAAGTAGTATTAAACAAGGCAAAAACAAGTTTCTTTCAGACTTTTTAGATCTTTTACATGTCATTGTATATGTAGATTCCCTGGGAAACAGTAGAGTAACCATTTTCCAAACTTATTTGAACACAGAAGACTTTCTTTGAGAAACATTTGCTAGGATTGCAGATGGAATATTCTTGATATCTTTTATAGTCACCTAGATTTACTCTGTTTTAATCAGTCATTGTATGTAATTGTTATATTCCAAGTTTCTCAGCTTTCCTAAGAATTCCTCTGTGAAACTTGGCATCAACCTATTCATTGATCAGATTTTCTGTTGTCGTGCTGGTCATCTGTGAAAATAATCTGTCATGGTGGCACATACCTTTAATTCCAATACTTGGGAGGCAGAGGCAGGCAGATCCCTGAGTTTGAGACCAGCCTGGTATACATAGCTAGTTCCAGCTGGGACTATAGGGAGACCCTGTCTCAGAAAAGAAAGGGTTTGAGAGACTCCCAGTTTTAAGTGACACATCTACAATGGAATCTCTACACCTAAGGCTCATGAAACATAGTAGAACAGGGTGGGTAGAGAGAATACTAATATATCCCTCAACTCTCACCAGCAAAGCTTCCTCCTACAACAGACCACAATGCACACAGAAGGCCACAACTGGCTAAGTTTTGGAGACCAGTAAAAGACTGCAGAATACGTGTCCCTAGATAGGGTTCCTATATTAAACCTCACTCACCCACAGCTCGGACCATTGTAGAAGAGGTGACGGAAAGATTGTAAGAGCCAGGGTTGGTGCATGAAAATAACAAAACAGACGTTTTCAGACCACTTGTTTATATGAACTTGCAGAAATGCTGACAGTATGCATAAGACCCAGGCTGACTCAGACAAACCCCAGCATAAAACAGGGAAAATGGGAATCAGGCCCCAACCCTAGCCAAGAAACTATTGGCAAATGATTGCTGTGGGGTGAGGGAGAGTAGCTCTTCTTAAAGGGAGTGACTCTAGATAGGCTGACTAGACCCAGTGGATGAACTTGCACAGAGGGATCCCTGCATAGAAATGCTTGACCAGATAGGACTTAACATATATAACTGAATACCTGAAATCTGGTATGGGGGGCTAAATTTGATTAAGATGTATTATATGAAATGCATAACAACTCAATAAAAATATTAAAAATGAAAAGACTAAGGCAAAAAAAAGAGGGGAGGGAGGAGAAGAGGGAGAGAAGGAGGGGAGGGGAAAGGGAAGGAAGGAAGGAGGGACGGAGGGAGATGGGGGGTTGCCTGGAGAGATGACTTGGGCACTGACTATTCTTGCAGAGGAACCAGGTTCAGTTAAGCATCTTACTTGGTGGCTAACAACTCACTGTAACTCCAGTTCTGGGGGGAATCTGACACCGTCAGTCTTCTACAGGCATTGTACTTACATACATGTAAACAAAACATTCATACACATAAAAAAATAAAAATAAAAAGATAAAAAGAAATAGATGGGGAAACCGAACATGGTAGTACATGTCTATAATCCTAACACTTAGGTGGTGGAGGCAGGAGGATCAGGACTTCAAGGTCATCCTTAGCTACATAGCAAGTTTGAGGCAAGCCTGAGCTACATGAGACTATTTCTCGATCCATCACCCATAAAATCAAGTACAAATCTTTTTAAATATGAGTGTATTGCCTGCATGTAGATAAGTGCACCCATGTCATGCAATGCCCGTGGAGGTCAGAAGAGGCTGTTGGATCCCCTGGAACTGGAGTTACAGACAGTTGTTAGCTGCCATGTGAGTGCTGGGATTCGAACCCAGGTCTTCTGCAGGAACAACCAGTGTCTTCTGCAAGAATTACCAGTGTTCTTAACCACTGAGCCATCTCTCCAGCCCCTAAGTACAAATCTTTTAAAAATAGACTGGGAATTAGATTATTCCTTTCACTTGGAATGATTAAAAGCCATATAACATACTTTTCAATGAATGAAGAAGTAGCATTTCCTGCTGTTAGTTAACAGATTTCATTTTCACAGTGTCAAAACATGTACATCATTCTCCAAGCATAGTAGTAATAATAGATGGCTATTGGACATTTCATTTGGAGGAGGTTTTCCAGGATAGGGAAGGGTTGAGGGTTAGTGTTTCATTTTTGAAGCTCTTACGTAGCTTCTTTGTTCTTACGAAGTTTAAAAATAATCCATGTAAAGTGTGTAGACTGGTGTAACCAGTATCATATTTGCTATTATCGAAGCATATTTTTTTAAATACATAATTTTTAAAATTCAAAATTTCATTGCGTTTTTATTTATTTTTGTATGGGGGCACATATGGCATGGCTCATGTGTGGAGACCATATGACACTCTGTAGTTCTTTCACCATGTGGATGTTGCGGGGGGGGTCATCAGGCTTGGTGGTAGGTGCCTCTAATTTCTGAGTCAACTCACTGACCCCAAGAAGTATATATTTGGAGAAAAAAAAAAAGAAATAGCATTTGAATTTTTAATTCATTTTATTGGTTTCTTCTTGGCATAGTGATTGTTTATGCTGTATTCTTGGAGGCCTATCTAAAGTGTCTGCTTTATCTTTTTTTTCCTCATGATGAAAACACAATTCCACATATAGCTTAGTCTCAGAGAAGATAGGTTTTTTAAGGATTTATTGATTTATTGAATGAAAAAGTAAACCTTATATACAAAAATGCATTTTCCTGTTATTATTATAAATAGAAAATACAGTAAAGTTTATTTTTAAATTGTTGTAAGATTTGGTTATATCAAATGACTTTTTTTTGCTGTTGTCAGTTATAGAGAATATTTATAAGAACCGTGAACCTGTCAGACAAATGAAAGCTCTTTACTTTATCTCTCCAACATCAAAAGTGAGTATTTCAAGTCTCCAGAAAGTAGGTTCTTCGGTTGGGTATAGCTCAGTGATAGAGTGTGCAAGGCTTCTCGGTCCTTGATCTTATTTAAAATTTATTCATTTTATTTTTATTTTGTGTATATTGTATATATATATATGATTCTGCTTGTATGTATGATCACCGTGTGTGGACATGCCCACTGAAGCCAGTAGGTGTTAGACCCTTGGAACTGAAGTTACAGATGGGTGTGATCTGCCCAGTGTAGATGCTAGGACCCAAATACAGGTCCTCTGCAAGAGCAGCTAGTACTCTTAACCACCAAGCCATCTCTCCAGGCCCTCAGTCCTTGAGCTTAAAACAAGTTTCTTTACTCTTTTCATGATTTGCTAATAGGAAATTCAAAGTAGTACAGCACACTTAATTAGAAGAGTATTTTCATAAGCTGCTTTATTTAGAAAAGTTTTTTTTCTGTGTTTTGTTTTATTTGTATTCCTCCCAGTGAGAATGTATAAGGAAAGATTTCCTTTCTTCTACCATATATGCAAGCAGAATTTGATGATATAAAATGATAGTTTCTTTGAAGAATCTGTGATTCACATAATTCCTGTTGAACCATAACTTTGGAAGAGATGGGAATATAGATTTTTAAAAAATCTTTATTTTAGTGATTGTCCTATAATATACATGTATATGTATGAATTTGTAGTGTGTGTGTGTGTGTGTGTGTGTGTGTGTGTGTGTGTGTGTATACATTTTGTTTGGACAGGGTCTTCTGTAGCCCCAGCCTGCCTGGAATTTACTATGTAGACCAGGCTGGCCTCCATCTCACAGAGATGTGCCTGCCTCTGCCTCCTAAGTGCTGGAATTAAAGGTATGCACTACCATGCCCAGGGTGTATATGTGTTTTGTTTTGTTTTGTTTTGTTTTGTTTTTTTGGTCTTTTTGAGACAGGGTCTCCCTGTAGCCCCAGCTGTCCTGGAACTCATTATGTAGACCAGCTGGCCTTGAACTCACGGAGATCCGCCTGCCTCTGCCTCATGAGTTCTGGGATTAAAGGCATGTGCCACCATGCCCAGCCCTGTTTTTGTTTTTTTATGTCATAGAAATTTCTCCAATTTTTATTCTAACAGCACGGTTTTTACTTTCTAAGCCAAACTTAGAACCAAGTATAGTATCAGATTCATTTTTTTTCTGTGTAATAACCTTTTGTTTGTTTGAGGGTTTTTTGGGGTGGGGGTTGCTGTTTTGTTTCGTTTTTGTTTTTTTTGGGGGGGGTTGTTTTCTGAGACAGGCTCTCCTTGTGTAGCCCAGGCTGGCCTTGAATTCTCTAAGTCCTCCTGGCACAGCCTCCTGCATACTGGAATTATAGGCATGAGCCACCATGTCCAGTTCTATGTAATTTCTGAGAATGCATTTTTCAATACCTTTTTTTTCACTCCCACCTAAGAATATATTTTGCAATTTCAGTTTCATTTCACTTCTAACTCTAGCAGACAGTAGAGAAGCAAACAGCAAAACCCACTCAAAAAAACATGCTCTCTGTATATCGACTGCTAGTGCTGAGTGGGTTTTAATGGCTTTTTTTTTTTTTGGTCTTTTTTGACACAGGGTCTTCCTGTAGCCCCAGCTGTCCTGTAATTCACTCTGTAGACCAGGCTGGCCTTGAACTCACCATGCCTGGCCTTAATGGCATTTTTATAACTTATCCCTGATGTAATACTACAAGGGAAAACCATAATTGGAAAAACAATGCAAGTTCAAAACACTTTTCACCTAGCAAATTGTCATAAAGATTGGGTGCATACACACAAACACACACACACCACACTTATTCTAGCCATCTATGGGGAATGAAGCAAATCTGCCATTTGCTGTTAGTGGGACTATAGATTGATACAGCCTTTTGAAAATACTTTGTCATTGTCACAAGGTTTTTTAAAATGTTCTGTGTTTTAGTTTGGTGTAAGGAAATAAGTGATCAAATTAAGCTGATAGGAATAAGTCAATTAAATTCTTAGAATTAATAAAGAATGCTAAGCCGGGCATGGTGGCGCATGCCTTTTAGTCTCAGCACTAGGGAGGCAGAGGCAGGTGGATCTCTGTGAGTTCAAGGCCAGCCTGAACTACATAGTGAGTTCAAGGGGGGGCTACAGGGAGACCTTGTCTCAAAAAAAAAAAAAAAAAAAAGAATGCTGGGGCTGGACATAGTACACCCTTCACCCTTTAATCCCAGCTCTTGGAAGGCAGGACCGGATAGATCTCTGTGAGACTGAGGCCAACCTAGTCTATATAACAAGTTTCAGACCGTGTCTCAAAAAAACCCCAAAACAGACAAATAAAGAATAGTATGAAAGACCATAAGGCCATTAAAAATAAGGTTTTTATGAATTTAATGACCTAGGAATTAACTTTTAATATTAAGTGACAAAAGCAGGATACAGAATTACATATTTAGTAAAGTAGCAAAAGGCTCAGAGAAGGTGCTGCCTGAATGTGACTCTCATACCTACTCAGCCAACTCCAGTTTTCTCTTCTCATCATGAATCAATTGCCTGCTGTGTCCTACAGGCCTCTGTGCACATCAGATCTTGGAGTTCTTGGGAGTACTGTGAAAAACCATATTGTGAGATTTGCTAGTTCATTATCTGGGACAGTACCCAGGGACCAGCATCAGAGTTCCTAGACAAGGATCATAAAGAAACAGATTTTAGGAAGAGTTGGCTGGAACACATCTGTGAATTCTAAGGGAAAGGTCAGTTGATGTCTCAGCAGGGCTTAATGGTTTGTCTCCTTTGTTTTGGTGGTTTTGCCCTTGGGAAGACTTCATGTCTTCCTCCTCTTGTGGAAGTGGCTGTGTTTAGGATCTTCTCACAGCTAAACGTAAGCTTCAAATGA
Organism: Nannospalax galili; assembly: GCF_000622305.1. Taxonomy (NCBI): domain Eukaryota; kingdom Metazoa; phylum Chordata; class Mammalia; order Rodentia; family Spalacidae; genus Nannospalax; species Nannospalax galili. The sequence goes on along the minus strand of NW_008353126.1, from coordinate 3,130,393 downwards.
GTTGGTAAAGAAAAGCAAGCAGCTTTTAAAGTCCACTAAAAAAATTCTCTGAGGATTTGAGAAGTCATTATTTGGCATCAGGAATGGCATAAAAATGCTTTTGCCAGCATGTTGCCCTTAAGGCAAGCACCAAATAGCCTAACGGGAACCTTGTAATATGTTGAGTTTGGAGTATTATTAATGATAGCCAATCGACTCTAGACTGCAGTAATGTGTCCACGTAAAGAAATGACCAAAATATATGATATATGTGGTTTTTTTATATGATGAACTGCATTTGATTTGCAGCAGATCTTACATTTCTCTGAACTGCAAGGGTGTACATGTCCATTTTAATGGAGCTGAGACTGAGATTTAACTTACAAAATAGACAGAAAAGTAAATGCCTAGCCAATTAATGGTTGAAATTAGAATGGATTAGGTAGGAGGCTTATTGAAGTTTATTGAAGAGTAAGAGCAACATCAAGATTTAATGTACCACACATTATTATTGAGCCTCCCCCCCCCGTTCAGATTTCACCAAAGGAAAAAGAAATACTTGTACTGAGATGACTCTCCTTCCAGTATTGGAAATAATAAAACTAAGCCTTTAAAAAAAAATCAGCATAACTAGCAATAGAGCTAAGAAGTTGCAGCACCAGATGGAGGAAGTACAGTGAAATGAAGAAAACATCTAGCTAGCAAAAGAGAGCTGCTTGAAGAGTTTGCCATCCTGAACAGAAAAAGAGTATACCTGTAGAAGGCCTTATATAGCTCCTAAAACCGTTTTTAAAGCTCAGAGTGTGATTTCTTACTAAACAGTTAATTGAAGGAGAGGATAATCTCTTGAAATTTGAATTCATGGCCTGCAAGATCCAATGGCAAAAAAGAAAAAAGTCATAGAAATCAGGGCTGGAGAGATGGCTCAGCAGTAAGTCATAGAAATCACGGAAGAAAAGATAAGGACTTAGAAGATAGATCCATGTAATGTTACAGAAATATAGTTCTAGGATTTCCAAGAGAAAAAGGGTCAAACAGAGGAGAGATATTAAACTCACTTTCTTCATTTGTGCAGTTAAATGATTGTCTTGCTTTTTAAAACTACCATATTGAGCCATAGTCTTTTATTGTAATCCCTTAATTTAGCTCCTTCCTTATTATCACTCTGTTTAAAATTCTCCAGTGCTAAGTCTCAGCAATTTTATTTTTCTTTTAAAAATATTTTTATTGCCAGATGTGGTAGTGCACGCCTTTAATCCCAGCACTTGGGAGGCAGAGGCAGGTAGATCTCTGTGAGTTCCAGGCTTGCCTGGTCGACACAGTGAGTTCCAGGCCAGCTGGGGCTACAGGGATACCCTGTCTCAAAAACACCAAAAAAATATTTTTTTTATTTTTTTGTGTGTGAGAGTTTTACCTGCATGCATGTAAGTGCACCACGTGTGTGCAGTGTCTGCTGAGGCCAGAAGAGAACATTGGATCCCCTGGAGCCAGAGTTACAGATGATTGGTAGCTGCCATGCCAGTGCTGGGAACCAAATCTAGGTTCTCCAAAAGAGCAGCCAGTGCGCTTAACTACTGAGCCATCTCTTCAGCCCTCTGGTCTCATGTCAGTGATGCTGCAGTACCTTGGCTTCCTGGTACCTGACCTCTCATTTCATCCATCTGTTATTTTCCAGTAGTCTTATTCTTCATTGCTTCAGGCCTAAACCTCTTCATTGGCAGTATTAGCACCTGTTCATTCATATTACCTTCCTTCTTGTTGCCTTATTATATGACTGGAGAGATAATTCTCTTTAAAAATCAGTTTATAAATTGAACTTTTAGCCAGTAAGGATTTATTTTGTTAAAATAAAATAATCTTAGTTATTTCAAAGCTGACATATTTAAGTCCATATTTAATAAAATATATGTTAATGTCTTTTTTTAAGTCTATAGATTGTTTCTTACGAGATTTTGCAAGTAAATCAGAGAACAAATATAAAGCAGCATATATATACTTCACTGACTGTAAGTAGCTTTTTAAAGGTTATTACCTCATTGTTTAACATCCTATTAACTTTGGAGTGTCCACTTTTTATAAAATGATTTGAGTGATTTTTTTTGTATGTCATTTATTATAAACTAGAAAGAATCTAAATATAGTAAAGTATCCTAATATGAGCTCCTATACCAAGTTGTTATAATGATGGAAGGTTAAAGGAAACCATTTTTAACTAGTTTCAAATGACAGTCACTTGCTTGTATAGCAAGCTCTCAGATTTTTATGTTGGTGGCAGGAAACAATATTTAATCAAAATTCCAATCAGGGATTTTTTTATTATTAACAAGGTTGAGCAGGGCATGGTGGCGCATGCCTTTAATCCCAGCGCTTGGGAGGCAGAGGCAGGCAGATCTCTGTGAGTTCAAGGCCAGCCTGGTCTACATAGTGAGTTCCAGCCAGGTGGGACTACCAGGAGAGCCTATCTCAAAAACACCAAAAAACAAAACAAAACAGGGTTATGAGAAGGCAGTGAAGAAAAGAGCCTTATTGTTTGGCTATCTTACAGGAGAAAAATCTGTCATATTTTTCTTACTATGGTATACATTCAAATAGAGAAAAATCTGCCATTTTTCTTATGGTGTACATTCAAATAGAAAGCAGAAGAGAGGAAAGAGAGTCCCGAGACACATTTCTGTTTTTGTTGTGTTAATATTTCAAAATTAAGGTGCCATCTATATCTACATTATGTTGCATTTCTGCTATGAGAGTCCTTGCTTTAAGAAGTCTGTTTCATGCCTTGTAGTAGATTGTCTCTGTCCTCATAAAATACTCTTAAGTGTCGAGATGATTTATTCAAAAGGAATAAAGGCTTAGATGGAACTGTATGCTTTTTTTTTTTGCCCCTCAGTTTGCCCTGACAGTCTCTTCAACAAAATTAAGGCATGCTCCAAGTCAATAAGAAGATGTAAAGAAATAAACATTTCCTTCATTCCACATGAATCTCAGGTACATGAAATTTTTATTTTTAATTTTTATTCATAATGGGTTTTCAGATTTAATTGTATGAACTTGTTACTAAGGCATAGTCTGAGAATGTTTTATGTATGTATTTGATAAATTTTGTACCTAATCCACAAATTCTGTACCTAATTCCCCACAGTAAATGGAGAAACATGAACAATTGGAATACATTAATAATGAAAAGAAGGGCTTAAATTTCTTATCTGGCACCAAATAAAATAAAATCGTGTGTATGTTAAATTTCAGCTCTTAACTTGATAGGAAATTAAGAGTTTTTTTTTTAAAACCATGATCTTTGTTAGATGATGCCAAAATACATTTAGCTTTTGTAACCATTTATGATATTTAAACAAAAACTTAAATATTTAATATTAAATAGCATAACTATAAAATGAGGGTGTTCATTTGTTTTGCCCTTATAAGTTAGCAAGCTTTTGATTAATAATAGTACTAATGATAATAGTAACCACTGATGGAGTATTTACTTCATGTCAGGTAATTTTTTTTGAGTTCTTTACATAAATTTCGTAATTGAATTCTTTCATATGAATAGATGGTGCGTATTTTGGTCCCTATTTTTTAAAATTTCATTTATTTTTACTTTTTAATTTATTTTGAGACAAGATCTTCCTGTAGCCCCATCTGGCCTAGAACTCCCTATGTAGACCGGGCTGGGCATGGTCTCACAGAGATCCGCCTGGCTCTGCCTCCCAAGTACTGGGTTTAAAGGTGTGCACCACCATGCTCCTTTTAAAGTTAAGAAATTTAAGACTTTAAATAACTTGCCCCAAGCCAGGCGCAGTGGCGCACACGTTTGAACCCAGCACTTGGGAGGCAGAGGCAGGCGGATCTCTGTGAGTTCAAGGCCAGCCTGGTCTACATAGTGAGTTTCAGGACAGCTGGGGCTACGGGGAGACCCTGTCTCTAAAAGATTCCCCCCAAAAAAACTTACCCCAAATCACATAGCTAGTGAATTGATATATGTATCAATTACAATTATACATATAATTGATACATATGATGCATATATATCATATAATTGGAATAGTTTCGAGCCACATGGAACTATGTTAATGTATGGGGAATAGAAAGGTCTTAGATAAGGGATTTCTCTTTTAAGCTTTGATGTTTGTGACAAAGATTATAATCCAAATTATAAGATTTTAAGAATCTGTTTAACTAAAATGTTATCTCGGACTGGAGACATGGCTCAGTGGTTAAGATTGCTGGCTGCTCTTGCAGAGGACTCACGTTCAAATTCCAGCACCCCTATGGTGGCTAACAACGGTAATTCCAGTTCCAGGGGATCCGATGCCCTCTTCTGACCTCCACAGGAATATATGTACACACATGCAGGCAGTATACTCATACACATAAAAAGAAGTTAGCTGAAGCCTCATTCCTTTAATATAATATGTAAGTTTAGTGTAGGATGAAAATGGACTTCTTAAAATCACGTAGGATATAAGCAGTAGTATGCTAATGCTATCAACATTTTCAGAACATCTTCGCTCCAGGTAGCCTTAGCCCTAGAGTTCATTAAAATTCTGCAATTGCTGTATTTGAAGGAAGGAGTTGCATACAAAAGTGATTTAATTTGATAGCTTATGGCTATAAACTATGTATAAAGAAATATCTTGAGAATTTTTTTTGTCTTCGTGAAATGTGATTATTTAAGGTCCTCTTTATGCATTTTCCCTATTTTTTTTTCTCATTTTTGCTTCCTTGATAAACACCTTTTGAGAATTTTCTTAATAAAAAAATTTTTTTTTTTGAGACAGTGTCTCCAGACTGACCTTGAACTTTGATTTCCCCTGACTCCGCCTATCAAGTGCTAGGATCACAAATGTGTATCATCAGGCCTGGCTTTTCTTAATAAGTTTAATTGATTTGGGAAATTAGAATGAAAATAAAAATATATTGAATTTTTTGCAAGTGAATATATATGTGAAATATGAAGTACTTTGAAGTTTGAACAGAGGCTTATCTGAATATTTAATAATTAAATCATTTCAGGCAGGGTATTATAGAACATGCCTAAAATCCCAATACTGGGAAGGCAGAAGCTGCCTGGTCCATACAGTGAGACTCTGTCTCAAAACAAATCATGTTCAGTAGACATGCTAGATTTGAAGCAGTCCTCTGAAGTGAGGCGTACAATAGATGTTCTGTTCTGTTCGAGTCTATAAAAGAGATAAAAGAGATACAGAGTATTCAAAAATGTGTCATTAAGGATTAGGTTCAGCTGAGTACAACAGAAAAATTTATACTTTCCATGGCCTAAACAACATCAAGATTTATTTCTTGCTTTATAAGCTTATACTATAGAGCTACGAAATTGTCAGAAGCCTGTTCTCTTAGGCATGCCCCTCATGAGCCTGATGCCTATAGAACTATTATAGTCTCATTTGAGGTAGAATAGCAATAAGAAAGAATGAAGCAAGGCTCAGGGACCATTGTGGAAGAGGGGGCAGAAAGATTGTAAGAGCCAGGGAAGAGGTGCATGACCATATGGAAATAGTCCTACAGACACCAGGGACCCTTCTCATACAAACCTACAGCAATGGTGTCAGCATGCACACGACCCATGCAAATTTAGGCAGACAAAAACCCAGCACAGAACTGTGGAAATAAACAGCATGTCCCAATTTTAGTTGAAGAATTCTTGGCAGCTGATTAGTGCTGGGTGAGGAAGAGCTGATCTTCTTGAAGGGAGAGACTCTAGATAGCCTGACTAAGCCCCAGTGGATGAGCTTGCAATAAGGGGCATCTTGGGACACTAACTTTATATAATAGGTCTTAATACAAATGACAGAATGTATGAACTCCAGTGGGGGGGGGGGGCTATTGGAGGGTGCCAAAGGGGAAGGGGGTAAAAAATGATTTTATGTATGAAATACAAAAACATTCAGTAAAAACTTTATTATTATTTTTTTAATCTTCATTTATACCTTGTTAGCTAAAATTTAGTCCCATGAGTACACCTAAGTTCACAGGAAGCTGAGATGTGTCTTTCAGATGGGTCTGTATAGCTGTACTTCCCAATGAACTGGAATAGTTACCGAAAAGTAAAGGGGGTATATTTGCTGGGGATGCATCTCACAGTCACAGAAAGTTACTTCTAGGAGATGGGGGAAACATTTGAAGATGAGTAGAATTTCACATGGTAACAATTAAGAGGGACATTGTAGGAGATAAGAATACTATGAATGCAAAAATACAGAAGCAGAAAAATGTGGCAGCGGCAGAAATATGGGTTATAGGAGTGATGGTATAATAGATGAGACTCTGCAGAGTAGGCTGAGATGGTACTGTAGGAGGCTCCAGCTCCTCCCAAGAATGGTGACAGAAGAGCTGGTACAGAAAACTTTGACCTGATCCTAAAGTCTTTAAGGAAAAGTAGAGTCGTGTAATCACCAGATCATTGGGAAGAGATGGGTGAAGTTAGATACGAGAATTCATCAAAGGAGCTGGGTTGGACATTTAACAAATTTAAAAAGAAAGATTGACTCATTCCTTGAGATTTCATGAGTCAAGCGATTAAAGAACAATCTCTGGAGCCAGGCATGGTAGGGCATACCATTAATCCCAGCACTCAGGAGGCAGAGGCAGGCAGATGGATCTCTGTGAGCTCTATGTGAGCTCGAGGCTAGCCTGGTCTACATAGTAAGTTTCAGGCCAACTGGGGCTACAGGGAGACCCTGTCTCAAAAATAGAACAAAAATTCACACACACGCGCGTGCGTGCGCGTACTAAGACAAGTGGATGGAAAGCCTTCAAGAAAATAGGGGTGTGTTAAGTGGGCTCTAGGTGTAGTCAAGCTAGCTATAGATTAGCATTGAAAGCAGACAGAAGACAGTTGTCAGTGTTTAAGGCATCATTGTGGGTCACAAAGAAATGTTGTAGTCTAAAGGAACTTATAATGGTGATGGCAAGAAGGGAAGAGAAGAGAAAGGGACAGGGAAAAACTGAGGACAGAGTGAAACCAGACCCCAAGTTCTATTCCGTGCACTGTCCTAGGACCTCCTAAAATATCAGTGCATTAGGCAGAGCTTTATTTCTCAATTTATGCCATCGTCCATTGTGACTAGCTGGGCTTTTGTTTTACATCCTTTATATTCTGGGGCCTAGGCTGAAGAGGGCAGTTAAGGGCATAAAGAAAAGAATTTTTTGTTGGAGCACATAATGGTTTTTTGTGGTGGTTATTATCACGTTCATCCTCGTGGGGACCTGAGGAGGAGACTAATAGGTGCTGGGGATCAAAACTAAAGCTTTGAACATGCCAGGTAAGCACTCTACCACTGAGCTATTTATTACCTGCCCACCCCCAAACACAAAATGGTATTTAGAGCTTCTTGAATAAGTGATAACATACCTGTTTTCATAGTGCAGCCCGACGTCAATGGGCGGGAAGTATATTCCCAAAGAGAGGTCTTTCAGGTAGGGATAGTAAATATTTCTGAACAAATAACATTACCTGCTGCAATGAGATAGTACCCTCTACGGTAACAGTTCATGTGCAGCACACTTGTTGGTTGGTAATTAACACAATACAGCAGCCGAGCCTTTGAGAGCAGAGATACCTGGGTTGGTCATAGCTAAATTTCAATCCAGGTTTAAGCTGCTGCTGTTGGCAGTGGGTTATGTTCAGAGAGTAAACGACTTTGAAAGGAATTGCAAAGAAATTTATCCATAATTTGTTACTTGACCAATAATATTTATTACCTGCATGCCTAATACATTATCCTGCATTGAGAGGAATTACTCTCCCTACTTTTGAAAATCCCAAACTTAGTTTAATGGAGAGAACTCTCAACTGCTTCAGTCTCTCTCAAGTAACACAATAAGAAGTTACTAATGCAGTTCTTTGCACATGAATAAACACTTTTGTTAGTTGAGCAAATTAATGTCTCTTGGGTTTCATTTTATTTATGTTAAGTCTTGTGTCTGGCAGTGACTTGTCATTTGGGGGGAGAATATCTTTAGGGATATGCATCTGACTAAAGAATTAGAGATGTATATATCAACCATGGGAAGTTTCTAGGTTACTCCATACTAGGTTAAGATTTTTAATCTTTCATCCTGCCAGGCATTAGATATTTTTAGTTTGACTACTTCAGATTCCTTCATCTGTTGCACAGGTTGTAAAAAGCAATCAATACAATCTATATTTGAACCAAGAAGTGAAGGAGTAAAGTAGACTAAACAGGAAAGGAGAAAAGATAAAGAATGAAATGAAGATGACAGAGGACGTAGGAATTAAGTTAAGGCAGTTATTTTCAGGAAACAGCCTGGTTAATACAAGCATTTTTTTTCTTTAATGTCTGAAATCATAGCTGCAGTTTTATATGAGTATGCATTTTATATGTATGCATTTTTAAAATCAAGTCTCTAGATTAACAATATGTTTCTTTAACTTGACTTAGGTTTATACCCTTGATGTACCAGATGCATTCTATTACTGTTACAGTCCAGACCCTAGTAATGCTAGCGGAAAAGATGCCATCATGGAAGCTATGGCTGAGCAGATAGTTACTGTATGCGCCGCTTTGGATGAAAATCCTGGAGTGAGATATAAAAGGTAAGGCACAATAGTGTGTGTACATGATATGCTTCCTATTTGTGATAAGGTCTAGAGACAATATCTTTGCTTTTTTGTGTTGGTTTGCAAAATAGATTTTCCTTGTACAAATTACCAAGCTCTGAATACAAGAGATTTAAAGTTTAACGCTTAAAATTTCAGATTAACTAATAGTGCCTGGTACTGAATTTCAGAGGTTAAATTTGATGCCATTCATGGACAGTTTTTCATTAATTTAAGGAATGCTTAGAGGGCATGTTTTATTGATATATGGGAAATACTATCTTGCATTTGATGTTTTATCATTAAATCTTTACTAGTTTTAAATAGCCATATTAGCTAGGCATGGTGGTACATACCTTTACTCTCAGCAGCCAAGCAGATCTCTATGAGATCCAGGCTGTAAGGAGACCCTGTCTCAAAAAAGTAAACAAATAGTGGCTATGTTATCTGGATACATATTATAGTATATAAGCATTTCTAGTATCTGATCCCAGTGAGCATTTTAGATAAATGTTGAGGTTTTTTTTTTTTTTTTAAGAGGTAAGGTTTATTTTATTTATTTCTATTTCTTTTATTTTTATTTATTTTTTTTGGCCTTTTTGAGACAGGGTCTCGCTTTAGTGGGGCTGGCTTAAAACTCACTATGTAGACCAGGCTGGCCTTGAACTCACAGATCTGCCTACCTCTACCTCCCAAGTGCTTGGATTAAAGGTGTGTGCCACCATGCTCAGCTCATATTAAAAAATCTTAAGCATGGGGGCTGGAGAGATGGCTCAGATGGTTGAGAGCACTGACTGCTCTTCCAGAGGACCTGGGTTTGATTCCCAGCACCCACATGGTGGCTGCAAACCGTCCTTAACTCCAGTTCCAGGGGAATCCAACACGCTCTTCTGACCTCCATGGCATTTCACGACACGGGTGCACTCACATGCAGGCAATACACTCATACACATAAAATAAAAATAATAAATAAAATATTTTTTAAAATGTTTAAGGGGCTGGAGAGATGGTTCAGCGGTTAAGAGCACCGACTGCTCTTGCAGAGAACCAGAGTTTGATTCCTTGCACCCACATGGTGGCTACAAACCATCCAATTCCAATTCCAGGGGAATCCGAAGCTCCAATTCCAGGGGAATCCGAAGCCCTCTTCTAACCTCCACATGATATGGGTGCACTCACATGCATGCAGGCAATACACTCATACACAGAAAATAAAAATAATAAATAAAATATTTTAAAAAAGCCAGGCTGGTCTCCATAGAGAATCCAGGCCAGCTGGGGCTACAGGGAGACCCTATCTCAAAAAGACCAAAATATATATATATAATATATATGTATTTTTTCTAATGTTAAAAAAAATCTTAAACAAACACATGATAATTATATACCATTTGATATCTGAAATTTTCCATTTTGTAAGACTTCATTTTGTAAATGATGTTGCAAAATTTAATTTTAGAATTCAACTTTATGATATTGTGTCCTGAAGGATAAATACTGTGTCCTGAAAGATAATTGTTTGAACGTTTTTCTATTTCTAGTACACCTCTAGATAATGCCAGTAAGCTTGCACAGCTGGTTGAAAAAAAACTTGAAGACTACTACAAACTTGATGAAAAAAGCTTAATAAAGGTAATTTGTAAAAGGCAAACAATGACTATGCTTGAAGTCTATATTTCTTTTATAAGCCAAAGCAACATGTTCATTTTTTTTTCTGTATTGATTTGGTAATCGTTAAGATGGATCACTAGGTGCTGGAGAGATGACTAAGTGGTTAAGAGTATACTACTCTTCTAGAGGGCCTGTGTTCAGCTCACAGCACCCGTGTTTAGTGGTTCACAATTGCCTGTAACTCCAACTCTGGGGGAATCCAACATTTCTGGCCTCTTTGGGCACCTATACTCAAGTGCACATACCCACATTCATATACACATAAGTTTTTAAAAAGTTGGATCTCCACTTCTGATTTGAAAATCATTGACAGATACAGTAATAGAAGTCTTAGTAGTTGGTGTGGTTTATAGGGAAGATAGAGGCTTTGAAGTCAGCACTGTGTCCAAATCCTAATTCAGTTAATTAAGGTGAATTATTTGACTACTTTGTACCTACATTTTTGTCTCTATAAAATAAAAATAATATGATAATACCTATTTTAAGCTAATGAAAAGATTAAATAAGTTAAAATATATAAAGTCTTTAGAATAATACTTTCCACTGAGTTAAATAAATCCTGGAATTTCCACTAGTACCAGCTCTATGACTTTGAGTTGTTTCTCCTCTCTAAAGTAGGTGAGGTAATATGTACCTTGCTTGGTGGTATGAGAATTGGGTGAGATAACATCTAAGTATTTGGCATGTATGAGAATGTAATAAATAGCAACCTTTGTTTTCATTTTCTAAAAATAATATAATGCAATCAAAGACTAAGGTTGGAACCTGGGGAATGCCAGCATATAAGTGTGGCTGGAGAATAAAAATCTAGAGGATACTGACAGGAGGTGTTGAAAGGCTGAGAAGCCATACCACAATAACTAGAGAATGAAGGCAGGAACTGTCCTAGTTTAGAAGAGGAGATGGCCAAAGAAGCCAATTAGCAGTGCTATGCAGTAAGAGGCTTGAGAGGGGCATGTATAGAATACACTGGGAACATAGGTCTATCTTACTTTAAACTGGAGTCTTGGAAGGCATTGTTATAGGAAGAGACCCTTGAGCTTCAAAAATGACTATAGCTTAGTAAAGGGGGAATTTATTGCAAGACTAACAGGATTCTGTGGGTGGAGGCATAGAGAAAAAGGCAAAATTGAGGATTAAGCAACTTGGTTGGAATGGAGGATATAAATTTAGATGTTATGCTGGTTACTTTAAAAGTTACAGATTTTTTTATTTGGAGATACAGTAAAAGTTGTTATTCTGGAGCCAGGCAAGGTGGCACATGCCTTTAGTCCCAGAACTCCAGAGGCAGAGGCAGGCAGATCTCTGTGAGCTAAAGTCTGGCCTGGTGTACATAGCGAGTTCCAGACCAGCTAGGGCTACAGGAAGACCCTGTCTCAAAAAAGACCAAAAAAAAGTTATTCTGTTATGAAGGTAGAGTGACTTAGTAATTATAGCAAGCAATAAATAAATGTTAAAGAATAATAGTAAATATCTTAGTCCTTCCCAATTTCAGAGTAATTGAAGGGCAGGATGAACACACACACACACACACACACACACTGTTCTCATTCTTCCTGAGAATTGCATGTCCTTCACATGCCTGATACTTTTCTTTTATTCAAGTGCCTGATGAAGGGTCACCTTTTTTGAAGCTTTTTCTGACTTTTCAGGCCATGTGATAACCACCAAATGCTGCCCTGAGCCCCAAGCTCTGACATTGTACTGCCTTTTCATTTGTACGTTTCTGAAGACTCTTAACTCTATATGTGTTACGTATTATATTTAATCTTTATAGTGGTCTATAAGGCAGGGGTTCTATGATTATATGTCATTTTTACAAAGAGAATACTGACATATTACAAGTTGAGCAATTTGACTGAGGTCATACAGCAAGAAACTGATCAAGGCTGAATTCAGGTCCAGATCTGATTCCAAAGCCTATGCTTTTGACCACTGCACCTTACTGCCTCAGACTTTATTAGAAGAGTAAAGTCGAATAAACACATTTTAAAAATCTAGCGTACACTTTTTACCTCTATCTGCTATATGTATCCAAATAGAAATTGTTTGTCGAATGAGTTTTAGATACCACTTACTATTTGAATAGCAAAGAATTAATTACATTTAAAAAAAATTTTATTATTTTTATTTTATGTGTATGCATGTATTGCCTGAATGTTGCTAAGTGCACCCATGTCGTACAATGCCCGCGTAGGACAGAAGAGGCTGTCGGATCCCCTGGTACTGGAATTATGGACAGTTGTTAGCTGCCATGTGGGTGCTGGGATTTGAACCCGGATCTTCTGCAAGAACAGCCAGTGTTCTTAACCACTGAGCCATCTCTCCAGCCCCAGAATTAATTACTTTTAAGAATTAAATATGAAGTCGGGTGTGGTGGCGCACACCTTTAATCCCAGCACTGGGGAGGCAGAGGCAGGTGAATCTCTGTAAGTTCAAGGCCAGCCTGGTCTACATAGTAAGTTCAAGCCAGCTGGGGCTACAGGAAGACCCTGTCTCAAAAAGACCAAAAAAAAAAAAAAAAAAAAATGGAAACTGAGGAAGGAGGATCACAAATTCAAGACCTACTTGGGCTACAAAGTGAGCTTAAGACCAGTCTGGGCAATGCAGTGAGACTGTGTGTCAAATTCAAAAGTGAAAAAAGGACTGGGGTTATATAAGCTCAATTGTAGAGCACCTAGGCCCTGGGTACCCCCCCCCCAACACACACAAAGAATTGAACATTCAAATATTAGCAATAGAATTTTCTAACACTATTACTCATTTCATTGTTTAGTGATTCACTGTGAATTAATGTTAACAAGGTTTTCATTATGATTTATCATCTTAGTTGTTATTAACATAATCTTTTTAAATGTCATAATAGTTAAAAATCCAAGCGTTAAACTAGAGCTGACTTGGGTTTGAAGCTCCATTCTGCCATGTAATTGACTCTGTGATTTGGGGAAATTACTTGATTTTAAACTTTAATATGCCTTCCTTGTCAAATGGATGTAATACCTCAAAGAACTGCTATAAGAACCACAGAGTAATATTTCTATGAAATAAAATAATATGTGTATTTCTTGATTATCAAATGTCTACCATAAAAACTTAAGTAGTGGCTACTATTTATAATTTATGTCATTTTTGTTATTTATGGAGCTGAACTTAAAAGAAACTTTGGCCTGGTATCATAGTATGTTCCTGTAATCTTAACACTTGAGGCAGACAGTTGGTGAGTTCAAGACCAGCCTAGATTATATACATAGAGAACCCCTGTTCTAACAAACAAGAATAGGAAGAAAAAAAAAAAATCTAGTGAAAGCCAAATGTTACTTCCTAAAAGAAAATTTGAGAATATTACATTGTTAAATATAGCCTCTTAATCCATTTATGAAAGCTTTCAGTTATATGGTCATTTTCCCTAGTGTGCCACTGTGTTTTTACTTGTTTTAATACAATTTCGCATTCTTAAGGCAATTAACTCTTTTGTTTCATTGTGTGTTTTTGGTGGGGAAAAGGATCAGGCCTGTTTTCTAAGATATTAAATGTGTTCCTATAAAGATTTTAAATTTCTTAAGATAATTTTATCTTGTTATTCTAGGGTAAAACTCATTCCCAGCTCTTAATAATTGACCGTGGCTTTGATCCTGTGTCCACTGTCCTGCATGAACTGACCTTTCAGGCAATGGCATATGATCTACTACCAATTGAGAATGATACATACAAGCAAGTATAAATGGAAGGGCGTAAAGGGCGTAAACAGACAGATTGACATTGGATGGCTTGTGATAACATCAGAAGTCTGAATACCTGTTACCTTTTTATTTAGAAACCTCCCTCTCTTACTACTGTAATCATCAGCTTTACAACATGTTTATTTTGTAAGCTAACAAGGCAGTTTGCCTCAGAGCTTTTAAGTATATTTGCCCCCTTAACTATTTTGTAGTAGTAGAGGTACATTTAAACAACTTGAATTTGTACTTTTCAATCATTTTAAGAAGAAATACTAGACCTAGTTTACATTTTATATATATTATATGTGAAATTCTTAAGCTATGGTTATTCTAAATCATACATATTTTGTCAATATAGTTTATTTTAGATGCTATAAACACAGCAGGTTGGCTACTGAAAAGAGGCATAATTTTACTATTTTTGTACATACTGCCTTAACACTTAAATAAAGATACAACTTTAAAAGTAAGGAGAAATAATTGAAATGAAAAACAAAATAACTTTTTGTTAAGAAGCCCTTTTATTTTTCCTTTAATATTATTTATGGGTATACACACAGTATGTTTTTTGACTTCATCTCTAAATCCAAATTGACATTTTTCAGCCAAGATTTACTATTTGAAGCCAGGAGTGCGGCACACATCTATAATTCTAGTGCTTGGGATACTGAGGCAGAAGGATCATGAGCTTGATGCCAGTCTGGACTGCATAGCAAACTTTAAGCCAGTCAGATTTACTACTTGAATGCAGTAGTAAAAATGAATATTAACTTTATGAAATTTAGGTTTCTATTCATTTAGTGAAACTGGGCCTAGTGGTACAGGCCTACAATCCTAGCGACTTGGGGGAGACTAAGGCAGGAGGATAACAAATTCAAGACTAGCCTGAGCAGTCTAGTAAGACCCCATCTCAAAAAAAATTTTTTTATAAATAAATACAAGAGATATAGGTCAGTGGTAGAGCACTTTCCTACTACGTGTGAGGACCTACATTATATTTACAAATTAACAAATAAAAGTTTTAGCGGGTATGGTGGTGCACGCCTTTAATCCCAGCACTCGGGAGGCAGAGGCAGGAGGATCTTTTGAGTTCGAGGCCAGCCTGGTCTACATAGTGAGTTCTAGGATAGCTGGGGCTACAGAGAGACCCTGTCTCAAAAAGACTAAAAAAAAAAAAGTTTTAGTAAAAAGATACAACTTTTGATAATTTGATATTTTCTATTGTGTTTTTTTTTAATTCCAGTTAAATCCTGATAAGTTCTTTTGTGTCGTTTGTCTTAATGTTAGTTAATAGAGAAGTCAATAGAGCTACTTTTCTCATATGAAAATTGTTTTAAACAGTTTATTCAGAATTTTCAGGAGTATTGTTTACACCTGTGCCTTTAGGTGTACAAACCTGAATTACTCTAGGTTTAGAAAGGCATCTGAAATCAGATAATAAAGAATTTGGTTCTAGAAATTTTAGAAATAGAAAATTATAAAAATGGGAAATTTTAGACATTACAAACCTAGTATTTTTAAATTTTCTCTCTCTAGATTTTCTGGCAAGTAAAGTCTAATTGCTTGGGATAGAGAAGAGAATGTTAAAAGATCGCTATTCACTGAATCAAAAAAGTTCAGAGATAAGACCTTATGTGGCAGTACTGGCTCCCTGTGCTTCATCACAATTTTTATATGGGAATTATTTCTTAGTAAATATAGAGATAGCATTTAAAAATTTTATTTTATTTTTTGTGTGTGTGTGTGTGTTTGTGTGTCTGTGTGCATGTGTATGACATGTTTGAGTGCAGGCATGATGTGCCACACTGTGCATGTAGAGGCTTAAGGACTAGTCGGCTCTCCTTCTACCATGGGTTCTGAGTATCAAACTCAGATTGCTTTTACCCCGAGTCATCTCACCTGCCCAGAAATATCTTTTTTACCAATGTGTTGCTAAATCCAGAGGTTCTTGGTTCCTTCTTAACCATCCCGTCTCATGGGTGGAATGTTCTAGTGTTCAGTTTTTGGACCAGACCATGTCTTTATTTCTGTGCTTTTAGGAGCACATCCACTCTCAAGGTTTATTTGCCTTGGTGCCCACATTTATGTCTATTCCTAGTCTTCTTGTTTCTTCAGATTCATATATCAAACTCTGTACTGAGCATCATCACTTGGAACGTCTGATGAGCTTACTAAACTTGTATGTCCAAACCTGAGTCCCTGATA
Organism: Nannospalax galili; assembly: GCF_000622305.1. Lineage (NCBI taxonomy): Eukaryota > Metazoa > Chordata > Mammalia > Rodentia > Spalacidae > Nannospalax > Nannospalax galili. The sequence continues at coordinate 3,114,235 of NW_008353126.1, read as the reverse complement.
ACCCCCTTCAAACTGCTACAACCAGTATTCCCCATCACAGTAAATGGTAGCTCCAATCTCTTTTTTAATTTAATTTAATTTTATGTTTTTATTTTATTTTATGTATGAGTGTTTTGCCTGCATGTATGTAAGTGCACCCACATCATGCAGTGCCCACAGAGGCCAGAAGAGTGTGTTGGATCCTCTGGACATAAGAGTTACAGGGTTGTCGGCTGCCATGTGGGTGCTGAGAATTGAACCTGGCTCCTCTGCCAGAGCAGACCGTGCTCTTAACCACAGAGCCATCTTTCCAGCCCCAGTAGCACCAATCTTATAATTAGTTACTCAGGCCAAAACTTTCAGTCATGGCCAATCAAGTCCAAATACATGGGATTCATCGACAAATCTTAAAGACTTATCTAATTTTTCATCTGGATTATGACTTTGTGTTGTTTTAAAACAGGATCTGCACTGTGTAACCCAGACTGGCCTTTAACTCACTGTCTTCGTGCAGATTTTTAGCTTATCTCTAGTGCTCTACTTCTGCCTTTAGCCCTCCTTTCAGTCTTTTTTTGACTCAAGGGGAAGGAAAAATTTTAGTAAGATCTAGGTGACTGTATATCACTTCTTTCAGAACTTTTAAATGGTTTTCCATTCTCCACAGAGCTAAAAGATAGAGTACATGAATGCATCCTCAAGCCTCACATTATCTATTCTTCTTCCCTTCCATAATATTTTGATTTGACTGCCTGCTGTTTACCCCCATTCGCCATCATACACTATAGCCAGACCACATAAGGAGCCTCACCTCCTTGCTAATCTCCGTCACAGTTTTAGATGGAAACAGAAAATGGAGGAAATTCTACTTAACCAGATTGTGCTTTCTATTTTAAGGACCTCTTTAAATTTACTCTAAGGAATTGGCATTTTTGAGTGTTGCTGTAGTGCTACTGATGAATCTTTGCTCATAAACCACTTAAAGTCAAAGATAATATGTAAGTACTTAGTAGTGTTCTGCATGACAAAAGGGTTTCCATCTTTTGACTAGCCTTGTAATTAAACACTGCCATTTTATCTTTGGATTACCTTAACTATGACCACACAAGAAGATTGTGTTATAAGTAAGGCTTATAATTTGGGGGTTATAAAAATGATTATATTCATATGGCAGAAATCTACATTATCTGTAGTCCAGAACTAAGCTCAGTGCAGTCTTTCCTAATTTTGGCTCAGGAAACTGACAGTCCCAAGGACAATTGAGTCTTCCCTGGAAGGAGAAGCATCCTCATAAAATAAGAAAGGAAAAATTACACCAAGAAAATCAGTCAAGAAGCCTGTTTTGGGTAGCTCCATAAAACTCTTGAATTACTACCTACTCTAGTAGAACTTACTGAAGCTGCCACACAGTTTTTATAGCCATAGTAGTTTGTTTCTTTTCATAATCTATCTCTCTCTCTCTCTCTCTCTCTCTCTCTCTCTCTCTCTCTCTCTCTCTCGGTCTTTTTGAGACAGGGTCTCCCTGTAGCCCCAAGTGACCTGGAACTCGCTATGTAAACCAGGCTAGCCTTGAACTCACAGATTTCCATAAGCCACCAAGTCCAGCTTTTCTTCAAATTCATTAAAGAGACTGGGTAAAAGTAGCACATGGTGGCACACACCTTTAATCCCAGCACTCGGGAGGCAGAGGCAGGTGGGTCTCTGTGAATTCAAGTCCAGCCTGGTCTACATAGTGAGTTCCAGGACAGCTGGGGCTAAGGGAGACCCTGTCTCAAAAAGACCCAAAAAAAAAAAGTAAAGAAGTAGATGAGCCAGGCGTGGTGGTACACGCCTTTAATCCCACCAATCTAGAGGCAGAGAGAGGCAGGTGGTGGATCTATGAGTTTAAGGCCAGCCTAATCTATACAGCAAGTTCCAGGGCAGCCAGGTCTACATGGTGAGACTGTTATTTAAAAAGAAAGAAAGAAAGAAAGAGAGAGAGAGAGAGAGAGAGAGAGAGAGAGAGAGAGAGAAAGAAAGAAAGAAAGAAAGAAAGAAAAGAAAACATTATATATGTTGTTTGTTAGTTTTGTACCAACTCTGAAACACCTTCAACAGGCTAACTGAAATGACAGTTCTTTATTTTTAATGGATATTTGATAGTTGTACTGTCACATCAAATATATCACAAGAATTTAAAGCAATTAAAATACATTCTTAATATATTCAGTTTTGTTCTTTTTGTTGTTGTTGGTCACTTTTTGGCTTTTGAGACAGTCTTGTGTAACCCAGGCCTTGAACTGCGTTTATTCAAGGATGACCTTGAACTCCCAATCCTACCTCTCTCTGCCTTACAGGTGCTGGGATTACAGGCATGTGCCACCATGTTTAGCTAGTCTTGTTCTTAAAGTTGATTGTAGGGCATCGAATTTTTGTTTTGTAAGATGAATTCTGCCAAGACTCTATAAACCTAACATTTGAGAAGAAAAATGTTTTGCTAAACTTTTATTATAAGAATACTAATATTCTTTAGTCTTGATAGGAATTACCCTCTAAAATAGTGGATTGTGTCTGTATTTTTCAGGTTGTTTTTCAAAATTATTGTTTTGTTGTTTTTTTTTTTTTTCTTTTTGAGACAAGGTCTCCCTGTAGCCCCAGCTGGCCTGAAACTCACTATGTAGACCAGGCTGGCCTCAAACTCACAGAGATTCTCCTGCCTCTGCCTCCCAAGTGCTGAGACTAAAGGTGTGCACTAGCACACCTGGCTCAAAATTATTGTTTGTAAAAATGTTTCTTCTACTTTGTAGGATAGGGAATCAAAACATGTTATGCCTCTATCTATTTATAGATACAAAACAGATGGAAAAGAAAAGGAGGCAATTCTCGAAGAAGAGGATGACTTGTGGGTCAGGATTCGGCACCGGCACATTGCAGTTGTGTTGGAGTATGTGACCCCATTTTTTATTTTATTCTGTATTTTTTAGGTTCTAAATATAGAAAAGTATATTTTACGACCTTAAAATAGTTCTGTAAAATATTAACTTAGAAATTTTTCTCCCAATCTGAAGGGAAATTCCAAAACTTATGAAGGAAATTTCATCAACAAAGAAAGCTACAGAGGGAAAGGTAAGAGTCTTCCTTAACCTTCAGAGTGATGACAGAGGTGGACTTCTAAAAAATGTCTGTTTATGTTTGATTTTTGGATACATTAACCTGATAATCTTGAACTTTTAATCCTCCTGCCTCCACCTCCCAAGTGCTAGCATTACAGATGTGTGCCACTGCAGTGTAAGTACACCTATGTTGTGCAGTGCCCATGGAGGCCAGAAGAGCATGTTGGATCCCGGGGCACTGGAGTCATTAGATGCCATGTAGGTGCTGGGAATGGAACCTGGGTCCTCCGCAAGAACAGCTGGAACTAGCTATCTAGACCAGTCAAGCCTTGAACTCACAGAGATCTGCCTGCCCCTGCCTCTGAGTGCTGGGATTAAAGGCGTGTGCCACCTTGCCTGGCTGTAGTTGAGTTGTTTAATATTAAGTATAAGTAGAGTGAACAGATCTTTTAAAATAATATTTTATTTATTCATTTTTTATTTATATGTATGAGTGTTTTGCCTCCGTGTATGTTGTACAATGCCCACCAGAGGCCAGAAGAGGACGTCAGATCCCCTGGAACTGGAGTTACTGATGGTTGTCAGCCACCATGTGGGTGCTGGGAACAGAGCCTAGGTCCTCTACGAGAGCAGCCAGTGCTCTGAACAGCTGAGCCATCTCTCTAGCCCCATAAAGTGTATAAATATTAACGTGTGTTAGATAGTTTTTTCCTTAAATGTACACATGTAGTTTTCAGTACAAAAATACTCTACATTTTTCCTAGATATTTGATATTTTTGGTTTTATTATAAATAGTATGAATTTTTAAATTCTACTTTGTTAGTATATTAAATGTAAGTCCTTTTATAAATTTTCTTTAGACTCAATGATCCTAATAAATTTATTTTTAAAAAATAATCCTAATACTTTAAAGATCAAAATTTTAATATTTTTCCAATAATGTCACCTGTGAATTTAGAACATTTAGGCCCTTCCTTCTCAGGTTAACTTTTATAGACTTTAAACTATTTTTCTTAGTAATTACTATCTCCTGGCTCAGGCTAACCCCACATGACAGTGTGAAATAGAACTGGTGATGGTGAACATCCTTGTCTTGTCTCATCCTTAGGGGAAACATGTTCATATTTCATCATAGTCATAGAGTATTATGCTAGCTTTAAATTATTTTAGTCACATCCCTGATAAGATTAAGGCACTTCATTTTTATTCGTAATTTGCCAATAAGTCTGTGTGTGTGTGTGTGTGTGTGTGTGTGTGTGTATGTGTGTGTGTTACTGAGGATCAAATTTAGGATCTCATACATGCTAGGCAAACTGTCTTCCACTGAGCTACACCCTAGCCTTGTTTTTGTATCATTTTAAGAAAATGCTGGATTTCATCAACTGCCTTTTCAATATTATATTTCTTTCTCCTTTATTCTGTTAATGGATTGAATTATATTGGTTTGCTAGCATTAAAAATATATATTTTATTTATTATTTTTACTTTATGTGTATAAGTATATTGCCTACATGTAGGTAGGTACATTCGTGCCATGCAATGCCTTTGGCAGTCAGAGGAGGGTGTTTGTTGTTAGCTACCATGTGGGTACTGGGAACTGAGCCTGGGTCCTCTGCAGGAGTAGTCAGTGCTCTTAACCACTGAGCCAGGTCTCCAGCCCACAATTGTGTCTTTTTAAAATAAACTTCACTTGGTCATTATGCATTATCCTGAATGATGCCAAATTCTACTTGCTAATAACATGGAGGACATTTACTTCCTGTTTATGAGGAATATTTCCCTGTAATAATTTTTGTAACATTCTTACCCATTTTTCATATAAAGATTATATTAGTCTCATAAAATGAGCAGTGGTGCTCTCTCTCATTTTATTCTGGGAGTGTTTGTTTAAGAATTGTTCTATTATTGCTGAATTCACCATGGGGCATAGAATATTATTTACTTGAAATCTTTAGTTATAATTTTATGTTCACACACACACATATACACACACACACACACACACGTGTATATATGCCAGGAATTTCAAGAGTTCCAAACAAGTAGCAGAAGTCGCCGCCCCTCAGGTTTTGTCACTGCTGATTTTTGGTCTTTTTGAGACAGGGTCTCCCTGTAGCACCAGCTGGCCTGGAACCCACCATATAGACCAGGCTGGCTCCTTTGTCACACTTGAGATACTGTATTTTTCAAAGAATTTGTCTATTACACTTAACTTTTTAAAATATTTTCTTATCCTTTCAGTGTGTATAGAATCTGTTTATTAATGTTATTAAGTTGTTTACCCTATATGATTATTAATACCCCTACATTTAATACTTTTATATTTCAAAGAGCCAGGGGCTTGGGAATATAGCTTAGTGGTAGAGTACCTGCCTAACATGAACAAGTCCTTGGATTCAAGCCCTAATACTGCAAATATATGGTTTTGGCTATGTTAATTTTTCTCTATTATGGGCTAGGTTTTAAATTTTTATTTTGTTTATTATTATTATATGTATGCTATGTAGATGTGGATATGTGCATGCCATGGCATTCACATGGAGAGGCCAAAGGACACTTTTGTGGAATCGGCTCTCTTTTCACCTTTATCCAGGGATCAAATTTAGGTCACTTTCATGGCAAGTACTTTTACCCACTGAGTCACCCTGCTGGCTTTGTTGTTGGTTAGTTTTTATATGTAATTGACCAGTATCTCTGGTTAAGCATATAACATATACTCAAGGGTACTCACAATACTATGGGGAGCTTCCATCTACAGCTTTGCACCTCAGCACACACACAGGCTAGCGTAATAGTAGGTACCCATAGAATGTCCTAATCCTATGACTACCCTCTGTGTCTTATGAGCCAGTTCTCAAGTGAGTACCAGGACCAATGCTTTTAGATCTAGTTCAATCTGTTACAGAATCTATATGGTCATTTTTCCAGTTCCAGAATGAGCTTGAACAATCACATAATAAACCTTAGTATAAGGAATAATGATAAGGTTGCTCCATAGGTAAAAGCTCTTGCCACACAAGCCTGAAAATCTGAGTTCAGTTCCCACATCCCACAGACAACTGACTCCTGAAAGTTGTCCTCTGACCTATACAGTCACCCGTGCGCGCACATGCGTGCACACACACACACACACACACACACACACACACACACACACACACGGCATATGCGTGCCCACACTCACACAGTAATTTTTTTTTAAGAGGCTGGCTGCTGCTAGGAGGCAGAGTGTTTGTTGAAGCCATGTAAGAGGGACTCTGAAAGGTTTATGTCATCAAAGGTGTCAACAGCCTCATTCCCTGTATTCTGAATGATTGATACCTCTGGGCTCCATCCCCTTGGGGCCTTTGTCTCTGTATTGAGAATCCTGACTCACAGAAGATTATCCTTAGAAACTTACTATTTTATCACTTAAATATTGGTCACTTCCATTTCATGTATCAATTTTCACTTGTCTCACAGACACTGTTGATATGCAGGGCCCCTAGCTGTGCTCTCTGCAAAATGTGTTCAGTGTTGTTCTGCAAAGCAGTCAACTGCTGGAGAATTCTTCTTTCTATTGAGACTTCAATGAGAGTATTTCACATTTCACTTCATCCTAAGACCTAGGACTGAATGTCTGGGGTATTCACTTAAGTCCTTTTGTTTGGATCACAGAATGATAACATGTTCTTAGCACTAGGACTCTGAAATTTCTGACTAGTGCTTAATTACCAACTTGAATTCTAGGCTTTTGAGTGTTAGGCCCTGCACTTGTGCAGATCAGGGGTTCAAGGCAACTACTCTACACATTTTTATGTTCTGGCTGGTTTCCTTCTCTATATAATTGTGCCTCTGAAACCTGCCTAGGCAGCCTCAAAGGAATTTTTTTTAATTTTATGTATATGAGTGTATTGCTTGCATGGGAAGTGTCATGCAATACCTGTGGAGGTCAGAAGAGGGCATTGGATTCCCCTGGAACTGGAGTTATGGGCAGTTGTTAGCTGCCATGTAGGTGCTGGGTCCTCTGCAAGAGTAGCCAGTGCTCTTAACCTCTGAGCCAGCTCTCCAGCCTCAGAATCTTTTTATTTTTTAGGTGGAGAGACAATGTTCTCTACTTCTTTTCAACATGATTTGGCAAATATCCCCAGGAAACAGATAGAATGAGTTCAAGGATCACTTTCTTTGCTTCTCCCTGCTTGAAGCTAGTTTTTCTCCATTGCCTGAAAGCTACTATTTTATTTGTCCAGTTTTGTTTTTGTTTATGAGAAGAGTAATCTTGAAATCAGCTATTGAATTGGAAACCTCCTGTCATTCTCTTGAAAAAATGTGCATGGGACTAGAAAAATTGCTCAGTGGTTAAGAGCAGTGGCTGCTCTTGCAGAGACCCAGGTTTGGTTCCCAGAATGGTGACTAACAACCATCTGTAACTCCAATTCCAGGGAATCTAATGCCCTCTTCTGGTCTCGGTGGGCATTGCTCAAATGGGTGCACTTAGACACTCATGCAGGCAAAACAACACAGAAAAAAAAAATTTAAATATTGAAAATATTTATCATATGTTGAATAAATTAAGTTTGATAATACTTAAAAGTTCAGGATTGAAAAGTTAGAATGTGGAATAATTAAATCATGTTTTTGCTTAAAATTTTTTTGAATCTTGATTTTTTCTAGGCATCACTTAGTGCTCTTACCCAGCTAATGAAAAAAATGCCCCACTTCCGTAAACAGATTACAAAGGTAAGCAGTATTATATATATCAATATTTTTAATTCATTGCTCAGTTTAGTAGTAAGATCCCTAGAGTACTTGTTGATATTTGTCCTCCAAACCTTTACTGTAGCTCTAGGAACTATCCTATATAGCCAAACCACCTACTAATTTTCTATCTGTATCATCTGTATTTATTCAAATCCAGCTAAGTTAATAGTTACAATTTAGGGGGCTGGAGAGATGGCTCAGCGGTTAAGAGCACTGACTGCTCTTGCAGAGGACCCAGGTTTGAATCCTAGCACCTACATGGCAGCTATGAACTGTCCTTGACTCCAGTTCCAGGGGAGTCTAACACCCTCTTCTGATGTCCGCGGCGTTGCACGACACGGGTGCACTCACATCCATGCAGGCAATACACTTATACACAGAAAATAAAAATTATTTTAAAAAATAGTTACAATTTAGATTTCAGAGCATTTGAGGTGTGTGTTCATGTAAACTAACATATCTCCTTTCCTTTCTTTCCATTTTTTCCTTCCCTCGCTTTCTTCCTTCAGTATTTGAGGGGTCAGTTTGGTTTGAGGCAAGGTTTCACTCTAGCCCAGGCTGAACTACGACTCACTCTGTATCCCAGGCTGGCCTCAAACTTGTGGTAATCTTCCTATTTCATCCTCAGGATTGCTGGGATTATAGGTGTGACTGCCATGCTTAGCCCAGCCCTTCTTATAAATGTCTTTATTTTTATTTATCTAATTTTATGTGTAATATGAGTGTTATGCCTACTGTATGTAAGTGCACCTATGTTGTACAATGTCCTCAGAGGCCAGAAGGGAATGTCAGATCCCCTGGAATTGGAGTTACAGGCAGTTATTAGCAGCCATGTTGGTGCTGGGAACTGGACCCAGGCACTCTACAAGAGCAGCCAGTGCTCTTAACTGCCAATCTGTCTCTCCAGCCCTATATTTTTACATTTTAAGATGTTGTAGCCCAGTCAAGAATGAATCTTTCATTATTGGACTCTAGGATTTTTTTTTTTCTTACCTAAGTTTTCCTTCCTCTTCAGATTGCACACAAATGCAGCACTTGCATTCTGGTTTTACTGTCTGCTGATCACCCCCATTGATCTCATTGGTTCTCTTTCTTGAACTGTTTCCCATTGTTACATGTTAATTTCCTTTCACCTAAACCCATACTTTCATTTGGACCCATCTTAAAAGTTTATTACCAGGTACACAAAAAGTAATTAAAATGCCTTAAATGATCATTTTCTTGCTTTTTAGCAAGTTGTCCATCTTAACTTAGCAGAAGATTGCATGAGTAAGTTCAAGCTTAATATTGAAAAGCTCTGCAAAACTGAACAGGTATGTATAGAGGCAGATAACCTATGTTCATAATAGATTTACAGAATCAACTTTGTAAGCTAAAATGTAATTTTTTGCTCAGTAGAGTGGCTAAGTTTCACAAAACCACAGATTCTTAAAAGGGAACCCATCTCTGCAGTATTTGCTGCCTAATTTCCTTGATTTGTTAGTCAGCTTTCTGTTACTAAAACAAATACCTGAAATGATCAGCTTATGAAGAGAAGTTTGTTTTGACTCACAGTTTCGCTTGGTTGTTTCTGTTTTGATGCTGGGGCATTCTTGGTGATGTGAGGCTTACAGTTTTATGATCAGTTGGTTTCATTACTTTTAGACCTATAGCACATCATAACAAGAGTGCCTGGTAGAGAAAAGAGCTCACCTCATGACAAGAAAGAAAAGAAAGAAAGGGAGGAGGGGGCAGGAGTTCCATTGTCCCCTTTAAGGACACACCCCCAAAGACCCTCTAGGCCTTACTTAGTTTCTACCATCTCCCAGCCATGCTGGGACAAAGCCCTTTCACATAGCCCCCTTTAGGGGACATTCCAGATTCAAACTACAGCACCCACCAGCGTTGACCAGTAGCATGTGCTACCTCAGTCCTTCCTGTCTGGTGTTGCAGTTCTGATTGTGGAGTCCTTTTAAGTTTTTGGAGCACCATTTCAGGGCTTTCTCAGGGGGTACAGCACAAATACCATCCTGCAGAACTCTGCACAAGCACACTTCACTTGTTTTAAGAAGTTTTGTGTGGTTTGTTTTTTTATAATTTCTAAACCGTTCAGAATATCACAGTAATAGAAATTGAATGCAAGTTGTACATAGTGTTAACTATTATAGTAGCCACTAATTATTACAAAGGTAAGAAGTAGAATTAATTTTGTGATATATTTGACTTAACCAAATATATCCAAAATATTTCAACATGTGCTTCATATAATAAAATATTTTTTGAGACAGGGTCTCCCTGTCACTCCAGCTGGCCTGGAACTTCCAATGTAGACCAGACACAAAGATTCACCTGCCTCTGCCTCCCAACTGCTGGGATTAAAGGTGTGTACCACCAGGCCTGGTTCCAGTAATACATACTTTCAACAAAAAAGTAAATTTGGACTGTAGACCACTGTCTGGATTTTATTTTCATTAAGGACCTGGCACTTGGAACTGATGCAGAAGGACAGAAGGTGAAAGATGCTATGCTTGTACTCCTTCCAGTTCTACTCAACAAAAACCATGATAACTGTGATAAAATCAGAGCAATTCTGCTGTATATCTTCAGTATTAATGGTAATGGAGATTTCACTTATGTTTTAAATGTATTAAAATACTAGCTCTGAAATCACTTGAAATTTCCTTCCTTCCTTCCTTCCTTCCTTCCTTCCTTCCTTCCTTCCTTCCTTCCCTCCCTCCCTCCCTCCCTCCCTCCCTCCCTTACCCCTTTCCTTTCCTTCTTTCATTCATTTATATGCTTTGATGGATGGTAGGGGAGAGCATTGCATGTTTGCCATAGCCTGTAAGTGGAGGCCTGAGTTTGGTAGCAGGTTCCTTTATCCCCTGAGCTATCTTCTTGGTCTCCAAGTCATATCTCTCTCTCTCTCTCTCTCTCTCTCTCTCTCTCTCTCTCTCTCTGTTTTTTGGCAGGGTCTCCCTAAGTGCCAGCCCACCTAGAAGTCACAGTGTGGACAAGGGTGACATGGATCTCATAGAGATCTACCTGCCTCTGTTTCAAGAGGGCTGGGATTAAAGGCATGTGCTACAATGCCCTGTGTCTGAGTCTTTTTTTTTTTTTTTTTGGTCTTTTTGAGACAGGGTCTCCATGTAGCCCCAACTGGCCTGGAACTCACTATGTAGACCAGGCTGGCCTTGAACTCGCAGAGATCTGCCTGCCTCTGCCTCCCAAGTTCTGGAACTAAAGGTGTGTACCACTGCATCTGGCTCCAAGTCATTTTTTAATAAGTAGTTTATTATTGATCATAAGGCAATCTTGGAAAACTCAAAGGTAGTTTGATACAAGGAAATTAGGAAAATAAGAGAAGACCAAAGTGGATTAAGTGCATTGTTTGCTTTTGTAAAAGCTTAGTTCTTATACAGTGTATCTGACTACACTCATGCTTTTGCTTTTCTAAGGAACTACAGAAGAAAATTTGGACAGACTGATCCAGAATGTAAAGATAGAAGATGACAGTGATATGATTCGGAATTGGTGTTACCTTGGTGTTCCCATTGTTCCCCAGGTGAGGAATTTTACAGTGCGTGCATGCGTGCATGCATGTGTGTGTGTGTGTGCATGTGTGTGTACTAACTGCTTTTATATGTGGAAGTTCTTACAGATCACCTTAACTTCATGCTATAAATTTTTATTATTAAATAAGCGATTAATTTTTTTTTCTCTGAATCAGGGTCTCATGTAGCTCAGACTGGCCTCAAGCTCTCTATGTAGCCAACAATGACCTGAACTCCTGATCCTTCTGTCTTCACTTCACAAATGGCAGGATTGCAAATGTGCACTACCACACCCATTTTATGCAGTGCTAGGGGATGGACCCAAGGCTTCATACAAGCTAGGCAAGCACTCTGTCAACTGAGCAACATCCCTCTAATTTTTTTTTATATTCATATGTACTTTGAATTAATACACATTTCTAGTGAATTTGTATTTTTTGACTTCTGTTGTACTTTTCTCTTTATGATTCATTTATAGTAGTTATGGTTTAGTTATATATTCAACTTTTTATACAGCACAGAAAATAATTAAATTCTCTGAAAATAGTTTAGACTCAGTGGTAGAGCACTTGCCTAGCGTACTTGAGGCCCTTGGTTTAATACCTAATAGTAAAAAATAAATAAAAACAGCTCAAAGTCAAATTTGAAAGGATTCTAGTTAGAACATCACTATTTTCCATTGAGTTTTATAATACTTTTATGTAAATTAACATTTTTCTGGCTCCTAGAAATTTAGCTTGAAAACACAAAATACTGTTCAGTGAAACTACATGAAGCCACCTAGTCTGATGTTTATTTTATCTATTATTTCTGTTTATGTGTATGAGTATACTGCCTGCATGTATGTGTGTGTACCCATGTCATGCAATGCCCACGGAGGTGAGAAGAGGACATTTGATTCCCCTGGAACTGGAGTTACAGATGGATTTTAGCTACCATGTGAGTGCTGGGAATCAAATTGAGGTCTTCTTCAGGAGCAGCCAGTACTTTTAACTGTTGAACCATCTCTCCAGCCCCTGATGTTATTTTTTTTTTTAAAAAGTACTTTCACTGTCACAGTTAAATACAGTATAGATTTGCTAGTAATTAAATCTCTGTTAGTAAATAAATTATATTTCTGAATGAAATTACTGGTATTAATTTGTTCCTCTTGTTATATTAGTCTTCACAAGCCAAGCCATTAAGAAAAGATCGGTCTGCAGAAGAGACTTTTCAGCTTTCTCGATGGACACCTTTTATCAAAGATATTATGGAGGTAAAAATTCTTAACCTTCTGTTTATATCTGAGTCCCCTCTATAGATTAGTCTTTCCTCCTTATCTGTCATTACAAGTATATCTTGCATCTAGGACTTTCTGAAGCACTTGGACAGTTTACAAAAGAAAGCTGTATATAGGATCATAGAGACAGAAACTTTGAGTCTTAAAGTTTTCAGAAAAAAATCACCACTGTCTATGAATAAATAAAAATAAGTGCACACATAGTTCATGAGAAATGCTGTTCTTTTTTAAATATTTTATGTATTATTTTTATTTTATGTATATGAGCGTATTGCCTGCATGTATTTGAGTGCACCTGTGTTGTGCAATGTCATCGGATTCCCCTGGAACTGGAGTTAAGGATGGTTCGTAGCTGCCATGTGGGTGCTGGGAATCGAACCCGGGTCCTCTGCAAGAGCAGTCAGTGCTCTTAACCGCTGAGCCATCTCTTCAGCCCCCGAGAAATGCTATTCTTTTAAATATATGTAGCATAAATTCATTTGAATGAAAGTTCAACAAAATGACATTCATAAATATATCCTTCTTAAAAATTTTATGTGTATGAGTGTATTGCCTTCGTATAAATAAGTGCACCCCTGTCTTGCAATGCCCACTGAAGTCAGAAGAGAATGTTGAATTCTCCTGGAACTGGAGTTACTGATGGTTGTTAGATGCCATGTAGGTGCTGAGAATTGAACCTGCGTCCTCTGCAAGAGCAGTCAGTGCTCTTAACCTCTGATCCATCTCTCTAGCCTCCAAATATACCTTTATTAAAAAATATTACATGGAAAATGAATGTGATTAAAATGTAAACCTCACTATAGTTTGCTGTTAGATTAAGCAGGTAAATAATGCCTTTAGTACTGTTTGCTTTTAAAAATTAATAGTTATTTTCAGTTCAGTTATAGAAATTATAAAATGAACTAATTTTAAAGTTGCCTTAGGAGCTCAGTAAAATAATCTAGCACTTTTGACTAATTAGAACTCCAATTTCATCTACTTTTGGGGGGCACTAATGTACAGTACATTACTATTTTTCTGTTTTGCAAAACTATTTTTCATCATTTGCAAATACTTGAGCATATCTGGAAAATACAAAGAACTTGGATTTTGTTTCCTACAAATTAAGTTCGTTTTTACATACACAAACACACAAATTATGCAGAAGTAGTTTCTCTTAACTAGTAGGGGTTTTTTGTTGTTTTTTTTTGTTTGTTTGTTTTTTGTCTTTTTGAGACAGGGTCTCCCTGTAGCCCCAGCTGTCCTGGAACTCACTATGTAGACCAGGCTGGCCTTGAACTCACAGAGATCCACCTACCTCTGCCTCCCAAGAGCTGGGACTAAAGGCTTGTGCCCCGCTCGCTCTTAACTAGTACTTTTAAAATAAAAATCAGGGGGCTAGAGAAATGGCTCAGTGGTTAAGAGCAGTGGCTGTTCTTGCAGGGGACCCAGGTTCAAATCCCAGAACCCACATGGCAGCTAACAGCCACCAGTGACTCCAGTTCCAGGTATCCAGTGCCCTCTTCTGACCTCCATAGGCATTGTACATGGATGCACTTACATGCAGGCAATACACTCATACACATAAAATAAAAATAATAAAATATTGCTGGGTATGATAGTGCACGCCTTTAATCCCAGCACTTGGGAGGCAGAGGCAGACAGATCTCTGTGTGTTCAAGGCCATTCTGGTCTACATAGTGAGTGCCAGTTTAGCTAGGGCTACAGGGAGACCCTGTCTCAAAAAAGACCAAATAAATAAAAATAATAAAATATTAAAAATATGTACTTTAAAAAAACATTGACCATTTAAACCTCTTTAACAAGGGTTTGCGTGCAAAATCGAGGAACCACATATGAATCTGTGACTAGTTTAGCCTTTTAGGATTTTTCTTAACTTAAAACATGATGTCTTAGAGCTAGAGAGATGGCTCAGTGATTAAGAATACTTGTTGTTCTTGTATCCATGTTTGGTTCCCAGCATGCGTGGTTGGAAATATTGGCATCTCATGACTACCTGTGACTCCAATTCCAGAAGATCTGACTCCCTCTATGGCCTCTGCAGGCTCCTGCACACATGGGGTGCACATTTACTCATACAGGCCCATACACATAAAAACAAATAAATCTTGAAAAAAAATGACTTTTCATGAATTCTTCCTTTCTTGCAGTTTATTAAGGTATTCTTTGACTACTTTGTGCTCCCTATGCCTAGTTTTCAGTACCTTTTAAACTATCATCCATAAAGCAGTTTTTTTAGTCTTATAAGACTCTGACAATTAAAAAAATATCATGAACCTATTTACTGACAAATTACATATTAATGTATTAATAAAACTTCCATAATCTGTATACAGTATATCTGTAATAAGTATATCATAAAATGTAGCACTAAAGAAAGGGAGAGTTTTCAAGTATAAAGTGAAAAGGCAAACTTTCCTCACTCACTGGATTGTCTTCAGTGTCTCAGGGCCAGGTGTGTGCATCCTGTGCAGCCACAGCTATGAAGGGTAGTGTCCTAGGATGCTATTTAGAAATGCATCCCGGGAGCTAAAAGGTCCTCATCCAGTACAGGACCCTCCAAATGAAGAAAGGTAGATCTACATTACATAGTGAGTTAATAAGTGAGAATATTAGTACATTAATTTTTTACTGCAAGTAAGATTTATGGGTTTCAAAGAAAGTTCTAATCTTAGTAAATATTTATCTATCTTTAATGTTCATTAGACCTGCATGCAAAACAGAAGTCTTGAAATTACATTTTCCTTATGGTGTTAACTCTTCTCTAGGATGCCATCGATAATAGATTAGATTCAAAAGAATGGCCATATTGTTCCCAGTGTCCGGCAGTGTGGAATGGCTCTGGAGCTGTAAGGTAAGCCTATAAAAAAGTCAATGAAATTTTCATTATTATTATACTGCAGACTAATGATTGAGAACATTACACACCTACCCTTTTTTAAACACATACTATCATAAAAGGTTGCTTTTCTTTAATCGTAACTTAAATTAATTTAGGAAAGCAAAATGAAAACATGCTTTATTATACAAAATACTTTCTTTACATAGCATAGAGTTTAACTCCCTCCCTGCCTCCTTCTGTTTTGTTTTGTTTTCTTATTTTGTTTTTTTTTCTTTGGGGCAGGATTTCACTACTTAATCTAGACTGGTAATCTTTCTTGTGAGTCATCATACCTGACTTGATTAATCCTTTTAAAATATTTGAAACATTCAGGAAGACAAAATGTTATAATGCATACTCTACCATCAGTACCCAGTTTAGCAAATCATTATAAATACAATTCCAGCTTCCTGTATATCATTCTCTGATTTTTATTCTCCCTTTCTTATAATCTAAATTTCATGTTTTATCATTCACTTATATGTCTTTTGCTTTTTCTAACTGTAATTTGGATCCTAAATAATGTTTTGAGTAGGTTTTATAGGATTTTTTTTTTTTAATTCTGTGTGTAGATGTACAAATGCTACAGCATGTATGTGGAGGTCAGAAGAGAACTTCTGGGGTCAGTTCTCTCCCTCCACAGTGTGGGTCCCAGGAATTGAACTCAGGTCATCAGGCCTTTATCCATTGAACAATCCCATTGGTCCATGTAGGATTTTTCTCTTGATGTTTGGCTCTGTTGGCTTAACTATGTTATGCTATGTTATGTTATGTTGTGTTGTGTTGTGTTGTGTTGTGTTGTGTTGTGATGTGATGTGATGTGATGTGGTGTGATGTGATGTGGCGTTCTCTATATTTATTCTACCTAGGGATTTGTTGAGTTTTTTATATCAATCATCAAATACAGGGTTTTTCAAGTGTTGTTTCTTCAAGGTTTCTTTTTGTTTTTCTATTCCCTTTCTTTCTCCTTCCTCTTTCTGAAATTCTGAATGTTTGCTATTGTTCTGTGGGTTACCTAAGTTCTATTAACTTTTATCTTTTTTCTCTCTGTTCTTCAAATATATAATACGTGTTTGCCTTCAGTTCACTGATTGTTTGGACATAGCAAGTCTGCCCTTGAGCCCATCTGGTTACTTTCTGATTGTAGTATGTGGCATAACTATGTCATTTGCCATGTGGTTCTTTTTCAGTTTCTGTGTCTGATTTTTTTGTGGTTGGGAGCAGGAACTCACTGTGTAGGACTTGTAGGACTTGATATCACAGAGATTCACTCACTTCTGCTGGGATCAAAGGAGTGCTTCACCACACCAAGCTAGGATTAGGATTAGGCTTTTTTTTTTTTTTTTTTTTTTTTTTTTGTATGAGTGTATTGCTTGCATGTAGGTAAGTGCACCCGTGTCGTGCAGTGCCCATGGAGGACAGAAGAGGCCATCAGATCCCTGGAACTGGAATTACGGACAGTTGTTAGCTACCATGTGGGTGCTGGGATTCGAACCCGGGTCTTCTGCAAGAACAACCAGTGTTCTTAACTGCTGAGCTATCTCTCTAGCCCCAGGGTTAGGCTTTTTAAAGAGTCTACACAACAATATGGCATTGGAAATGTTTGTAACGTGTTTGCTTTGTTCTTCCTTTTTAGTGCTCGTCAGAAACCCAGAACTAACTATTTAGACCTGGACCGGAAAAATGGGTCAAAGCTGATTATTTTTGTAATTGGAGGAATTACATACTCTGAAATGCGTTGCGCTTATGAAGTTTCTCAGGCACATAAATCCTGTGAGGTTATTATTGGTAAGACTTTCTTCTTTTCTGTTTCTTAAATTCTAAAGGCAAAATTATACATATGATATTTTATCTTGCTTTAAAACATTTAAGGCTGTGTTATTCAATGCAAAAAAATTAATTGTAAAATGTTTTATAATACTTGCTGATTTTTTTTCTGCTTGATATTTTTATTATTTTTAAGTATTCTGATTTTAGGGATGTAATGTTATTCCTTTAAAACTGTCTTTTGATTTTATTTGCTGATCATTAAACACTTTTTGGGCACATTACTACATTTCTATTTCAGAAATACTTGTTTTTGTGAATGTTTACCTGACATTGGTGAGGTCTGTGTGGAAGTGGGTTTTAAAATTTTCATTCTCAGCCAGCAAGAGTATGCAGTGGATAAATTGCTTGCCACACAGTTGTGCCTGACAACCTGAGTTCAGTCCCCTGAACCCACAGTGGAAGGAGAGAATGCATTCCAGGAAGTTGTCCTCCAACCTCCACATACATGCCATGGCATACATGTGCCTACACGTACACATACACACACAGTAGTAAACAAAAGTAAATTTAAAAAATTTTTTCTGCTGGGTGTAGGGGCGTGTGCCTCTAATCCCAGCTCTTGGGAGGTAGAGGCAGGCGGATCTCTGAATTCGAGGCCAGCCTGGTCTACATAGTGAGTTCTAGGCCAGTTGGGGCTATAGGGAGACCCTGTCTCAAAAAGAAAAAAAAAATTTTTTTTTCTAGTCAAAGCCACTGATAGGTAAATTCTCCTAACCCAGAGCTGCAGGATTTGTATGACAGACCTTGATCCACGCACTACTCAGACATTCTCTGTTTACTGCATGACAACTGTGACAGCACTATTATAAGAATAGAGAAAATGCCTAGAACTGCTCTTTGCTGTGTACTATAATATAGCATGAAGCAGATCAAACCCTAGTCCTGGGCAGTGTCTCTAAAGAGTAACTGAACACACTTAGTGACAAGGATTGACATATTGTCCTACAGGCAGGTTTCAGAAAGGTTCTATAGAAATGTTAAAATGCCCCAAGTGGTTTATATATTTGAAGGACAAGATAATATTTTAAGCCACGGAAGATTGATTTAACTGCTGGGCTCTGAAAATTCATCATTTCTTCTACCAGGTTCTACACATATCCTAACACCCAGAAAGCTGCTGGATGATATAAAGATGCTGAATAAATCAAAGGATAAAGTTTCCTTTCTTAAGGATGAGTAGCTTTTTTATTGTTGTTGTTCAGAAGTTTTTGTTAATATATCCAACTAAAAGAGAATAAAATGTTACTATCATATAATTTAAACAATGTAAATATTTTATGGAATAATATGCCTTTCAAATACATTTCTTAAGGGACTTTATGTATTATTTAATTTGCCATTTCTAATAATTTAAATATTGCTGCTGCTTTATACTTGATAGAACATTAAAGTGCTTCCTAATCACAAAGTTTTTTACTTTTGGAGCAGAATATATTAATGTTATAGGTAATTTTTCATAGCACCCATATACATGCTAATTATTCATTAGAGACTTATCTGTCTTATGCTGAAGTATAATGTTTGGGGGAAAGAATGATTTTAAATGAAGAGGTTATAAAACTTAAAAACCTGTAAATGCATATGATAGAATTGTTTCCTGTAAGTGCAGTTCTTTCAACTGAGATTCATGATTTCTTTTATGTGTAAAATAATTCCACTTAATAGAATTATTTCACAGTGTGTACTATCTTGCTAGATACTTCTAAAGAACAGAATTTTATGTTTGAAATTATGTATGCTTATTAGAAAACCAAAAATAATCATGAACACTCTAAGAGAAAATAAATGTATAGTTACACATTTTTTCTGAGTTTTTCTTTTCTGACTCTAAATTAGAATCAGAAAGAAGAAAAAGGAGATACCATAATATCCCCACCAAGATAATGACTTTCAGAAACAATGTATCACCTGTATGAGGTTAGGTAATATAAAAACAGGTCTGTAGATGCGTTTGTTACATAAGGGAACATCTGTATTCCAGATCTCCACTCAGCCTCATAGTGTTATAATTTTATGTGTTGTTCATGTTCAGAGTTTTGTTTTTTACAAGTAATGCTTATAATATAAAATGTTTGTATTTCAAAAGTAATGCATACCTTTGAAAACTTACACAAATATTTCCATAGTTTAAATTCCTACCAATGTCATAACTAGTCACAGGATTTGTGTATAAAATATAAGTAGGT
This sequence comes from Nannospalax galili, assembly GCF_000622305.1. Classification (NCBI taxonomy): domain Eukaryota; kingdom Metazoa; phylum Chordata; class Mammalia; order Rodentia; family Spalacidae; genus Nannospalax; species Nannospalax galili. The sequence continues at coordinate 3,094,720 of NW_008353126.1, read as the reverse complement.
ATCATTACTTCTTTTGGGCAATGCTGGAGATCGAATGCAGGCCTCAACCATGTTTTCTACCACTGAGCTACATCCTAGCATTCCTTTTATAATTGTTATGGAAGTAGACCCATCACTTTTCCCTTTTGGCTTCAGAATTTCATGCAGTCATGCTACACATAAGATTATAAATTCACATAAGATTATAAATTTATAAATTATAAATTCTGGATAATTTTGATTTTTTTACAATTATCTTTCATCCATCTGGAATTGATATTAATGTACAAGTGAATATGTGTTAGATATTGTCTCCTAAGGGCTGGACAGATGGCTTAGTGGTTAAGGGTGTGAACTCTAGTGGGGCCAGTGGGGCATTGTGGCACATGCATTTAACCCCAGTACTCAGGAGGCAGATCTGTATGAGTTTGAAGTCAGCTTGGGTTATAGAGTAAGACCCTTTTTCAAACAAACAAACAAAAAGTGTGTCCTGTTCCTAAAGAGCACCCTAGTTCACTTCCCAGCATCCACATCTGGTGAGTCACAACCACCTATAATTCCAGCTTCCAAGAATCCGACACCCTCTACTGGCCTCCTCAGGCACCTGCACTCATGTGCACATATCTATGCACAAACACAAATAAGTACACACAATTTAAAAATAAATCTTAAGCTATGCATGATGATGCATGCCTTTAATCCCAGTACCTGGGAGGCAGAGGCAGGTGGATCGCTATGAGATCAAGGCCAGCCTGGTCTCCATAGTGAGTTCCAAGCCAGCTGTGGCTACAGGGAGACCCTGTCTCAAAAAGACCAAAATAATAATAATAATATAATAAAATAAATCTTTTAAAAAATTAAAGATACTGTCCTCTAGTGGTTGGCATTATATCCCATGCCTCCCCACACCATACCACCAGAGATGAAAAACTAGAAGTGAAGCTTACAGACTTTGAAGTAAGTAGTATTCTGTTAGAAATAGGCATTGGATCAAGATTTGGAAGACAGGCAGGAGGCAGAGGCTCATCTATGGCTGTGTAGACAGGAGGCATCTCTCCAGTTCCTTAAATTACATTTTTCAGAAATTTTCTGGCCACTAGGCTTTTTAAGATGATGTGAGTATCATTTTGTTGAGTTTCTAAAAGAGGTGATTTGATATTTTCTTTAAATTTATAGGTTAATTCAGAGGGAAAAAATGATAGAATCTTGAAATGATATCCTGGAACATGGAATGTCTGTGTCTAATCTTTATAACCTTCAAAATTTTTTCTTTAGAATATTTTGATTTTTTTTTTTTTAATGTGTATGAGTGTTTTGCCTGCATGCATGTAAGTACACCCATGGAAGCCACAAGAGGGTGTCAGAGCCCTTGGAACTGGCATTATAAACAGTTGTTAGTCCCTATGTGGGTGCTGAGAACCAAACGCAGGTCCTCTGCAAGAGCAATCGTTGCTGTTAACTCCTGGGCCATCTCTACATCCCCCAGAATATTTTATGTAGGTACTACATATTGTCAAAATATCTTATTAACTATTTGATTGTGGATTGGATCTTTTCTATTTTTTAATAGATTTTAATGTAAACCTTGTTTTTATTTTTTGAGACGGAGTCTTACTATGTACCACTGGGTGGTCTGGAACTTGCTATGTAGCCCAAGCTGGCCTCAACTGCTTCTGCCTCCCAGAGATCCACCTGTCTGTGCTGGGTTTAAAGGCATGCAGCATCACACCCAGCTTTGGGAGGCATCATTTTTAAATGCTTAAGTTAACCCATTTAGTTCTATAGTATCTTTATCATCTCCAGTTTGAAGTTCAGGAAGCTGAGACACAAAGAGGTTTGTGTAACTTGATATGGCTGTGCATACTGAGAGGAAATGTTTAGCATCCATCCATAGCTCTCTGCATCCTGTATCAGTTGTGAGAATAGTACCTCTCTAGGGGAAGGATTGATTTTTAGGTGTCTGCGTTCTATATGAGGTTTTTGAATGCCCCTGTCATACTAATTTCAGATCTTTTTTTTTTTTTTGAGTCAAGGTTTCTTGTATCCCAGGCTGACAACAACTCCCTCTATGGAAATATCCTTGAACTTCTTCTGGTCCTCCCACCTTCACCTCCCTACTGCTGGAGTTACAGGCATGCTCCACCACTCCTGGTTGTATGTGGTACTGTGAATCAAACCCATGGCTTTGTGAATGCTAGGCAGGTACTCTACCAACTGAGGTACATCTCAAACCCCTATTTCATATATATAAAGTATAGAATTGGAAAGATGCTTTGTTTATCGCTTAGTAAATTTGAATACAAGGTCATCTCATAAATTCTTAATATAAGCTGATTTTTTTCCAGAATGTTAGCATATATTTTCCAATATCCAGATTGTGAAAACAATTTTTTTTGTTGCTAGAACTAACTAAAATAATGTATTTGCCCTCTCTGAAGCAGAAATATGAACTTGATTTGTAAAGCACAGTGGGGTCACATTCTTCAGCTATATTAGCAAATAAGAAAAGGGAACTGGAGAGATGGCTCAGTGGTTAAGAGCACTGACTGCTCTTGCAGAGGACCTGGGTTCAGTTCCCAGCACCTACATGGTGGCTAACAACCATCTGTAACCATCTGTAAGTTTTACAGGGTTTGAAAGAAAATACTAATATTAAATGTTTCTTATACCACCAAGCCTAACAACCCATAAGGTGAATGGAGACAACCAGTTCACCTCTGTGCTTTGTGGCACACATGCATGTGTGTTTGTGTGTGTGTGTTTGTGTGTATACAAAGTAAATAAATGTAATTTTTTAAATTATGAAATCTGGGGGGCTAGAGAGATGGCTGAGCAGTTAAGAGCACTGACTGTTCTTGCAGAGGACCCAGATTCAGTTCCCAACACCTACATGGTGGCTAACAACTGTCCATAATTCCAGTTCCAGGGATCTGGTGCCCTCTTCTGGTATCCTTGGGCATTGCATGCATGTGGTGCTCTTGCGGGCAAAACACTCATACACATAAAATAAAAATAAATACATTTTTTAAAATTACAAAATCAAAGAAACAAGAAATGTCTTCCTCTCCGTAAAATTATACTGAAATACTTGCTTTGGATACTAAATGTAGATAAGTATATTCATGTTAATTTGATTAGGGTCCTCTTAAAGAATTCATTAAGATTACATTAGAAGAGTGATTGAAAAAAGATGTTTTCTTTAGTATAATCTAAGACTTTACTAAGGACCAGAACTTTTTAATAAAGAGCACTGAACTTTTTCTCTAACCGCCTTTCATTCTGTTGCAGCTATGGTGCAGCCTCTCAGTGGAGGAAGCACCCAGAGGCCCCCCACACTGTGGAGACTGACAAGCGGATCATAGCACTGCTGCCCTCAGGCCATGCAGACCCCCTTGCCTCACAGCATTAGAGACACAGTCTTATGTAACAAGCTGTTTTTTCTGGTTTGCTAGTGGAACTGAATTAGATGAAAGGTCTATAAGAACATGCCTGAAAGAGGAGACAGCCCAGGTCACAGAATGAATAAGCATCCTTGTAAATCAGCCTGGCACTTTTCCAGAACTCTTTTATAAGGGCATTACCCCATTCTTTATTTCTTGGATTAACTGTGCTGCAGTAATTGCTCATAATGATCCGCAGTCATCAAGGAAATTTAGAATTGCATTTAGAATATGGTTTAATAAGACCAAGATGGGACATGTTTTAAATTTTAAAAATGATTCCTTTTTCAGGAACTAGAATTCCATGGACTTGTTTCAAGGTTTCATGAACGTTTAAAAATTGTGTGCAGAATTGTGTAAATGCATATATCCCTTTTCTGTGGGAAGGCAGAGCATGACAGAAGAGAGATTCTATAACTCATTGAGTTCTCAAAGAGAGATGAACCCAAAACGGACTAAAAACTGATGAGTTATGTACATTTCTTTTGAATTTTTAAACATTTACTTTTATGTGTATGAGTGCTTTGCCGGCATGAATGTAAACGTACTGTGTGCCTGCAGTGCCCGTGCAGGCCAGAAGAAGGTGTTGAATCCCCTGGATATGGATTTATAGATGGTTATTAGCCACCTTGTGGTTGCTGGGAACGAAACCCAAGTCCTCTGGAAGAGCAACCAGTGCTCTTAACCACTGAGCCATCTCTCCAGCCCCTGTGTAAGAACATTTTAACCAAGCCAGGGAAATGTGCAATTTTAAATTCCATTTATGTGTTATTTGTTGTGTGTGTAACAGATGGGGATAAGGAGTATGAAGGAGATCAGAGAACAACTTGTGGGAGTCAGCTTTCTCCTTCTATCATGTAGGGTCCAGGGATCAAACTTAGGTTGTCAGGCTTAGCAGCAAATGCCTTTACTCAGTGAGTCATCTTGCCAGCCCATAAGTTTTTTATTTTAAACTTGAAGATGAGATAGTTTACTTGGTATGCAAAATGGTTTATCAGGTTATCAAAATTTAGTTATGTCATGAGAGAGGACAACCTAGGTTACAGAATTAGCAAGTATCTTTACATCAGAGCCTAGCGTATTTCCAGAACTGTTTTGCCTGCATGTATATAAGTGTATCCTTGTCATGCACTGCCTGCAGAGGTCAGGCAAGGGCATCAGGTCCTCTAGAACTAGATTACAGACAGTTGTTAGCTGCCATGTGGGTGCTGGGAACTGAACCCAGTTTCTCTGCAAAAGCAGCCAGTGCTCTTAACTGAGGAGCCCCTGTTTATTTATTTATTTATTTATTTATTTACATTTCCAGAACTTTTAAAGGGTGTTACCCCTGTTATAGTTGCAATATGAAATGTCCCCAAAGTTGTTCCCCAGCTGGGGGGTCCCATTTTGGGAAGCTGTAGAATCTGTAAGAGGTGAGGCCAGCCTTGAAGAAGTTGGTCACTAGGAGTGGGCCTTTGAAGGTAATCTTTGGCCCCAGTGCCTGTGGTGCACTCTGCTTCCTGGTCCACCATGACATGAGCAGCCACAGCCACACTCCTCGCATCATGAGCTGACCTACCATACCCTCCCAGCTGTGATGGACTAAAAGCCTCTGAAACCCTGAACCAAAGTAAATCTTCCTTCACTTAAGCTGCTTCTGTCAAGTGTTGTGTTCACAGCTATGGAAAAGTAGATAATAGAAGCTTCCTAGAACTATCAAAACACTTTTCAACAAATTGGATGATCTGATTGGCTCTTGGTGCATCATGAATTGGGTAGCATTAAAAGCATAGAAAACCTTAGTGGAACAAGTGAGCTTTTACAGGCAGAAAGCAAGGAACAAAAAGCAGTTGGTGTTTTCAAGGTGACTTTTCTTGCTGAGGGTAAGGCCAAGGGTACATTTCACACTAGCACATGTTGACTGGACCTCTTCTCACTGGTTACTGTGAATCTCCTGGGGTTTTCTGTTTTGTTCTTAAAAAAAAAAAAAAAAAAAAAAAAAAAACTGGCCCATTTTAAAGTTCGTTTGACTACTTAGCACTTAGTGTAAGTGGTTTCTTCCTGATTTAGAGCCTAATATAGGACCTCAGTACAAAATTGGCCTCCTATATCATTTTTGTTGTTGTGTTTTGTTTTTGTTGATTTGTTTTGTGACAGGGTCTCCCTGTAGTCCCAGCTGACTTGGAACTCAAATGTGAGTTGTCTATAAATTCCTAGCAGTGGAATTGCTTGTCAGATAAGTGCTTTGGGAATTTATAGAATTTGGTAGCTATAGACAGTCCCCAACTTGGCAATGGTTGAACTCTGATTTTCTAAACTTAATGACCATATAAAATTGATATGTATTCAGTATAAACTGTATTTCTAATTTGGAGTTTTAAATTTTATTTGTTGTGTGTGTATGTATGTGCACATGCAGGTACATGCACACATCCTTGCAAGCATATGGAGATCCAAGTATAACTTGTGGGAGTCAGTTCTTTCCTTCCACGATGTGGGTCTCAGAGATCAGACTCAGGCTGTCAGGCTTGATAAGTGCCTCTACCTGTTGAGCCATCTCACCAGCACTTAGACTTGGCGTCTTTTCCCAGGCTAATGATAAGGCAGTGCAATACTCTGATCCTGGACAGTGGCAGCCAACTGCAGCTCCCAGACATAGGGGGAAACAACGGCTATTTTACATTGTGCATGTTGCTAAGCCATGGTGTTCAAAGTACATTCAGGTATTCTGTGCATTTTTGAATTAATATACTTTGAGTCTACTATGGGTTTATCAGATGTAAGCCATCATAAGTTGAGGAATGCTATCATATTGCCTTGCAAAACGTTTTATGTGTCTACACTTGCACTACCACATGTGGAGGCTTGCTTTCCATCTTCACTGGCAGTTTGAAAGAGCTTTATTTTTTTACAGACTAATAGTTAAAAGCTGTTGTTTTTTGTTTTCTTTTTATTTTATTATGAATTAGGAAGGACATAGATTTATTTTCATATAAATACTTGGTGACTTCTGGTTTTAGAATCATTTATTTTTTCTTTTCATTTAAGCACTTTGAGCTACTTGTGTTATGTAATTGTAGTATTTTCTCTGGAAAATCCTCTTCCTACATAAGTAAAATACTTTGGAGAGGAGGATCAAATTTTCTTACATATTTTTCTTCTTAACCCTTGGTTGCCTTGAATTGAACTAGTATGTCACTCGGCTCCTCCATCTCTGTGCTTTGGCAAGATCTTCTGCAATAGCTTTAATCATTTGGTCGGTCATTTTTTTCAACATGGTTGCTGTCCTTAGGGCATGATCCAGAGCCGAGTTTAAAATCTATGGAGGAAAAGTGCACATATTTTGGTTATATAAACTTACTAATGTTTCTGATAATTGGGTTCTGTCGTTAAATATTACAAGATGGAACTTTTGGAGCATTCCATTTCCTACAGTTTATTTCTGTTTTTGAGGTTTGGTTTCCTAGGAAACCAGTCTGAGATGGAATATATTTGTCAAGGGAAGGGAGAGAAAAGATCAGCACGTGAGTAATGAGCATGAATCAGAGCATGAGGTCAATAATGCTGGACTGTTTCCCTGCTGCAGAGTGGGGCAGGTGGGGGGAGGGGGAACCAGGGGACTCAAGGGTTATAACCACTGAGAGAGGGTACACAGGGATACCATACATGCATGCATGTGGAGATGTCTGAAAGTTACCTCCAGGTTAGAGCTGCCAACTTAAATCTAGGAAACTGCTGGCAGTCCTAACCACGTCACTGGAAAAGACTGCAGGCCTTCAGGCCTGGCCAGGGGAGTCCTGCAGCCAAGACACCACCCACCAGATGCTTTCTGCAGGAAGTTGCCTTTGGATCCAGTTTAGGTATGATGTAAACCATATGGCTGTCTTTAGGTTAGCACTGAGCAAAAACTGTTTTTAGCAGAGCATTTTCTGAAACCCCATACTATAATGGTTTAAAAACTAGCAGTTCTGTGGTCATTTAGAGCAGAGGATTTGTTCAGTCCTCACCTTAGATTCTGTTTCTTCTGTGCTAATACAGTCACGTGAGGATTTGATCCCAGAAATTCTGTAGAAGTGGAAGTGGGATGAGGGTGTTGCAGGGTCTGAGCTCTGGGTCAGCACAGTCCTACAGTTTTTTCTGCAAGGCAAAAGCATGTTGGAAAGTGTTTAAGGCACTACCTTCATGCACGCTCTCCTGGTCAGGCCAGCTTGGCTCAGTGGTAGCTGTGTGTGTGTGTGTGTGTGTGTGTGTGTGTGTGTGTGTGTGTGTGCCTGTCATAGCACTCCGGCTTTGGTGGGGCTAACCACAGCTGAGCTTCAGGAAAAGGCTGGTCCCACAACCAGTAAGGGCACATTCTCCCAGATCTGGCCTCTTCCCCACCCCTCCCTTCAAAACAGAAAGAGCCAAGCAAAGAGACTCTTCCTCACTTTTCATTCTTTTGGGCCCACCTTCTACCCTGCAATTGCCCGCCCCCTCTCCTGCATGTTTATATAACACACACACACACACACACACACACACACACACACACACACACCCTGCCAATCATAGATACCTTGGGTTGGGTTGAGTTCATTTTATGCACAGTAAGGTGGCCCAAGCAGTATCTCTTTAAGCCAAAAGGCTCCCTACACTACTGTGTTACACCCACAGCCCTGTCTCTGAGAGACAGTTCTAAATCTGCACAGGATGAATGTGGTGCCAGGCCACTGTGGTGTTTAGGTTGTCTTCTGCATAGCTCCAAGGGGCCTATTCGCCCAATCTGTGTCAAGGGTGGGGCTACCACAGAACATGCCTGTTGATAGGGGTTGTGGAGGTCCCTCGTGTGGTCCCTCTGCTAGGCATTACTTCAGTACTTAAACATGTTTGTGCTATCATTAAATACATGTGACCTCAGAACCTCTTTTCATCCCTCTGTCCCTACCATATTCATGTTAATTGGTTCTATTCACTTACACATTGGAGCCATCTTGCAGGCATTTGGCATCAGGAACCCCTGAAAACCATCGGGCAGGAAATGGCAGTGTGATGCAGTGGGAAGAGTAGGGCCCTGGGAGTGCGCTGCCTGTATCAAATCAGTCCTCACATGAACAGTATTCCCAGCCATCGCTTGCTGAATAGTTTTGTTTTAAGCTTTAAAAAAAATTTTTTTTGACAACTTCATACATGTGAATAACACATTCTGGTCACACACACACATCCTTCCACTGTCCTCCTATCCCCAACAACGCTCCCTCTCTTCTTCCCACCAAGTCCCCATCCCACTTTGCTGTGTTCTTGTTTGGGTTCGGTTTTGCCCTGTAACATGTTGTACCATTCTCAGTGATTCTTATGTAGTGACAAAGTTCTCAGTGAATCTGGACCTATTATTATTCCCATTTTACACATAGGAAAGTGGAGGTTCAGGGAGGTAAATTAACTCTTCCAAGGACAGGACCATGATGAAGTCCCCAAAGACTACATTCTTTTGTTGGTTCTTAGTTTTTTAAGGATTTGTGGGATCTGTGTGTGTGTGTGTGTGTGTGTGTGTGTGTGTGTGTGTGTATGCGTGTAAATGTATGCCGTATGTGCAGGTGCCCTCAGAAGCTAGAAGGCGGCCCCAGAACAGGAGTTTGAGGCTGTTTTATGCTACCTAATGTAGGTGTTGGGAATCAAACTCCCAAGTGCTCTTAACCACTGAGCCATCTCTCCAGCTCCTTGTTTTTGTTCTTATTTTGACAATTTTGTTCATTTTTATTTTGGGGGGTTTTGAGGCAGGGTCTTGCTGTGTAGCCCTGGCTGACCTGGTACTTGCTTTGTAGCCCCGTTTGTCTCAAACAGTCCTCTTGCCTCAGCCTCCCCAGCTGCACTTGAGGTGAGCACTACCATGCCTGGCTCCAAAGATGACTTTTAAACCATTACTCTCTTCTAAGTAGTACGTTCAGACTTGAACTCATCTGGTTGCAGAACCATTAGCCACTCTGCCTTGCCGTTGGTTCTGCCTTGTAAATAGCTGTTAAATACAGTCTTCTTTCTAACCCTACCACCCTTAGTCAGGCTGCCACGATCCCATTGAATTGTGGCATTAGCATCTAATTTGGCCTCTTCTAACCTACTGTTCTTCCCTCAGTAGCTATAACGATCCTTTTGCTTAGGTTTTTTGGGGTTTTTTTTTTTTTTGTTTTGTTTTTTGTTTTGTTTTGTTTGTTTTTGAGACAACTGGCTAGGAACTTACTATGTTGGCGGGCTGGCTGGAACTTGACTTCCTACATCAGCCTTCTGAATGCTGGGATTCCAGGTGGGAGCCACAATGCCAGACTTCTACTGTGATGTTTTAGAATTCTCTACATTGTTGAAGAGTCTGAAGTCCTTGCTGTAGTTGTGCAGGCCCTGCCTGCCCTCCAGCCTGTCATTACCGGCCTCATCAGGCCCTCTTGGGCTCCTGACACACTGACTAGTTCCTGAACTTGCCAAAGGCCTTCTCTCTTCAAAAGACCCTAGACCAGAATGTTCTTCACATCTATCCTGACATCTCTCTGATCATTCATTCATATCTATCCTTTGAGCTCAGCTTCCCCAAACCCCAGATTAGGTCAGTAGCACTCTATGTGTTCCCTTCCAGCACTTACACCTCCTCTCAAAGAAGCAGGCCCAGGCCAGCTTTAATCCCACCACTGGGGAGGCAGAGGCAGGAGGATCTCTGTGACTTCAAGTCCAGCTTGGCCTACATAGTGAGTTCCAGGCCAACCAGTGTTACATAATGAGACCCTTTTTCAACAAAACAAACAAAAAAAGCAAGCTCAAAGGCAGAGACCATCACTGACTTGCATCCTCAGCACTTTAGCACAGTGCCCTGCATTTGACATTGAGCATTGGTTGACGGAATAAAATGATCGAAGTACTCCTAGGGTTTAGGTTTGAATCTCACTTACAGTTTAGAACAGGTAATCTTGACTAGGTAGTTAAGATACTTTGTATGCATCTAAACAATGATACTTGATTTGGGGGAGGTGGGGAATGGGTAGTGGTGGTGGCAGTGGTGGTTTTGGTTTTTTGAGATGATATCACCTCTGTACCCCAGGTTTGCCTCAAATTCATCATGTAGCCCAGACTAGCCTTAAACTTTTGGCAATTCTCTTACCTCAGGTCAAGTGAGGCTTACAGGTGTGAGCCGCCACACCCAGTTCTAATTTGGTTACTAGTAATAATAAAATACTTACTTTCCAGTGGTAGAATCACTTGCATCTTGAAAGGATTCTGAACAAGCTGAAAAATGTTAGCTGTGATTAAATTCAGAGTTATCAAAAATGGCTTCCATGGATCTCTCTGTGAGTTCAAGGCCAACCTGGCCTACATACCAAGTTCCAGGCCAGGGATACATAGTAAGATCCTGTCTCAACAAAAAAATAAATACAACAACAGAAAATCTCCAAGTGGTGGGGACGTACCATTTCCCAAACTTTGCAATATGGATAAAATAGTTTATAAAATTTTAACAAATATAAGTAGTTGGAGAACACAGAAAACAAAAAATTTTCTTTCAAGAATTCTGAATTTGTGAAAAGAAATTCAACTTTAACATTTGTTTTTAAATTTTTATTACATTGATTGGGGAGAGAGAAAGAGAGAGAATAGGTCAGAGGACAACTTGCAGGATTTGGTTCTCCTACCATGTGAGTGACAGGGACCAAACAGGGTATCTATCTGATTTAGCAGGAAGCACTTGTACCTGTTGAGTCATCTCACTTGCCCTATTTTTGTTTTGGTTTTTTTTGAGATAGTCACACATTGTAGGCCAGGCAGGCCTTGAACTCACAGCAATTCTGTTGCCTCAGCCTCTTGACTACTGGGATAGAAACCATAATGCTCAACATGAAACTTTGGCATAAAACTCTAAATGATCACATCCATAATCCCAGCACCTGGGAGACTGAGGCAAAAGGGTTGTCACAAGCCCAAGACCAGCCTGGGTAAGATGACCCTGTCTCAGAAAACCTAAATTACTAAAAAGTTTTGTTAGCTAATAAGAGACCGGGTATTTAGATTCCTTGGATGCTCACCATGTGACCTGGGCATGTTTTTTCAACTTCTGTGGGCTCACCTTATTTCATCTAATACCTATCACCTTATTTCTTGTAGCTTCCAAGAGGTAAAACCCAAGTGATGCCTAAACTCTTCTCCAACAATAGGAGCAAAGATTTTAGGAGTCAGAAACTAACAATTTTGTTATTGAGACAATTCCAGAAGAGAAACTAAATGGCAAAAAAATATATACCCAGTCACCAATGGGAACTAAGGAAGAGAGCCAGAGAAAGGAGATACATGAGGGACCTGAACGGGCCACACTGTTACCGTGTGAATGTGAAATGACCCCCACAGGCTCGTGCATTTGAACACTTGGTCCCCAGCTGATGGCACCATTCTGGGAATTGGAGAACCTTTAGGAGGTAGGACTTAGCTGTAGGAAGTCGATTCACTGGGGGGCATATGTTCTGGGCCATAGGCTTGCTCTGCTTCCAGCCAGTGCTGTTTTCTGACTGTCAAAGTGATATAACCAGCCACCTCCCACTACCACCACCGTGCGTTCTCCACTGCGAGGGACTCTTTTAGCCCAACAAATCCTTTCTCAAGTTGTTTCTGTAGAGAATTCTGTGCTAGCCCTGAGAAAGTTAACTACTATGTTGCTGGACCTCCCTTCCCCTTCCTCTTCCTCCTCCTCCTCCTCATTTCTCTCTAGAACTCCTGTCTTAGTTACTGGTGTCTTGTAGCCAGGCTTTGCTCCCTGCAGAGGGTCCCGCTGAACAAAGAAAATCAGCAAAGAGCGTCCCTCAGACATGACAGATAGGATGGAAGTCAAAAGGTATAGATTTAGGCATCCTGCCCATGTAGTCTTAGGTTGTGAACACAGATGCTAATGAGCTCAATCTTAATTCTTCAGTTATCTCAAAATGGAGCTCCGGATTTTATCGGAAACAGAAATTCAAACTCAGAAATGAGCACAGTCGTGGAGTTCAGTTCTAGACCCGTCTGCTGATGGACACTGGACAGATTACATTGTCTCTCAGAGGAGGCACCAGTAGTCATTTCCATCCGCTCCACTTACTAAAGGTTCTTTTCCAGGACTGAAGGAAAGCTGCCTCCCTGTGATGTCTGTCCTCTTAGCCACTATGTGTTTACTAAAAGAGTTCAAGATCACACTTCAGTGAATCCATGGCATTCCTTATATGCATATGAGAAGAACTGGTCCAGGGCTAGGATGTAGTTCAGTGGTAGAGCTCCAGGTTCCCTCGACAACATCACAGAAGAGGGAGGAGGAGGTGAGGAAGGAAAGTGAGGGGGGAAAGAGAGGAAGAAGAGGAGGAGGAGGCCCAAAGGCCAAGAAGATAGTAAAGAAATCTGGCCTGTGGCTTCTGTAGTCCTCATTACTGTCATTTTGGAAGAGTATATCAGATTGGAGGATTTGGCAGCTAAGAGTGAGCAGGGAGGCACAGCTGGGGTCAGTTAGGTCAGTTGCTTTCTTTGGTCTTAGGCATTGGCACTTGTACAAGACGAGCCGTTTTGCCTGGTGCTGGTCCCCAGAGAGGAAGAGTTGTAAAGGGGTGAAGGAAAAGATGTGCCTGGAAGCGGGTGCGGCTGTCTACTGGAGTGGAAGGAGACTGTCTTTCCATGTCCCCACGGTGCCCTCTGGCCTTGCTTCCAGTACTTACCACATTTGCTTTGAGATTTCCTTACTTGGGTCTGAATTCCTTTCAATTGGAAGGTCTTTAGTCATCTTTGTAAATAAATGTGCTTTTTTAATTGTTTTCAAAGATAACAAATTTTCACATTGTAAATCAACAATATAGTATCTAAGGAGTATAAACAGTTTGTTTCTCTACATGCTAACCTTTTATAGGGATGTTTTTAAGGCTCTGGACACACTGAATATAGTAATGGTGGTAATCATGCATTCATGATTCACATCTGACTTGCACTGGTGCAGCCCTTAATGACTTTATCCCAGGCATTTCCTAGCTCCCAGCCCCACTCATCCTCTTACCACCCACATGCAGAGCTGAATTTGGAAGTGTCAAGTGAGTGCAGGAGACCTGGGCAGCAGACTAGAGGGGGCCATGCCACATGGTTTCCCAGGCCTGGGAGATTAGGTAGTTGACATAAATGGGACCATACAGGAGATGTGCTTACAAGATGAAGATTTTTTATTTTCATGTAAAAAGTGGGACTGAGCAAAGGCATCTCTTCCATTATGATTTAAGTAATTCTGCCCTGCAGTGTCATATCTATAATGAAATTCTAAAAATAAAAGGTTAGAATATTGTGCGTTGCCTGGAAACAGCTCCTGTCCCCATTCCCCTCTTCTTCAGTCCACCTAGTGGTCTCACTTTTCAGTGGTCCTTCACTGCTGACTCTTTGGGAGTTGCGGATCTTAGTGCCACAGTCCACACATTTACTCTGCAGCCCAGGACCAGAATGCGAGCAGAAGCTGAGTCCTGGATCAGAACCTGAAAAGCACAAGATACACAACAAAAGGGCAGGGTTGGGTACAGTCATAAACTGTGTGGAGAGGAGAGTGCTGATGAGCAGGGTATCTGTCAGGTACTACAGCGACCTCTGTGCTACCAAGGGGACATCCCAGATGCCCTTCTAACAACAGATACTTAAAATAAGAAAGTCTGTAGATGTACCCAGTCCACATAGACCCATAAGAAAGACCTGCTGATGTTCTGTGGGAAGTTGGCCCTCTGCATTATTGGACAGTCTTGCATTGATAGCTATTTTTCCAGGTTTTCCTAGTGCATCCACATTCTTCATCTGAGAGCCAAGACCTATGGTTGCAAAGATGGTTTCCTCCCATGTGACATCCATAAGCTCAGATGAGAATCTAAGTGATGTTTGCCTGGCCTGAGGGGTTAAGAACAGTGGGCATGTGTACCTGGTGCAGATCTAGCACTGGCAGGCTGTGGGCTCTGGAGACTCCATGGAAGACCAGAGGGTAGAAGAAACACAAGGCCAGGCAGGGAGGATATAAGCATGAATCACAAATGGAATGCGTGTGGAGACCAGGGGTTGAAGCCTGGCTCTGCCAATTACCAACTGTGATGGTTGAAAATAGTCTGTGAATTCTTTGATACTTTAAAAATCATGGTAGAATGTTTGCCTTGCATGTACATGCCATGCGTTTATAGCCCCAGCACCACGGTGCAGAGAGGGGTGGGGGTGGGGGTGGGGGTAGAGGCAAAGCCTGTGTCCCCTCCTTGAGTATGGATTTGTGCCTAACAAAATAAAGCCTAACATCCCACACTAAGCCATAAAGGTCCCGGAGGCTTCTCTCTCCTTCCCACCTCTCTCTCAGATCACTTGCTCTGAGGGAAGCTGGCTGCCACATCCCAGTGGCAAGCAAGCAATATGGTCTATCCAAGGCTCACATTGTAGGGAACTGACTCCTGGAGGCAGAGCCTCTGGCCCCAGTCAAGCCTTCAGGCAACCCAGTCTTGACAGACATCTTGACTTCATCCTCCTAAGAGACTCAGCCAGAGCCACCAGCCCTGTTGCTGCCAAATGCTAGACCCACAAAAACTGTGAGCTAATAACAGTCACTACATTGAGCCTTAAGCTCCAGGATACTTTGTTGTGAAGCAACAGGGAGCTTATACACTAAATCTTTGACCCTGGCAAGGAGCTCACTATATAGACCAGGCTGTCCTTGAACTCACAAAGATCCATCTGCCTCTGCCTCCAGAGTGCTGGGATTAAAGACATGCAACACCACGCCCAGCTGAGCCTTTATTTTCTTATCTGTAAACTGATTTCTGTCTTACAGGGGTGGGAAAATTATTAAATACTATGTCAGTACCCTTTACATTACAATTGAGGACCCTAAACATCTTGTGTTTATGTAGTTTATATGTACAATATACCACAGCATATACCATTTTGTTTACTTACTTTAAAATATTTTATTTTATGTGTATGAGTGAATTGCCTGCATGTATGTCAGTGCACCCATGTCATGCAATGCCTGAGGAGGTCAAAAAAGGGCATCGGATTCCCCTGGAACTGGAGTTATGAACAGTTGTTAGCTGCCGTGTGGAGGCTAAGAATCAAACCTGGGTCCTCTGCAAGAGCAGCCAGTGCTCTTAACCACTGAGCCATCTCTCCAGCTCCAAACATACCATTTTATACACTCCTGAAGCTGGGAATGGAGGCTCAGGCCTGTAATCCCCGCAGTTGGGAGACTGAGGCAGGAGGATCAGGAGTTCAAGGCCAGCTTGTGCTACATGAGACCCTGTCTCCAAAAACAAAATAAAAAACAGAGGGACATGAGAGAGGTTGGAAGGGACTGGGAGGGATGGAAAAATGCAAATATAATACTCATATATGAAATTCTCAAAAAAATTATGAATTAAGAAACAAAATCTCCCCAAATCAGAACTATACAACAGTCACTCAGCTGTAGATGGAGTCACAAAGGGTTCATGATATGTAAACTACAAAATATTTCTATATCCAAATCTCCCTAAGACTAAATGAACAGTTGTGCAGATTTTTTTTTTTTTATGTTTCAAACTGAGACATGAAAAAAATGTGTCATTTGCTAGGCATGGTGGTGCATGCCTGTAGTCCCAGCACTTGGGAGGCAGAGGCAGGCGGATCTCTGTGAGTTCAAGGCCGGCTTGGTCTACATAGTGAGTTCCAGGACAGCTTGGGCTACAGGGAGACCCTGTTTCAAAAAGAAAAAAAAAAAAAAAAAAAGTCATTTAAAAACAACAAGGGCTGGGGGTATGGTTCAGTATCAGAGCTCTTAACGTGTCAGGCCTGAGTTCGACCCTCCACACCACCAATGATAGCAAGAAGGGGGCCCAGTGACACCCCTGTCATCCCAGCTACTTGGGAAACGGAAGCAGGGGAAGCACAAAAGCCCAGAAGTTTGGGAATAACCTGGGCAACATATTGAAAAATAAAAATAGGGACTGGAGAGATAGCTCAATGATTAAGAGCACTGGCTGCTCTTGCAGAGGACCTGGGTTCGGTTCCTAGTACCCACATGGTGATGGACAACCTTCCATAACTCCAGTTCCAAGGGTTCCAACACCCTCTTCTGGTCTTCACCGGCATTGTACTCAGTGTGCTGCACTTCCATATGTGCAGGCAAAACACTCATACATATAAAAACTTAAGAAGAAAAATAGTAAATTCATCTCACATTAACAAAGTAATATATTTCAGTGAAAAATTTTTTCCAAAATGAAAAAATTAATGAGAAGAATGTCACTGTTTTATGTTTTGGCAACTGTCTTTGTCTGGCTTCATAGTAGACAACTAGATTCCATCACTGCATCTCTATCAGTCTGTTGCAATATTGGCCTTAATGGATAAAGGAAAGACCTTGGAAGGGCTTCAGGGGCCCTCTGATCACAGTGTGAAAACCCTGTTATAAACACTGAGTATAACAAGTGTTCAATCCATGAAGTCTATTATTTGAAGACTTCTTTTTATGTGTCTGGTCTGTGTATGCACATATATGTCCACATGTCCGTGGAGGCCAAAAGAGGACATCGGATCCCCTGGAACTGGAGTTCCAGGGGATTGTGAGCTGCCATATGGGTGCTGGGAACTGAACTCTGGTCCTTAGGAAGAGCAGCAAGAGCCCTTAACTGTTGAGCCATCTCTTCAGCCTCAAATACCTATTATTTGAAAATATACTGTCCAGAGCCCAGCTTAGAACCAAGTGGGACCTAACAGAATGTGGAGTGGCAGGCAAGGTTCTCAGCACAGGGCATGATCATAAGCAAGCCATGTCAGCTCTCTGGCCTGCTTCAACTAGGCTATGGGGTTGGTTGGCTCCATCAGTGCTCTCAAGCTCAGGAGCTGCCTGAGCAGGCAGGCCTCCAGGCCACCTCTCCTTCACCTTCAGCAATTTGGCCAGAGCGTGTTTCTCTGCTTTAAACATATCTTTGGAACAAGGATTTTAATGACTAAAGTATTAACTTCCATGCACTTACACCCTCTGCATCTCCTCCCACCTCCAACCTTCTTTGCTTCTGTGATTTGTGTTCGAACAAGTCAGTAGCAACTCCCCCAGGGCTGGTGACCTTACCAAGTGCAGCTGTGGGTCTTGGATATTGGTGGGCATAGTGAGCAGCTAAAAGCAGGAGCTGGCACCTCACTGTACTTAACGACTTCTTGGTTTTGTTTTTGTTTATCGAGACAGGGTTTCACTATGTAACCTAGGCCTGGAACTCACTCTTTAAACCAGGCTGACCTCAAACTCAGAGTGAGATCTGCCTGTCTCTGCCTTCCAAGTGCTGAGATAAAGGCGTGTGCCACCACACCTGGCATCTACTTCTTATTTAAATAGTCATTTACTAATTCTTTACATTCTAAAACCAGTAAATAAAACAAATACCATCCCAGTCTAGCCATGCTACTGGAAGGCAGGTGACAAGCTGGCCACCCACTGTGAGCAGTCCCCCACAGAGAGGGGTCCTGAGCAACTGAGTACCTGCAACTCAGCCTCTCAAACTTACACAAAAGCTGAATCTTGGTGCAGTCCCTTTTCATGGGTAGTGATGGAAAACTTCCCATAGGTGGTCCTTCTGTAGCCCTTTTTCTCCATTTTTTGTTTCCTTAAAAAAAAAAATAATAAGATTACATAAAATTTTAGTACGTTTCTAGTATGAGCTAATTGAAGTATTAAATTTTTTTAAATTTTTATTATTTTTATTTTATGTGCATACGTGTATTGCCTGCATGTAGGTAAGTGCACCCGTGTCATGCAATGCCCTCGGAGGTCAGAAGAGGCTGTCGGATCCCCTGGGACTGGACAGTTGTTAGCTGCCATGTGGGAGCTGGGATTCAAACCCAGGTCTTCTGCAAGAACAACCAGTGTTCTTAACCACTGAGCCATCTCTCCGGCCCCGAAGTATTAAATTTCTTATATTCAGTGGACTAGCAAGATGGCTCAGCAGGTTAAGGGCACTCGTCACCAAACCTAATGACCTGGATTCAGTCTCTGGCACTCACGTGATCAAAGGAGAGAATAAACTACTACAAGTTGTCCTCTGACCTCCACACATATGCTGTAGCATGTGTGGCCCCCCTCCTACCCAATAAATAAATGTAATTAAAGTAATATTTGTATTCTTATATTTCCTTGTATTTGAGCCCAGAACAACGTAGGATCAGCCTGTTGTCCTCAACACAGAGAGCCCCTCTGCCCTTCCTTTGCTTCTCTGTAAGAAATTGTACCCACAACCTTCAGAGTGCTAGGATTTTAGGCTAAGCCACCACAGCTGACTCAAAGTTCTTATTTGGGGAAGAGGCTGTGCTATACATTAGTACTGGGCCCCATAACTGGCTCTGTAAGAACAAGGTGAATGTAAGTCCAGCGATGTGAGTTTTGCTTGTTTCTGTGAGGCTAAGGCGTTGGTTCAGAATAATTGCATTCAGCCACCAGGGGGCGTCAGAAAGACGCAACTGTAAGCATCGTTTTCGAGAGACTGCCCTGACCTGACTTAGCTTCAGCCTCTCTTCACAGAAATATTAAGCCCTCTAAAAGAACTTTAATTAATAACTGTTCTTAACAAAGCTCTGGCTCAGACCCTGGGATACAGTAACAGCCCCCAGGGGAAGGTGTGCATTCTTAGTGTGGAGGGCACTCTGCCCAGGACATCTTCGTGGGCTTGGAACTGGCTTGCCCAGGGCTGGGGTAAGAACTGAAGGCATTGCTGAGCAAACTCATGCACATCCAGCTGGGCCTGGGCCTGCTGATGGTGGAGAGGCAACCCCAATTGGGGCTCCTGGGGTTGGGGCTGGGAAGCCAGGCCCTTCCCCTCCTCTTGGAAAAACATGCTGTCCTCCTGAGTCACATAGTCTCACACCTCATTTCCTGTCCCCACCTTCTGCCTCTGAGGCATTTGAACATCTGCTCTCCAAAGTGGGAAACTTGGCTCTCATTCAAGTGAGTACAGTCCAGTGTATGAATTCAGTTTCTCTGCTGCTTTGAAACTCCTTTCTACACCCAAATCTTCTGGCCAAACAGATCGGCCCAGGGCAATTCTACTGGAGAAGGCAGTTTCTCAGTAAGATGAAGCTTTTTAGCTTCTTATTGGTTATAGTCTTATACCCAATGTTTGCATCAGAAATAACATGCAGGGATGCACATTAATGTTTCACATTAGCATATTTACATTTAGGTAATTTACAATTTGTGTATCATCAAACTTCATAAAGAATACAACCCAGTAAAGACATTAAATCTAATCTTTTAGTGGAGATTACCCAGCTCTCCCTTCCTCAGGACTATTATATAGTTTACCAGGATTTCAATTCATAACTCATGCATGGCTCAGGATGCCCACACAGTGGATTCACTTGTATGATTTTACAGTGGGATGTGCTTTTTTTTTCCATCTTGTCCATTATAAAAACCTGCTTGGTCTCTAACACTGGTCCCTGTCCTGTTACTTATGTGGGTCTGTAGGATTAGACTAAGCATTTACAAGAGAAACAATTGGTACCTTGAGTGCCTAATCAAAATATTTTTAAATGCCAAAATATTTTCATGAGACCTAATAAAAACATTTTTTAAGGATCCAAAATCGGGCCTGGAGAGATGGCTCAGCAGTAGTGCACTGGCTGCTCTTGCAGAGGACCCAGGTTTGATTCCCAGCACCCACATGGTGGCTGACAACCATCTGTAACTCCAGTTCCAGGGAATTCAGTGCCCTCTTCTGACCTCCACGGGCATTGCACAACATGGGGTACACTACCTACATGCATAGTTACACTCTTACGTACACTCTTTCACATAAGATAAAAATAATTTTTAAAAAAAGGATCCAGACCGGGCGTGGTGGCACACGCCTTTAATCCCAGCACTCGGAAGGCAGAGGCAGGCAGATCTCTGTGAGTTCGAGGCCAGCCTGGTCTACATAGTGAGTTCCAGGAAGGCCAGGGCTACAGGGAGACCCTGTCTCAAAAAGACCCCCCCCCAAAAAAAAAAAGATCCAACAGTCAGGCATGGTGGCGCAAGCCTTTAGTTCCAGCACTCGGGAGGCAGAGGCAAGCAGATCTCTGTGAGTTCAAGGCCAGCCTGGTCTACATAGCAAGTTCCAGGCCAGCTACGGCTACAGGGAGACCCTGTCTCAAAAAAACCAAAAAATAAAAATAAAAAATAAATAAAAATTTAAAAAAGGATCCAAAATCTAGGCCTAATTAAATACATGAAAATCAGAAGCCTGGGCCGCCTCAGTGGGTAAGTTTTAAGTGGTGCCCTTGTATTTAAAAGACAGCTCAGAACTGAAGCCTGACCCAGAGGTTTTAAGCATCGGTCCTCACCAGGTGATGCATGGTCTTGTTGATACCAACTCCACATTGTTTTGTTTTTTTTTAGGGGCGGAAATTCAATAAAACACTTGGTGACAGGTGCCCACTCCCATGGAGGAGTGCTTCCTATTAGGAAGCTTCAGGCTTTCCAACCTTGTCATCTGTCTTTATTGGAGTTCATTATGTACTTAAATAGTGGTTGCAAAACAGCTCCCCCCTTCTTGACTCTTGACCTTTCCAAGGTAAATTAGCTGAGCTTTGCTAGGAGGTGGTGCCTCTCCTAACTGATAGAAGCGACAAATATTCTGAAACCGCATGGGCCAACAGCTGTTCTAGTAAGTGCTTCAAAACATTACAAATTTCTTTTTAGAGTTCTTCACTTTACAGCTTGTTGATTCTGAAAAGGGTTCTTGTTAGGGATTAAAAGGCCTGCCCTAAGAGGAATGAAGCTTGTATTCTGCAAGACGGATACAGGTGGGACCCAACTGGAAGAGTGTGTGTGTGTGTGTGTGTGTGTGTGTGTGTGTGGTGTGCATGCACATGAGTGTGTAGATTCCTACACACGCAGAGGACTTGGGTGTCTTCCTCTGTTGCTTTCCACCTTATTGCCTTGAGACAGGATCTCACGGAACCAGAAGATGTCATTTCAGCTAGACTGGCTTCCCAGTGAACCCCCAGGATCAGCTTGCCCCTCCCCCTCAAATGTTGGGGTTGCAGGAACTCATAGCCATGCCCACTTTTTGTGTGGATGCTGGAGATTTAGTCTCATGTCCTTGGGTTTGCAGAGCAGGCGCTCTTACCCACTGAGCTATCGCTCCAGACCCAGGAAAGACTTTGGCTCACCACAGAGGGCTGTGCCTGTGAGAACTAGTCAGACAGAACCTGCAGACCATGCTGCATGTGCTGTAACTGATTTTCACCCAGGATGCTCATCAGAATCACCTGAAGAGATCTAACGTCATGACTCCTACCAGACCCCCCTCCCACAGTGTTCACTGTGCAGTGCAGTAGGTGGGGTGAGTCATATTTTTTTATTTTTTGGTCTTTGAGACAGGGTCTCCTGTTACCCCCAGCTGGCCTGGAACTCACTATATAGGCTAGCCTGGCCTTGAACTCACAGAGATCCACCTGCCTCTGCCTCCCAAGTGCTGGGATTAAAGGCGTGTGCCACAATGCCCAGCCTATATTCATTATTTATAAACCTCTTTGGGGATGTTGATGCTTTCCACATTAACAAGCCAGTGCTAGCTAGCAGACTTTCGGGGTGAGACAGAGCCCAGAACTAAGCTCCATGCTTCTGAGGTTGGCTAGTGGCTTAGGTTAGCTGTCACCCACTCTCACCAGATCATCTCTCTCTCATTCTGGGAATAGTAGCAAGAAGCCCCCACCAACCAAGGAGCTAGTAGAGAAAGCACAGTGTGGATGGAGCGCCACCACCTGCATGTCCCTTCTTCCCCAGGTATAGTTAGGTCCTCATGCACCATATACATATGGACCTGATGGAGGCTGGAACATTGACAGGGTTTCATAACAGCCCAGGGTGCAGCCAGCTCAGACCTGGCCGATCTCGCCACATCAGGACCAGAGACAAACCTCAAGCACCTTTTACAGACAAGGGAGTGGACCTGAGGGGGGTGGGGAGATGAGGAGAGAATGAGCCCATGCTTAGCTCTGATGTCACTTAGTGTGGACAGAGCCTATCACAGCCTGGTGTGGGGAAGGGAAGGTTCAGTCTTGGCTTGGCTTCTTTTTTCCTCCAAAAATATGTTGAAATCTGGAGTACAGATGAGAGAATATTTTCCCCTTCCCTCCTACCCCCTTGTTTTCAAAGTACTCCACCCTCTATCCCAGAATGAACAGATTTGGGAAGTTGTGGGGGGAGGATTTTTTTGTTTTTGTGGTGCAAGGATCAAACCCATGCTAGGCAAGTACTCTACCACAGATCTACAGCCCTACTTCAGAAGATAAGTTTTTAAATTTGTGTGTATGTCTCTGTGTGTGTCTCTGTGTCTGTCTGTGTGTGTGTGTGTCCGTGTGTGTGTGTGTGTGTCTGTGTGTGTGTGTTTCCAAGAGTCAGTTTTACCTCCTGCCCTGTTGATGCAGGGTCTCTCTTGGTTCTGCAGCTGCACTATGGACTCCAGGCTAGTTGGCCTGCCTGGGAGATTCTGTCTCTACCTCCCATCTCACCATAGAACTACTGGGATTATAGTTCGGTGCCACCACATCATACTTTTTACATGGGTTTCAGGGATCAAACGAGACATCAGGCATGCACAGCTAGAGCTGTTACCCACTGGACTATCTCCCTGACCCCAGAAGCTAATTTTTAAATCAATCAATCTGACCACTGGGTACAGTACAAGATCAAAGTTTTTTTCAGAGAAATGTATTCATATGTGAATTAAGGTCTAGGGACTGCTGAAGGCTTAAATGAGGGACATACACACATCCCTCCCTTTTTTTTAAAAAAAAACACATAGCAATTGCACTATTGAACTGAAAGGATGACAGCACCCCCCATCTAGTTTGACTGTGTAAGCCTTTATGTAGACAGAAAATGAATGGACTTTTCCCCATCATAAACAATGCTGACACAGGCATCATTGAGCACGTAGGTTTTCCACATTTTGAATTGCTTCCCGAGGAAACATCTGGGCCAAAGGTTTCGAACATGTTTGTGTGGTGATACCTTTTGCCAAATCGCTTTCTACAAAAGTTTCATGATTGGATTACACAGCCACCAACAATGTGGCCGGCACAGTTTGGCCACACCTACCTCAGTTCCAAAAACTGTCACTTGAAAATGATTTTGTTAACTTAAAGAGGGAGCAAGTTGTGTTAATTAGGATCTCTTCTATTATTAAAGGAGGTGAGCATTTCCTCTATGATTATTTATTGGCTACATTTCTTACTCATGACTTTTTAGTTCATATCCCTTACTCGTTAAATTTTTTTGGAGGGCTACATTATTTTTCTCCTTTACTAAGAGCAACAAATACAGAACTTGTCAATCACTCATCGTGTGCCAGATTCTTCTCATACAGCCTCAGGACTCCCACCATCCTGGCGTGCTGTCTCCACTTTAATGATGAATACACTGACACTCAGAGAACTTGAGCAGCTCGGCAGGGAGGGAGTAAGTGGCTGGGCTGCACTTGACCCTTTACTGTGTGACTCATGAGCATGTATTCTTAACCCCAATTCTGCTCCCTTGTCAAAGCAACAGACAGAAGAAAAATTACAACACCAGCATCATTAGTCACTCTATTTACCCATCTGCCTTTTAAAAAATCTGCTGCGGTCTCAGTTTTTGCAAGTAGGGGTTAAAATGTTGTCAAAGAAAAGGTGCAAAAGGCAAGAAACAAGTGGACACAGGTGATTTTTCACAACTAATCAAACACAGACTTAATGAGAAAAGGCTGGGCATGGTGGTACATGCCTTTAATCCCAGCACTTGGGAGGCAGAGGCAGGCAGATCTCTGTGAGATGGAGGCCAACCTCCATCTACATAGGGAGTTCCAGGCCAGCTGGGGCTACAGGAAGACCCTGTCTCAGAAAGACCCCAAACAAAAACAAACAAAAAACCCAAAAGATTAAAAAATATAAAATAAATAGATCTACAATACCAGAATGGAAAAATGTCCTCCAAAAAGTTGGGAGACCTGGATTTTAAAGTCTGTCTTGTCATTTGCCCTAGGTAGGTCTCACCTTTCTAAACCGTTCCTCCCCTGCAAAAAGTCTTTGCAAATCAAAACTCTAATCCAATGGTGATTATATTATTTTCTGCTGGTTATAATATTGCTATCATACTATAGCCCAGTATTTCCAATTCATTCATAGTGAAAGCATCTCCAAGTCCTGGATATTTCAATGGTGGACCTTAGATGGGAACCAGCACCATTGGCAGTATCTGAGAGCTGGTTAGAACTGCAGAAGTACAGACTCATTCCACAGCTGCTGAATCAAAGCCCATTAAGATGCAGGGATGCTTCCTAGGTACAGAGAAGTTGGAGAAGTACTGGTCTAGGTCCAGGGACCCCAAGTTCCCCCAGAAAACTGAAAGAGTAGGAAAGTTAGCTGAGCAGCATTGCTATCTAACACCAGGCATCCCAGGACAGTAAGAGCGGGGGGCTGGGGTTGGTGCTCAGGAGGAAGCGAAGTTTCAGATGCAGCATCCCTGGGGTCAATCCCCAACACAAGAAAGAAAAAAGGAGGGGGGGAGAAGGAAAAGAAGAGAGAGAAAGGGGGAAGGAAGGAAAAAAGGAAAAGAAAAGAGGAAAGTAGTCAGGCCCAATCTGGATGATCCCAGCATCAGGGTCATATTCAACAACACTAGGGCCTTTTGGTTTTGGGTACTGAGGATTGAACCTAGGGCCTCTTGCATACTAAACTTATGATACACCTCTGAACTACATCCCCAGTCTTTTCCTTATTGTTGAAAATGTTGAGACAGGTGCTCCTGAGGTTGCCCTGACTGACTTGAACTCACTTTGTAAACCAGGCAGTCTTTGAATTTGTGATCCACCTGCTTCAGCCTCCAGAGTAGCTGGGATGGCAGGGGTGTACCACCAGGCAGGGCAACAGGACTTATAAGAGCCAATAGAAAAACAGAAGGGAAGTAGGCAGGGCTTACAGGATGGGACTAGCCACAGGGTCATTTGTTCTGTTTAATCCTGGGCAGTTGTAGCCTTACTCAGCCTATTTAGGTAAATAATTAAAAAAGAAAAGAAAAGCCAATTGCATGTTAACATCAGTTCTAGAACTACCTTCCCCCAGCTGGTGAAGAGCCCTCAGGAATTTAATTTAGTTCAGCACCCCGGGCCTGTAGGAGCCACCTAAGGGACAATTGTGATGTGGATGTCCTGCAGCCACTTGACCCTTTCTTCTCTTCCTTTGCCCTATTCGGCCCTCACCCTCTGCTCCTGGGCTGCAGGCAAAAGTGGAGCAGTCTGCTACAATGTGAGGACATGGTCAGTACCCTGAGATGCAAGGTGGTGTGAGATAGTGAGGAGAGGACTCGCATTGCCTCGGCCAGCTTGCTGAGCTCTCTGGAGGTGGCCTCCTGTGGCCCTGCCCGTGGCAGCCTTGTCACTGCTCGGCTGCATGAGCCCTGGGGCCCTGGTAAGCAGTCAGCTTGCTCCTTGGTCATCTGCGGGAGAACAGAAGGATGCCTTTAGGACTGTGGGATCAGGTCAGCACCCAAACACCCTAAGTCGCCTTCACATTCTGCCCCCAGTCCCTTTCCCAGGCCTCCTCACCCAGCTGTGGTCTTACCTCAGGATCCAGTTCAGATGTTACCTATCCCTTAGGACACTGGCCTCCCACACTTACTTTGGTCATGTTCTATTACTTAATAGGCATGACAACTAACACCCAGGTGATATGCTTTCTCTGAGCCCAGCCCTGTTCTAAGTACATATACTAATGCACTGACAGCCTTGCCAAGCAGGCATTATTATCCTCATTTTCCAAAGGAAGGCACTGAGAGGTTTTGTAACTGTCCAAGATCACAAAGCTGGTAAGTGAGAGAGCCAGCATTTTAACCCAGGCAGCTGGATTCAGAGTCATGCAGAATGTACTATTACTCCCTGCAAAACACTAACACTGCAATTATTTCGATTCTGTTTGCTGAGTATCTTCCACACAGAAGGGTAAGCATGTCAGGTGATTCTGCCTTAGGCTGTATCCCCAGTACCTAGAACATTACCTAGCATTTAGCAATAATTACTATAAGAATGAATGAATTGCTGAATGAGTAATATTAGCAGTGGATTCTTAGGGCTACCCATTGTAGTTAGAGACTTTTTATCACTTTGCAGTAGTTGCTGTAAATTTAGGATCAAATCAAGAGCAAACCCAGACCTGCTGGGGGTGACTGGGCTGACTCGGGCTCCCTCCCACTGTCCTAAAGCTAACTGGGGTTCAGGTTCAGAAGGGTACCATACAGCATCACTAGAGTCTGCTTGGGCAGCACTGAAATGGCATTAAATCCAAAGGGCTCAGGGCTTCCAGTACAGAACCTCCACTCTGTATCAGGCATTTGGGGTACCAGGGCACGAAACAAAGCAGACCCAGGGCTAAGGCTGCACACAGGCTGGAGCTGAGGTGGAAGACTCGGTACTGAAGATGACGTCTTCTGAAGCTGGGCCTTGAATAAGCGAGATTTTTGCCAGGAAGCAAGAGGTTGGGGGAGGCAGACGTATGTCTTTGGACGGGCTTACATTTATATAATCTCATCTTATCCTTGGCTCTGACAAAAGCTTCATTCAAGTTTTGAACATCAGCCCCAGGTTATGTCTTCAAATACTGTATGAAAGAGTCATTAATTAATTAGGTGATTCGCTTTCTTGGAATTTTAATTTAGTCTGAAATGTTCTGATAATTGAGCTACAAACACAAAAGGCTGAGTTGGGTGTGGTGGTTCTTGTCTGCAATCCCAGTCCTTGGGAGGCAGAGGCAGGAGGATTACTGAAAGTCTAGGACAGCTTGGTCTGTGTGGTGAGTTCCAGACCAGCTGGACTATGCAGCAAGACCGTTGTTAGAGAAGAATCAAAGACAGAGGCTGAGAAGATGGCTCACTAGTAAAGTGCTTGCAGGACAAAAAAACTAAGAACAAAAAGCATGGAAAACCAATAGGGATTGATTGATGGGCCGCTCAGTCCTGCAAATGTAGATAATCTAAAAGAATTTAACTTGAAAGACGGAAAATACAAAAATGGAGTCAGAGGAAATTATTATTTAACAGAGCTTGGGTTTTTTTTTTTAATTTAAAATAGTGAGCACACAAAACTATGAAGAGTTTTTTAAAAAGTGTTTTCCAGGCATGATCTAAAAAAGTCTTATGATTCATCTAGAAGAAGCTCCTCAGTAGTTTATCATTTTGAACTGTATTGCTAGATCCTAAACCAAACAAATGTCTTAAAAGCCAACACTTGAAATAGTATACAATTATTAAAAGTTGATTCCATTTTAAATAATGATTCATGGGACTTTAGCAAGTCGTTTTCATGAAAGATTAGAACAGAATTCAGTAAGTTCACGAGTTGAGAGTCTGAACGTGCATAAACATGATTCTTCCTGGCAGCACGTTAGGCTGTAGGTTGCTCTATGACCTTTTGAGGCTGAAGAGGAGATGGGTGCTGCAACACCCAGGGCGGCTGGAAAGCGCCCAGGAATGGAGGGAGCTGAGGTGCACTTGCTGCATCCATGTTTTCTTTAATGTCTTCAAGTAGCATCTCCAACTTGAAGATTTTACCTTCCACTTTTCTGAGTAGACATAAACAAGCAGGTGTCTTGTTTGTGTCTAAACAAGCAGGCAGACACATTCGAACTAGCAGCAACAGGTCATGGATTACTCTGAGCTATGTTATTCCCATGAATTGTCTTCAGGCAGGAAACAAAAATGCTCATCTGTCCCAACATCCTGTTCAAGTTTCATTCTAGCAGCCCAGGCTCTAATTCACATCTGCTGTTAGTGATGTGTCATTCGGTGAGTAGGATCTTTCTGGCTTCCAGTGTTTCTACTATACCTTGGCAGGCAAGCCTTGCTCTTCTGGATCTGATGATGTCAATGTGTCTTGTGGTCCTTTTTATGTTTTAACTACATTTTATTTTGCATGTATGTATATGTGTGGAGATCATAGGACAACCTGTGGGGCTGGTTCTGTCCTTCCACCATGTTGGTCCCAGGATTTGAACTAGGTCATCAGGCTTAGCAGCCTGTACCTTTACCTGCTGAGCCATCTGGCCAATCCCTAAAGAAAATGCCCATTTCTCATGACTTAGTTGCTAAGCCTTTCTGCTGAGTTGGTAAAAGGGAACCAGTTTTACATTGGAATTAAAGCCAGGTCCTTGAGAATGTGAGGGAGAAGATATAAAATATGCAAATAATCTAATCAACAGGTTTGTTATGAATACAAATACATGTTTATATGAGCATATATTTTGCCCACCATTCATCTAAATAATTTTGTATTAAATAGGAAATAAAAAGTAGAAATGGGGCTGATGAGACAGCTCAGGAGGTAAAAGTACTTGCCATGCAAGCCTGACAAGAGAACCAATTCCCAGAAGTTGTACAGAGAGAGAGAGAGAGAATAAATTTTTAAAAATATTTTATTTATTATTATTATTTTAACAGAGCATAGGGTATAGGTTTATTTACAGAAGAATGGGAACCCCACATTTACGGCTGCACCATAAAGTCCACACTCAAATACAGATCCTGTGACCTCCAGACAACAGTACAAAATGGTGAGAGAGGTGCCTCTTGGTGTTCTTGACTTATATATCCTTTTCCCCTCCCCCCACATGGAGCTAAGGTCGATTGATTGGGCGGGAGGGGTAACTGACTCCCCCCTTGACTTCTTGATGAGCGTGAAAAGGAGGTGTGACTATAGCTTGCCAGTATAGTGGTTGAAGGACATTTCCAGTTAACACTCCACCCCTTCCTCTAGCTCTTTCTGCCAACCTCTTCCGCAAAAGTTCCTGAGCCTTAGAGAGGGTGGTAGGTGTGGGATGATCCTTCTCCTGTTGTGGCAAGGCACTGAGCTTTCGGATCTCTGCACCATCTGTTTTCCATGGGCTTTTGGCCAGTTTCAGTTTCTACTATAAAAACACACAGCAAGAAGCAAGAACATCTAAACAGTAACTGCTATAATAACTTAACCTATTATAGCACCTAGCACATAGGTGTATACACCTATGGGTGTCAACACAAATGCTTGGTAGGTACTTTAGCAGGTGTGTCATTTCCATCCAGCAAAGCAATTGCAGTGGTTTCCCCACTGGGGCCTATAGTCTCCCCTGCCACAGGGGGTTGGCCAGGTCTACAGTACCAGATGTGTGTTCCACCCCTAGGAGCGGGCATTATATCTGTCCCAGGGCCCTGGTTCCTCCAAGGGGCAGGACCTGCTGAGGAGAATTGACTGTGGAGAGCTAGCCACGGAGGGAGGGGCTTTCTGCGCCATCTTGGGAAGGAAGCTGCAGAGGGCACGGAGAGAAAGATGGCCCTGGTGTCTCACCCACGTGGATGTGAGAGGGGGCATTTACCCACCTGGGGCGAGAGGGCCCATGAGGTGTCGGGGAAAGCTAGCAGTGACTATGGGCAGGCTGCAGAAGTGAGAATGGAATGGCAGGCTCTGAGCCACGGTGCAGAGCTAGGCACCCAATGTTCGTTTCTTTGTAAGTCACTCCCCTCCCACCCCCAACAGATTAAACCATAATAAATTCACATAAAGATATGTTATATGGTTTGTCTGATAGTGCCCAGAGCAAGAGACCCCAAGAGAACTTGGGTGACAATATCCAATTGAAAATTTTCTGATTGTACATACACTAGATGCTCCACTATTGCACCTGCAAGACCATCTTGTTTGGTATTTTGTAGTGCAACATGCAGGGTCTGTCATTGAGGAGACTTATAGGGAACTATTCTCCCCCAGTCATCTGCATGTTGCCTTTTGGCACCATGAAAACCACCTGTCCAGTGGCAGGGAGTTTCCAGTTTAGTCCAAGCTTGATTTCTCCTCCTGCGCTCACATCATGCAGTGTCTTCAGCAATAGGGTTTTTCTGTCTGCTTCTGGTGTACAACCAACATTATTGGCAATGGCCTTTATTGTTTTGGAGACCTCTAGTGTCCCTCAGGCCAACAGCTCATAGGGGGCAACCCACCTCTGGCACTGGGTTTTTCATTTAATAGCCGTATTGCTTCTGGAAGGGCTTTCTTCCATCCCTGTAGGATTGCTTAAGGCTTTTTTTTTTTTTTTTAACTGTGTATCTGGATAAATTTCCCCCTTTATTCCCATAGTTATTTGTATAGTCCTCCTTCCCCACCTCCCCATTAACTACCCCCCTTTTACATATTTCTCCCTTAATAACACCTTTATCCTACTAATCTTCAAGAGAGAATAAATTTTAAAAATTTAAAAATAAGGGCTGGGGAGTTGACTCGGCAGTTAAGGGCACTGGGTGCTCTTGCAGAGGACCCAGGTTTGATTTCCAACACCCACATAGCGACTAACAATCACCCATAACCACAGTTCCAGAAGAAGTCGATGCCCTCTTCTGACCTCCACAGACAGTACACAACATGGATGTACTTATATTCATACAGACAATACACTCATACACATAAAATAAAAATAAATAAGGGCCTGGAGAGATGGCTCAGCAGGTAAGAACACTGGCTGTTCTTGCAGAGGACCCAGGTTCAAATCCCAGCACCCACATGGCAGCTAACAACTGTCCATAACTCCAGTTCCAGGGGATCTGACAGCCTCTTCTGTCCTCCATAGGCATTGCATGACATGGGTGCACTTATCTACATGCAGGCAATACACATATACACATAAAATAAAATTTAAAATAATAATTTTTTTAACTTAAAAATAGAAATCAGAGCCAGAAATGGTGGTACAGCTCTGAGGCAGGAGGATCACAAGTTCAGGACCAGCCTGGGCTACGTTGCAAGACTGTCTAAAAAAAGAAAGAAAGCAAGAGGGAGAGAGAGAGAAACAATATGAAAATCAATGTAATGCCACTGAAGCAGCAGCACACTGAGGGAAATTTATAGCTTGTTCTCTATTTGTTTGCCTCATGCTTTGCGAGAGTATCTCACTGAGTGGCCCTGGCTGGCCTGGAACTCATTATGTAGACCAGGCTGGCCTCCAATTTGCAGTGATTCTCTTACTATGTCTCCCTAGTTCTGGAATTCCAGACATGAACCACCATGCCATGTTCTTGTTTTTAAAGAGATGATGTCTCACTATGCTGCCTAGGTGGCCCCGAACTCCTGGGGTCAGGTGATTATCCTGCCTCAGTTTCCTGAAGACCTAGGACTCCAGGCCTGTGCCGTTGCTCCTGGCTTAGTTGAGGATTTATTATTGTTAGTTCATTTGTTTGGTGAGGAACCAAATGACTAAGTTCTTTACCACTGTGCTACATGGTCTTAAAGCATAAATTATTAGGGACTGGAAAGGTGGCCCAGGGGGTAAAGACTCCTGCCATCAAGGCTGATGGCCTTAGTTTGAGCCCCAGAGCCACATGGTAGGAGAGAAGCTGCTTCTGCAAGTTGTTCTCTGACTTGCACACATGCACAGTGGCATGTGCAAATTTAAAATGAACTATTAAGAGGAAAATTAAAAATCAGTTAAATATTCAAACATAAAGGCTGAAAAAGAAGTTGTATAGTGAGTAAATCTAAGAAAAGGAGGAGATTCCTAAATGTAAGAATACATGAAATTTAAAGGAATTTAATCATAAAATAAAATACATTTGGGAGAAAAATGCAAAATAAATCACTGAAAATTATGATTTAGAAATATAAATACTAGCTGGGTGTGGTGGCACACGCCTTTAATCCCAGCACTTGAGAGACAGAGGCAGATAGATCTCTGAGTTCTTGGCCAGCCTGGTCTACATAGTGAGTTCCAAGCCAGCTGGGGCTACAGAGAGACCCTGTCTCAAAAATACAAAAAAATTGTTTAATTAAAAAGAAATATAAATAACATTAAAGATGAGGAAAGAAAAATAAGCAAAAAATCTTAAATCAGAGTGAACAGACTAGTTTCATATTTGCATCATTTAAAACCTAAGTAAAATGGGCAACTTTATAGGGAAAATATAAATCATGAAATTTACTCTGAAATAAGTAGGGAAGGATGAGAGAAAAAAGGCTATAGAAAAAATGGAAAAGATTATCAGAAATTACCCCCCAAAGCCACCAAGTCCAGGTGGTATTATGCGTGAACTCTACCAAGGATTTAAGTAACTGATAATTTGTTCACTATTAGTTACCTACAAGACATGAAAAGAAAAGGGAAATTTTCCCAACTTGTTCTACACATCAAAATTAGGAAATTTATAAATATATTCCACTATATTAATAAATCAAAGCTTACTAAACAGGCTAAAAACTAAATGTGTATATAAATGTATATATTTATATGCACATAGATATTGTTGGGGAATGTTAGAACAGATTCTCATGTCTCGCAAACTGGCCTTGAACTCCTGTGTAGCTAAGGATAACCCTGAACTCCTGACCCTCCTGACTCAACCTCCCAAGTACTGTGATTACAAGCATACACCGCTGCACCCAGTAAAAGCTAAATATATTTCTAAATTCCATGTGTTAAACATTTTTTTCTAAAATAACAAGAAACATATTTCTAGAAAGCTAGAAATGAAAGGAATTTTTTTTTCATTGAAGCTTATCTACTGGAACCTACAGCATCATACCTGGGAGAATGTTCATTACTATTAGGAACATGACAGGAATGCTCTCTTGTTGGACCTGGTGGCTCACACCTGGAATCTCAGGGCTCCAGAATCTGAAGCAGGAGAATTACTGTGAGTTCAAAGGAAGCCTGAGCTACATAGTAAGTACCAGGATAACCAGGGTTGCAGGGTTGCACAGCAAGATACTCTCTCAAAACAATAAAACAGGGACTATAGCGATGGCTCAGCAGTTAAAGGTACTTCTGCTCTTGCAAAGGACCTTAGTTTGGTTCCCAGCACCCATGTTGGACAGCTCACAACCATCTGTAACTCCAGCTCCAGGGGATCTGATAACCCCTCCTGGCCTTTGCAGGCATCTAAATTTATATGCACATAGCTACACACACACACACACACACACACACACACACACACACACTTGCGGATGCACACACACAAAATGAAAAATAAAAATAATTTTTTAAGAAAGAATGCTTTCACTCTTTAGTATTGTTTGCTTAGCATTGTTCTAGAAAATCTAACAAATGAAACAATAAAAAGAAATATGTGAGAACTGCAGGGGCTGAGGGAACAAAACATGTACCTAGCATGACCAACCCACAGAACCAAAAAAAGGGATGGGGGGAATGAGAAAATTAACTATGAAAAGCCTCCTGCTACCAGGCATGGTGGTACACACCTTTAATCCCAGAACTCGGGAGGGAGAGGCAGCAGATGTCTGTGAGATGGAGGCCAGCCTGGTCTACATAGTGAGTTCCAGGCCAGCTGGGGCTACAGGGAGACCCTGTCTCAAAGAACCAAACAAACAAACAAACAAACACTGCTATTTTCAGGTGCTATGACTATCAAACTTAAAACCTGAGACAATCAAATTAAAGTCAACAAAACTCAGAGTTGAATAAGGTAACCCAGTACAAGTTAAGTACACAGTTTTCTGTATTTCCTGTAGATCAGTTAGAGTAAACAACTATTAATAACACTTAGAAAAGCTGTAAAACAGCTAGGAATAAACTTAGCAAAATCTGCATGAAGAAAACATGTTCTTAGACAAGAATACTCATTGCAAGAGAAATTTTGTTGTTGTTGTTTTTGGTCATTTTGAGATAGGGTCTCCTTGTAGCCCCAGCTGACCTGGAACTCGGTATGTACACAAGGATGGCCTTGAACTCACAGAGATCCACCTGCCTCTGCCTCCCAAGTGCTGGGATTAAAGGCGTGCGACCTCACACACGGCTGAAAACAAATTTTTAAGTACTAGTTTGTTAACTTTGTTGCTCTATAAAATATTGGGGAAAATAGAGTTGGCCATAACATCAATGGTAGCCAAGCAAAAGTATCACTTCCCAACTCTCTCCAAGGAGTAATGTCTGCAGTGCACACACCTGCTGGAAACCACTGAGCTCTTGATTGAAAATCTGTAGGTCTTTAGATTTCCCCATAATTAAGCTTTAATAATCGCCGTGCATTGTACCACCAGCACAAAACAGTGTGCAGCTTCCTGTACTTGTGTTTCTTCCAAAATGCCCCCATCATTGCAAACATTTTTTTTTGGCCAGGGCTCTTTATTTTTTTTTAATTTTTAATAACTGCATGATTAGAAGAAGCATTTCATTACAGCTTTAACATATTCAGTAACACACTCCAGAGCAAGAGTACATCTCTTTCACAAGTGGCTGTAAGTTTCTAGGTTCACAGTTGAATTAATACAGTTATACAATATTGAACTCAGTATAAGCCCTGTAAGACATAAAGTTGAATGAGTTTTTAACCTTTAAAAAAGATCTCCAGCTTGGCGTGGTGGTGCATGCCTTTAATCCCAGCACTTGGGAGGCAGAGGCAGGTGGATCTCTGTGAGTTCAAGGCCAGCCTGGTCTACATAGTGAGTTCCAGAACAGCTGGGGCTACAGGGAGACCCTGTCTCAAAAAGACCAAAATATATATATCCATTTCATTTTAGAATATATTGTTCCTTGCAGAAAGACTCATTGTTTTTGCTACTAACACTGAGATGTTGGCGCATGCATCTCTAATCTGTATGTATCTGATTATTACTAGTCATAATCGGTTGCACTCGGATCCTTGATGCCTGTGTATGTCTATAAAGTCATCAGGTAGATTTCAATGGTAATGTTTATCACATCTACTGATTAACATAACGTAAATTTCCATGCTTCCTCCTCAAATATAGTACATTTTAAAAAATTTGTTGGTGTGTGTGTGTGTGTGTGTGTGTCACACAGAACATCCCAAACCATCTTATTCAACTATACACCCACTTCCCAGATGGCACCTTCCCATAGCCTCCCTCCCCCCACTAGAGCAGGGATACTCTGCAGTATCCTCTGATATCCCTGCTACTGTTTGCTGTGTTGTCGGCACCCCCAGCCATTCCCTGCTACTTGTCCAAAATGCAAACATTTTAAACAATTTCCACTCTACCTCAGTGTAATCCCAAACAAAAATGCTCATGATATTTTATTAAGGGGATTTGATGAGCTAATTATAATGTTATTGGTGAGAAAAATGTCCTAAGGATGGTCAAAAGAGAATTTTTTTTTTATCATTTTCAAAATTTTTTATTTTCATATGGGGGAGAGAGAGAGAGAGAGAGAGAGAGAGAGAGATTGCCTTCCACCTTGGGTTCTGGGATCAAATTCATGTCATCAGGCTTGCATGGCAATTGCCTCCCGAAGCTGCGCGCTCGGTCGAAGAGGACGACCTTCCCCGATAGAGGAGGACCAGTCTTCGGTCAAGGGTATATGAGTAGCTGTGCTCCCCTGCTAGAACCTCCAAACAAGCTCTCAAAAGAGAATTTTAAGGGGCTGGAGAGATGGCTTAGAGGTGAAGAGCATTGACTGCTCTTGCAGAGGACCTGGGTCGATTCCCAGCACCCACATGGTGGCTACAAACCATCCTTAACTCCAGTTCCAGGGGAATCCCAAGCCTTCTTCTGACCTCTGTGGCACTGCACGACACAGGTGCACTCACATACATGCAGGCAATATACTCATACACATAAAATAAAATATTCTAAAAAAGAATTTTAAAAGAGAGACATGTGCCAAACTATGGTGAATTATTATTATTTTATTATTATTGTTATCATGTGTGTATAATGTGCATATGGGGTACCCATGTGCCACAGAGCACGTGTGCAGACTGTTGTCTCCTACATTTATGTGGGTTCCAGGTCCAATTCAGGTGGTCAGGCTTGTGTGGCAAGCCCTTTACCAGCTGAGCCATTTCACACTGTGATAATTTGAAACTGTGTGGTCAATGTAAGAATAGAAACAGACCAATGGGATGGAATAGAGCCAGTCCTACTGCCCATAAATGTTTTGTATCCATTTAAAGTGTCTTTTTCCACCAGTGGGAAAAAGTCTTGTCTTACTCAGTAAGTGGCAGGACAAAGAAAAAACAAAGCAATACTAAATAGTAAAATAATGGGAAATATGCTAGAACCTAGCAGGCAGGAGAGAAAAAAAATGAAGAGACAAGGAAGACTGATAACTTTAAGAAAAAGAAAAAGTGAGGCCTAGAGATTCAGTCAGTGATATAGTGCTTGTGGAGCGTGCACAAGGCCCTGGGTTCAACCCCACACTGCCAAAAACAAGTGAAATGAAAGAGCCAGACCCCCCAGGTGGTATGAAGTGAGGGGCTCTAGGACATGACTGGAGACAGCAGAGAGAGGGCAAGTGGAGGAGAAAAGAAATAAAAACATGATGATTTAGAAAAGGCTTTTTGAGGGAATTTATGATTTTTTCCTGTACAGTGGAAGATAAGCTTATATGCCAGGAATATCAGGGAGCATGGACTGATGGAGATGGACCAATTTCTTGACTTGGGATCCAGCTGTTAATGTGTAAAATTATCAAATGACTATCAATTTATTCTAGTGAGCAAGATGCATTAGATCCAAAAAATATTTTCACATATTAGCTTTTATGTGTGTATATGTGTGTGTGTGTGTGTGTGTGTCTGTGTGTGTGTGTGTGTTGCTAGGGGTTGAACTCAGAGCTTTGTACATGCTAGGCAAGTGCTTTGCCACTGAGAGACACTCCCATATTATTTATTTATTTATTTATTCATTCATTTATTTGATATGGTCTCATGGGCTCATGTAGCCCAGGCTGGCCTTGAATTCTCTAGATAGCTGAGGATGGTCTTGAACTATTGATACTCCTGTTTCCATTTCCTAAATGCTGGGATCATAGGCATGTGCCAATGTAGCATGTTTATTTTTATTTTCAGATAGGGTCTTGAGTGCCCCTACCCTTGAACTCACTATGTAGCTGGCCTCAGCTTGAACTCCTGATCCTCTTATCTCCTCCTCCTGAGTGCTGAGATCACAGGTGAGCACTACCACACCTGGCTTCATATTACCTTTTAAAGGTAATAAGAAGGTTTTAATGAGAGCACAGCAGATGACCAAGCAAGGGATCACTCAATGAACTTGCAAACTTTTGCCTCTGCAGAGACACATCTATATTAGCTATGGGATTAACCACTGAGAAGATTCTGGGCTCTACAAGACCCAGAAGGCTACATGGGCTTCTGCCCATTGCCACGTTAGCCCATGTTGAGCTGATCAGCCTGGCTTGTCCTGAGGTGGCTTCAAGTGAGTTTAGAGAAAGACTGGGTCCCTCCCTCATCCCAAGGTTGAGAGCCTCTCCCGTATATGGGATATAATTGCAGTTAAAACCCTTTTGATTTATATTCATGCCAAACACAGTGTGGTTGTAACCAGGATATAAATAAACATTGTATAACTTTGGTCTCAATGTAGACAGAAGCCTGTCTTGAAAATGACTGCCAAAACCAAAGATTCCTTGGAAAACAATATACTAACTTTATTACTTTCCTTTGAAAAGCAGAAGCACATAGCCATTTTTTCCCAGGAACAAAAAAAAAAACCCAAGGTTTTTTTGGGAAAAGTCAATATTAAAATCCCATCTCTGCTGTTGGTATTGGTAGACAGTGGTTCCATTCATTTTCTGAAAAAGTAAAACTGTGCCTCAGGGAAAATACTTCAGGATACTATTTGTGAAACATCAATCATTAAAATATTTTGGCATCAAGATTTCCTGTTCAAATGCTGAGTAGAAAGCTGAACTAGACAAACTGAGCCTACTCAATGGGTTCTTCTTTTTATTCATAACAGGAAATTAAAAGCAAACAAACTTAGCCTGGAGTTCTGGAATGGATCTTAAAATTATTTGGAGAAAGAAGAGAATGAGTTCATAGTGATGTGATCCAGGTTTCTAATGTGAATTAACTCAGGCAATCACTTAAGCGTTAACATTTGTCCTTTGTCAGAATCCGTGGGTCCCTCACCTCAATCTAAGCCATCTTTACAAGCATCCTCCCCTGCCCACAGCCCTTCTGAACTGTCAATGTATGGGAAAGAACTGAGGAAAAAAGATGGATAGATGAGAAAAACCAATCAGGGGTAATAGAGGCAGGAGTGAGAAACAGGAGAGCCGAAGGGAGGACTGGGCTTTTCTTCTTTCTTTCTTTTCCTTCCTTCCTTCCTTCCTTCCTTCCTTCCTTCCTTCCTTCCTTCCTTCCTTCCTTCTTTCCTTTTTCTTCCTTTCAGGTGCCATTGCTCAGGAGCTATGATGGTTAATTTTCATTGCCAACTTGCCACCATCTAGACTCACTTGGGGAGAGTCTCAGTGAAGGATTGTTTATATCAAGATGGCCTGTGGACATGTCTGTGGGGCATATCTTGATTATGTTCATTGAGGTGGGAAGACAGGCCAGTCCACTGTGGGTGGCACCATTCCCTGGGCAAAGGACTCTGGATCGTATAAGAGTAGAGAATGCACACATTAATTCATTAATTAATGCACACATGATCTCGACTGGGGATGTCAAGTTACCATCTGCTTCAAGTTCCTGCTGCCTTGAATTCCCTGTAGTGATGGACTGCAATCTGGAATATTGAGGCAATTAACTCTTTCGCCCTTAAGTTGCTTATGCCATGGTATTTTATCATAGAAACTTTTTTATTTTAAAGTCAGGGCCTCTCACTGACCTGGAGCTCACCAAGTAGGCTAGCCTAACTGGTCAGTGGGCCTCAGAGATCCTTCTGTGTCCATCTCACCAGCACCAAGATTACAAACATGTGCCACCACACATGGCATTTGGGGTTTTCGTTTGTTTTGCTTTATTTTGTTTTACGTGCATAGTGAGGCTCAAACTCAGGTCTCTGTGATGTAGGTACTTTATCAACTGAGCTATCTCCCCAGCATGGCCCTCAACTTTTCCAGAGTTTTCTTGTAACCTTCTGGTTCTCAGAACCAACTGAAATAGCAGCCAACAGAATGAAAAATGGTGGCTCAACACCTCAGTCCCAAGAGATAGGTGTTCATTTTGGGTATACCATGTGGTCAGCACCCTCACTGCACCTTACACACAACAGGTGCTCCATAGACTGACATCAGGTGACACTGTGCGCATTGACACCGGTGGGGTTTTTTTGGTTTTGGGGTTTTTTTGCCAGTGGCTCTCCAAGT
Source organism: Nannospalax galili (assembly GCF_000622305.1). NCBI lineage: Eukaryota > Metazoa > Chordata > Mammalia > Rodentia > Spalacidae > Nannospalax > Nannospalax galili. Next base: position 3,055,256 of record NW_008353126.1, on the reverse strand, counting down.
ACTATGGCAGGTGCTGCTTCAGAATTCCCCCCTGGAGGAAGTCGCCCCTGGTCCTTCCATCCTGCACAGCTGGTTTAAGCCTGACTTTTGCGGATCAAAGTCATCATCTGCTGAGGATTTATGCCTCAGGACTTGCTGCTTCTCCTGGTGGCCAGAAACTCCTGCTCCAGCGCTTCAAGGTTTCCTTGCAGTTGCTCCAAAACCTGTAGCAGTAATCAGGGATCCCTGGGATCCCTGGGATCATTCATGTATAGGCAGATACATGAAGCTGTTTTCCAATCATTCATGTGTGAGGGGGTACATGAAGCTGTTTTCCCAAAACACGATGTAGGTGTGCCCTACAGTAGTGGAAAATGAGGCCCCCACCTTCCCAGCGGTGTTGGTGGTTCTTGTCTGAGTTGCTGTCTAGAATAAGACAACCCGAGGGTCATCCTGGCATGCACAATGTGCTCTTAGTGCCTGACTGAGAAGCGTGGTTGCTTCTGGTTCCTCTCTGGAATTCATTCTGAACCTCCTGAGTGGACAGTCATAATCCTGTACATTGATTTTCCTGCACAACGATTTTCCTTCTTACAAGGCACTTGCCTACTTATCTTATTCTGTCCACATGTGAGTGTTGTAAATATTTCACAGTAGGCTCCATTATCCTGGTTCTGCAGAGGAAGAAATTGAAGCAGTGGAAAATGTCTGAAGCCACAACATCTAGAATGGAACTGAAGGTAGAGGCCATGGCAGCTGGAGGGTGAGGTAGGGAAGGAGCCCCAGTAAGACCTAACCAGAGCAGCGAATGGGTCTTCCACAGGTCACCACATAGTGCTGTGCAGGTTAATGTCAGACTGCAGGTCAGCATAGAGGTCTTTGATCTACAGCCCCAGCTGCTAACCATTTGCTGGCCCCACCTATATGAGGCCCTAGACCAGAATTGTGGGATACAAACATTTTATCAGACAGAGTCCCTGCTCTAAAGGCTATTATTTCATTGAGAAAGGAAACCATCAATTAAACTACTTTGCTAACACACGATGACAGGTTTGAGACTTCAGTCAGCTTACAGTTTGCTCAGGAGAACCTAGAGTAGGCACTATCAATGAGAACAGTAAGGATGAAGTAGAGAGGTAATGCCAAGGGTAGAAAATTAACTCAGTGGGGTTACAGGACCAGACACAACGGGGTTCAAGGTCAGACACTATCACTTACTAATTGAATTATTTTAGTCAACTTTAATTCTCTAAACTTTTAGGGGCTTTTTCACTTGCAAAATTTATATAATATCCTTTACCCCAAACTCTGAAAATTAAATGAGACAGCTGTACCATGAACATTGTGTTAATGCTCATCTGATTACAATAGGGTTACAGCCCAATAAAACTGTTGTAAATCGAAAGTATAATACATAGAAATACATTAATACATCATAGCTTAGCTTAGCCTAGCCTAGCTTCTCATAAATATGCTAGAATGCTTCCATCAGCAGTCTGGGCAACATCATTCACAAAGCCCATTTTATAATAATGTGTTGAATCTTTCATGTGACCTATTGAATATTGTGCATCATAGCATTGGGTGTTAACCCTCATGATCACATGGCTGACAGGAAGCTGTAGGCTTGTTGCTACTTCCCAACACCTCAAGAGAGAGCCCCAAACTCATCCACCCTATAAGTTCAATCCATAGCTCTGCCAAATCTTCAGTTCTAGCCCAAATACCTCTCAAGGCTAGAGCCATTGCTCTGTCTGCAGCTAGATTTTCTCACTTGGAGGTTTTAAAGGGTCCTCAGAGGCCTCTTCCTGCTTTCCATACCCATTCTGAACTGGGTCCTTCACTTCCATTTCTGACCTCCGTTATCCAAGACAGAAACCTGGAATCATCCACGCCTCCTCCTTTCCTTTATTTGTTCCTCTCGATCCATCACTACCACCTTCAACCCCATCTCCATCCTCATTGGCAGCCTTGATTCTGACTCTTATAACTTGCCTGGTGTTGGCTTACTAACCAGTCCCCACCTACAGTCTCGCCCCCATGGTGCCTGCCCATCACTTGGCTTTAATTCCTTTTGTGTTGCTCCACCATCCAAACTCCAGATAAAATCCAAGTTCCTTTCATAGCCTGAAGTCCTTCCATGATGGAGTCCTTGTCCACTTCTCTAGTCTCCCGTCTTCCACTTCACCACATATACTCTGAGCTCCACCTGAGGAGTTTCAGGGCCACACAGGTCCTCACACTGGCTGCGTGCTTGTGCCTCTGTGCTGTTGCACTTGCTGTCTCCTTTTTGTCTGAAAGACTCTTGTCTCCTATTCTGACAAGCTTTGCACCCATTCCTCTTGTAATACCCAAGCGAGTAGTCACTTCCAGGGCCTTCCAAAGTCCCCCCTCAACTGCAAGCTACCACGTGTGTCAGCTGGTACATCCAAGTTACATTCGAACGAACTGTTCACTAATCTGTTGTTCCTGGGAGACTAAAAGACACTTGAAAAGGTGTTTCTCGAAATCCCTAGTACCTGTGACATAGAAAATGTCTGATAAAATTAACAAATATATTTTATTATTTTTATTTTATGTGTATGAGTGTATTGTCTGCATGTACATAAGTGCACCCATGTCATGCAATGCCTGCAGAGGTCAGAAGAGGGCATTAGATCCCCTGGAACTGGAGTTAGTTGGTGGTTGTCAGATGCCATATGGGTGCTGGGAATCAAACCCAGTCCTCTGCAAGAGCGGCCACTGTTCTTAACCACTGAGCCATTTCTCCAGCCCCATAAAAGTTTTTAATTAATGCATTAATAAATATGATGAGTAAATGAATAATTAGGAGTGGTGTTCTGGAACACAGCATCTGGGTCCTCCCTGGGGTTTGCTCACAGTGTGGAGTTTCTGCAGCACAGTCTACCCTGAACTTTGTGCATGCCTACATCAGGACTTCTGGCCACCAGCCTCTGTTGACCCCATGGTCTAAACTTAACGTCTTTCATTTTAGCCCATGTGTGATTTGCCCAGTTTCAACCTTTTGCCCCACTGCTTCACCTCCACTTCCCATGACCCTGGCACAGATAGCAAAGCTGACATGATAGCAATATGAATTAGTGATTTCATTTGATGTAATGCAAAAACAAGGATATAAAAGCAAAAGCTCCACAAGGGTCTGTTTTGAGTTTCATTTTTAAGTTTTCATAGTCTCATACTGAATTCCTAAATACTAGTCATTTTTACTGCCTAAATTTACTATCAGGGTATCAACTGTGGGCAGGATCACCCTTTACAATGACATTCATGTTCTTCTCTGGAACATTCTATGATCTCAGATTTATTATAAGGTGACTGGTGAGGTACATAATAACTCCCCTGAGAAGAAAAGAGGCATAAATAATGTAGAAACAGAATTGTAACCCACTTCACTCCAGAAACTAAGACAGTTTAATTTTCAGCAAAATATTTCCTTGTGCTCCCTCTACTCCTGCCCACTGCAGAGAAAATCAGATGCATGAAAGCATGCATGTGACTCTCCCAAAATAAAGATTTAAAAACTGGATAAAATTCATTACCAGCCTCCCGTCCTGCAAATAACAAAAAGAATCCTGTTTTATTCTTTTGGAAAATTCTTGTACCTGCAGTGAAAAAAAACATGCAATATTTCATTCACAGCACACCCTCTCCTGTTTGAAGTTGGCTATGTCTAATGTATTAACACGCATTAAAAATATTACCTTAGGGGTGAGTAAGATGGCTTAGTGGGCAAAAGCACATTCAGCCAAGCTGAGTTCGATTCCCAGAATGGTGGAAGGAGAGAACCAACTCCCACATATTGTTCTCTGACATCTGCTTGTTGGGTGTGCACACACAAAATAGATAAATATTTTTAAATGTTTTTAAGTATTACCTTAGTCTTCAGTTGGTCTGTCTGTTCTTTTAACTTCTGACACATTTGTTTGCCATGGGATATCTTGAAATATGTAAGAATTTGAAGATGAATCTTTCAGAGATGTTGGTGTCTGCTTCAAGAGATGTTTCTCAGATTCTATTCCTATTCAAGAAAGAATAAGTTTGGATACTGTTCATTTCAACTTTTCAAAGTTTTATAAAGTATTAGAAAAGGAAGTCTGTGACAGTCACACCATTTGCTTTTTCAAAGTTTGTGAAATGCCTGTCTAAATTGTAAAGGTTTTAAAACACTGGTACCTGTGAGTTGTTCTTGACGGATATGTATGGTAGGCTCCATCTGCAAAGTTAAAAAGTAGAGAACCTTGTTATTCAGACTGTCTTGTGTTCTTGTCATCAAGGAGGCATCCCAGTGTTGTGGTCCAAGCTGGGACCACAATGCTGAGGTTGAATTCCATTGTGACACTTATTGCAGGGTGATTCCGGTGATTGCATCATCACTATAATTTCTTGGTGGTAAACTGAGGAAAGGTAGAGAACCTACCTTCTACAGTTGCTCTTGAGGTTAAATGTGGTGGTACATCTGGCATTATAATTGTACTTGGCACTGGCAGGTAGAATGCGCTCACATTTCTCCTAAAACTCAGCATAAGTTCCATGAGAGCCAGGACCGTTGCTGATCTGGTCACCAGCTCTGTTGCTGGTGCTCTCATTAGCATCAAACACATGGCAGCCAGACTATAGGAATAATACAGTATGCATTAAACTCTAAAGCATGCATCAAGACCATGGTTGTTTCTACTCACTGTAGGCTAACTGGATAGGGGTTTAAATTCCTGAGTGATTCACCTTTAAGGTCTTCCCATTGTTCCCAGTATATAAAGCTGAGAATCATGAGTGCCAGAGGGCTAAATGGCTGTGCTCAAAATCAACTGTGGCCATTATGAATCTCTCCAGTGTTGGATGATGCAAAACCTATTGGGTCTAGTTCTCCAACTTGAAATGACAGAACTGGAGAAGAAATCAGATGCCTAACTTCGAGCTAAATGACAAACTCAAGCATCACTGGAGATTGGCGAGTGGACATCCATTCTGTTCCCACTAACCATGGGGCACTAAGAGCTGGTCACAAAGTGGATGCTCTGTGAGCAGAATGAGGAAGACAGAGAAGCATCCCTGTCATACCAGGTAGGTTCTGATTCTAAGAATGTTGGGGGAAGAGGGTCTGCAGTTGACCCAGAAGGAGGTGAGAGATGGAAATAGAAACAGGAACATGATCCTTTCATAGAAGGTTTAAGAGAAAGACTATCCAGTCCGGGCAAAGTGTCAATGAATCAAAATGTTTCCTGTGGTTATTAAGATGAATTTGCCTAACTAAAGAACCTAAAATAATCAATGAGGTTCTGAACCTCAGTGTGATTGGAAGTTGGGTAGAGATGAGAAGATGGGCTAAGGGAGGGGGACAATAGCATAGATTAGACATTAACAAAATTTCATACTAAATGGGTACTAATGCAACGTTTGAGTTATGGTATCAACCGACTTAATTGGATTCCATCTAGCATTAATAACTGAGTGAATAGTGTGTGCAGGACACAAGGCCAGGCCTCTGTGGGAGTCAGGACACAAGGCCAGGCCTCTGTGGGAGTCAGGCAGTGGAAGAGTAAAGACAAAGCTTCTGCCCCTGAGGAGTCTAGATCTAACAGGATAGGCTATTATGATCCAAAGCTGATTTGATAGAAATACATAAAATAATCTAACACAGACAGCTTGAAAACAGAAGTAAAACTGTCCCCCGGAGTAAATGGAACTAACAGGAAGGAAGAGCGAGAGAAAGGGGAGAGTAAAGGGACATGTGGGACGGGGAGCATACTCAAAATACATTATACAGTTGCATAAAAATGAGCTTGTGTAACCCAGTTTAATATTATTACTACTACTAATAAGGATGAATCAAGCAAGCAAAAAGTTGTGATTTGGTGGATTTGAAGTTATATGACCTAAAGGAAATTGTAGGAAGCCATATGGACAGTCAGCTTTTGATAAGTCAAGTTGGAACGTTCTAAGCCAGGTGTGACGGTGCACTCCTGTATTCCCAACACTGGGAGGTTGAGGCAAGAGAATCAGAGATTCAAAGCCAGCCTGAGCTACATGAAACTGTGTTTCAAACCAACCAACAAACAATAGAAATAAATGGGATGTTTCATGCAAAGGAGTTCAGAAAACTCAGGGTCTGAAGAAAGCCAGGCAGTTTAGAATGTTTCCCAGGGAGGAACTGAGTCTAGAAGTCTAGATGAAGTTAAGAAATACATCCAGAGACCCAAATTCTAACGAGAAATTTGGATTTTATCTTCTGATTATCTTTTTTTTTTTTTTTTTTTGAGACAGGGCCCCCCTTTGGCCCCAA
>NW_008353126.1:3006812-3048939 GCF_000622305.1 Nannospalax galili | reverse complement strand
TTTTTTTTTTTTGAGACAGGGTCTCCCTGTAGCTCCAACTGACCTGGAACTTGCTATGTAGACCAAGCTCACCTCCAACGCACAGAGATCTGCCTGCCTCTGCCTCCAGAGTGCTGGGATTAAAGGTGTGTACCACCATGCCCAGCAAGCCTCTGATTCTTTTAATGAGGTCACACCACTGAGCTTCTAGAAGTCAGCTCACTAGCCCAAGGTAACCCAGAGGCCTATGGAAACCTCAGAACTAGAACCAAGCTCTGTGTGCAAAGTGGTAGCCTGAGTCAGTATTTATAGGAGACCATTCTCATTTACCTGTACTGGTTGTGAAGATTCGATATTCTTCCTTTTCTGCTCTGATGCTTGTTTTTCAACATACTTTGACCTGGACTTGATTTCTAAAATGTCTTGTGCAATTGTTGATTTATTTCTCAATGTAGGAGAAAAGCTGACTTGGTTAGCTATTGTAATTGGCTTATTACTTATGTTATTTCTGGGGATTTTCACTTTCAGAGCAATCTCAGAGAAATCTGAGAGCTGGTAAAGAACTTGACCTTGGCTATATTTGAACGCATTGCTTGAACTTGCTTTTTCAGTCAGCTGTTTTGGAGTTGTCTGACACAGGCAATTTTTTTGTTTATCACCTGAACCTTTAATTCTACTTAGAAAGTTTGAATCTTCTTGGTGGTGGCTCTCTCCGGCAGCCACTTGGTCTTCTAAATTGGAGGTATTTTCTTCTGTAGTCCCTGGAGAACAACTAGGATTCTTGCTGTTCTTTGCACCACTCTGGGGGCTGGGTTGGTCAGTGAATTCTGGGGTTAGTGTTTTTGGGCGATAACTCTTAACACAATGTGAAATGCTATTTTTAACAATAGCTGCTTCTTCTAAATTGTCAGCATTAGGAATCTCTGGGAGAGTTTCACAGTCAGTGCCTCGACCCCTTAAGCACTGCTCCTTGGAGAGATGAGGGAATAAAATATCTGAAATGTTTGGCTTTGCAGTATCTCCTCTATTTGCTGGAATACAAGAAGTCAAGGTTCCTTGTTTCTCTTTATTGCTTCTGGTGTTGACATTTTCATTCATCTTATCCCATATCGCAGCCACAGCTGTGTTGTGGCAAGTCTCTTGACCTGTAGCCTTTCCTAGAGAGTCTTCTGCCATAACCACTTCATCTGAGACATTAAGGGTTCATTTTTTGAGGCAAACTTGTAAGAACTGCATGTCTTCATCTGGGAGAGATCACCGTCATAAGGCAAGTCTTCCTGTTTACAGGTTGTATCTTCTGAAAAGTCAGTTTCGTCCATGGTTGTGTGAGTTGATGTCTGTGGTCCCCTGTTGTCTAGCCTTAGTGTTCTTAATGGTCACAGTATGCTTTCTGGTTTTCATGGGTGTCTGCATTTATGTTTTATGCTGTAAGAAAGGAGAACAGCTATTAAATATATTAGAATAATGTATAAAACTATGCTTATTCTGGTATCTATGCAGGTACAAAAAAGGATATATTTAACTTAGAGAACTTTAGTTACAGACTTGAAAGCAGAAAGCTCAGCCGGGAACTAACTCATTCTAAATACTATTAAAGAAAGATGGAAGGTTGTAATTTTCACTGAGTTTTGAGGGAGGTGTGGTTAATAGTTGATGATCACATTTTTACCATTCTCCTTTAGGAAATACTATTTGAAGTTTGTTATCCCAGAGTGGGAGCTTGAAATATAAGCAAAGTATTCTTCAAAGGCAGCTATGCTCACCACTATACCACCAGTGCAACAAAGTGTTCTTTAAAGTACCCAGCCGCTGCTTGTCTGCATGTCACTGACACCTCTGGGGTACAGGATGCTGGAAGCTCGCTCGGCTCATATTGTGGCCACTCACCTCTCTTCTGTTATTGGTTTTCGGGGTTTTTTGACCCGCCCCCTCCCACCCTTGGGTTTCTTTTTAAACATATTTTGTTTTAAAATATTTTATTTTTTATTTTATGTGTATGAATGTATTGCCTGAATGTTATGCAAGTACACCCGTGTTGTGCAGTGCCTGCAGTGGTCAGAAGAAGGTGTTGGATTCCCTTGGAACCGGAGTTGTGGACGGTTGTTAGCCCCTGTGCTGGATAGCTTTAGTGTCAACTTGACACACCTGGGTTGAAGGAGACTCAATTGGGGAATTTCCTTCATTGGACTAGCTTATGGCCATCAATGGCCTGTGCTCCAGTCCCTGCCTCCAGGTTCCTGCCCTGAGTTCCTACCTTGGGCTCCCTGGTGAACTGTGACCTTGGAGATGTAAGACAACTAAACCCTTTCCTCCCCTAGTTGGTACTGGTGAGAGTATTTTGTCACACGAATGGAGAAACAAACTAAGACAGCCCCCATGTAGGTGATGGGAATCAAACCCAAGTCCTCTGCAAGAGCAGCCCTGAGCCATCTGTCCAGCCCTGTATTTTATTTTCTAATTGGCACATAATAATGGTACATACTTGATATATGTATATATGTGTAATAAAATTAGTATATTTTTCACCTTGAATATTTGTCATTTTGGGGTGAAATGTTCAAAATTTTCTAGTGATTTTGAAATGTATCTATCATTTAAAGTATAGTTTTCTCACTGTATAATAGAATACCAGAACATTCCTTCCTAGCCTAACTTTGTAGTCATTGAGTCCTCCCTATCCCTCACACTCTTCTGCGACAACTCTGCTAACTAGTGTTCTGCTCTATCCTTCTATGGAACCAGCTCTTTTAAATTATGGAGAGAGAGAGAGAGTGAGAGAGAGAGAGAGAGAGAGAGAGAGAGAGAGAGAGAGAGAGAGGCGTGCTTATACCGTGCGTGCATGTGTGTGTGAAGGCCAGAGGTGAATGTCAAGTGTCTTCCTTAATTGCTTTCCATCTTGTTTTGAGGCAGGATCTCTTGCTGAACCTGGTGCTTGTCAATTTGATTAAATTGGCTGACCAGCAAGCCCCAGGGATCCTCCTGTCTCTGCCTCCCTCCCTAGCATTGGGTTTACTGGCATACCCCACCATGCCCAGCTTTTTAGGTAGGTGTTGGGGCTCAAACTCAGGTCCTCATGCTTACCTAGTAGACACTTTACCAACTGAGCCATCGCCCCAGCCTCATATCAGCTTTTTAAAAAAATTTATTTATTATTTTTATTTTATGTGTATGTGTGTATTGCCTGCATGTAGGTAAGTGCAATGCCCACAGAGGTCAAAAGAAGCTGTCAGATCCCCTGGGACTAGAGTTATGGACAGTTGTTAGCTGCCATGTGGGTGCTGGGATTTGCACCTGGGTCTTCTGCAAGAACAACCAGTGTTCTTAACCGCTGAGCCATCTCTCCAGCCCCAAGATCAGCTTTTTTTTTATTCCACATATCAGTGAGACCGTGCACCCCTCGTCTTTCTGTGCTGGCTTATTTTACCTCATGTATGTCTTCCCACTCTTTCCTATGCTTCCTGACATTTCGGGCCCCTTTGTCTGATTTCTCCTTGTGTGTCTTAGAAGAACGGACAGAAATATGACCAAGGGAGGCACATAGGTCTTTCGAACATCTGCAGGCCAGGCTGCAGCCAAACATCCTTCATCTACTACAGCTGGGACAGGAGCCTTGGCAGTGTGGCCTTGCCTGGGCAAATCCCTAGCAGCTGCCACTGCCCAGAGGGCAGTGTGATGGCAACAGACCGTATCAAGGGACAGTCCTGAAAATGGTTAAGAACCACCGGCTACTGTTGGGTATGAATCCTTTTTGTAAAAGAAAATTTAAAACATACATTTAGAAGATCGCTTAGCTTGACTGATGGACTTTCAGCACAATGCCTTAGTGGTAAAATCATCCCAGCTTTTAGGTGGAGTGACTGAAGTTATTGCTCCCCGAGAGCACCAGCCAGCCTCTGAGGTTGCTAGCCTCCTGCCCATCTGATGATGGGGTTACAGAACAGGTCTTTGAGGGATGCCTCATCCAAATTTTCTTGATCTAAGAACTTATGATTTATTAGTTAACCTCAAAAACTAAAATAATATGTTTGACCAAAAAAATTAAACTAAGTTACTCAAGAACAGAGGAGTACGAACTATGTGGTAAAGGCATCTGTGAAACATTATACAAAGATCTTAGTTTATAGATACATGCCAGTGTTACAGAACTCAGAACTGAGAATTTCTTCCTTCTTTTTCTCTTTTTCTGTGGTCACATGTCTTCCCTCATATGCATGCCAAGTCTTCAAATCTTCCTCCTTTTTTTTTTTTCTGGTTTTTTGAGACAGTGTCCCTGTAGCCCCAGCTGGCCTAGAACTTACTATGTAGACCAAGCTGGCCTTGAACTCACAGAGATCTGCCTGCCTCTACCTCCCAAGTGCTGGGATTAACAGCATATTACACTATGCCCAGCCTAGAACTCAGATTTTCAAAGAAAGAAAACTGCTTTGGAGAGAGGAAAGGGAGAACATGGTCACAGGATTGCTCTACGTCATTTATATAGAGGCCAAGGCTCCTGTGGTGTGAGGAAGGCACATCTCTGAGCAGAATTACAGGTTTCTCCAACCCAAGTTGAAGAACAAGGGGACTACTTTCCCAGGGGTGTTTGAAGCCTGAGTTTGATTCTGGCTCCTCCACTCATTGGCTGTGTAGCATCTGGAAAGTTACTTAACTCTTTCCTCCTGTTACTCCTCCTCTTCCTCCTCTTCTTCCATCTCTTCCTTTTCCTTTTCCTCTACTTTTCCTTTCTCTTTTTATGACAGGGTCTCACCCTGTTGCCTGGCTGGCCTCAAACTCCTGGGCTTAAGTGGTCCTTCTGTCTCAGCCTCCCAAGTAGCCAGATCTATAGGTGAATGCCATTGTGTCTAGTTTTATTTAGCTTTTCTGAGTCTCTGTTTCTTCTGAAAAACAGGAGCAACAAAGCCTGGCTCACAGGATTGCAAGATGATGGTATGACATATCACATGTGAAGCACATGGCATGGCACTAAGCATGGGATGAGAGTACAGCTTACAGCCACTAGTGAAAGAGATGTACTCTTGCCCTGGAGTGTGTTACTGAATATGTTAAAGCTGTAATGAAATGCTTCTTCTAATCATGTAGTTATTAAAAATTAAAATAATAATAAAGTATTTTTTCAAAAAAAAAGAAAGATCAAGGGCTGGCAAGAAGGCTCAGTGGGCAAGGCTGCTTGCCCACAAGCCTGGTGACCTGAGCTTGATCCCCAGGAACCACATGGTGGAAGAAGAGAACCAACTCCTGTAAGTTATCCTGTGATCCCCCCCTCAAATAATTAAAGTTAAAAACCATCTTTTTTGGAGGGAGTTCTTTTTGAGACAGGGTCTCCCTGTAGCCCCAGCTGACCTGGAACTCATTATGTAGACCACGCTGACCTTGAGCTCACAGAGATCCGCCTGCCTCTGCCTCCCAAGTGCTGGGATTAAAGGCATATGCCACCAATGCCCCGCTAAAGTCTAAAAAATATATTAAAAAGGAAAAAGAAAAGAGCAAGCCAGATAAGCCAGAAGCCTAAGGAAGTCTCTCACGACACACAGAAAAACAGCTTCTGTTGTTATTGCTATAAAAATCATTATTACTATTATTTCCGTGTGCATATATACAAAATATCAAGAGGACTTCTTCCAGTAAAACGCATCCCACATCAGCATCAGCATTGTAATGTATCCCTTACATGTAGCTGGAAGGAACCAGAGCATCTTCTGTGACAACACCCAGCTCAATCTTGGAATCTGAAGGTGTCTTCCAGGAGATCTGGTCAGAACCCAACAGAATGTCTGGGACCACAACTTCCCAGAGACTGAACTGAACATTATGTGGTCAGCAGTGGCTCATAGTCACTCTGCACAGCAGAGGAGGGCCTGTGCCCCAGCCTTTGAGAACACCTGTCGGCACTGAGCAGAGATGAACATGTGATCACCATGCTGATGACACGTCCCAGTGTGGGTTACGTCATGAACTGGATTCTGAGGGGCTGACCTAAGCCCACTGACTTGCCTGTGTAAAAGGGTGGCTGGGATGGCTGGACTCTGAGGAATCAATTAAGTATATCTGTAATTTCAGAAACTAAAATTACTTCGTGTGGAGGCAAAGATGGTCAATGCACCATCATTCTAGCTGGTATGTGGTATTTCTTCCATTTACTAGACCAGATGAGCGACAGCACAACTTTACATTATGGGAGAACTGTTCTTTCGTTTTGTTTTTTTAATTTATTATTTTTATTTTATGTGTATGCATGTATTGCCTGCAAGTAGGTAAGTGCACCCGTGTTATACAATGGCCGCAGCGGACAGAAGAAGCTGTCAGATCCCCTGGAACTGGAGTTAGGGACAGTTATTAGCTGCCATGTGGGTGCTGGGATTCAAACCCAGGTCTGCAAGAACAGCCAGTGTTCTTAACTGCCGAGCCATCTCACCAACCCCAGGGAGAACTGTTTTAATCAATGGAGCTATGTTTCTTTGTTTTTTATAATACTGGGGATCGAACACAGGGCTTTTAATGCATGCTAGACAAATACACTACCACTGAACTGCATCCCCGTCTTCGGTTTCCTTTTTTTTTTTTTTTTTTTTTTTTTTAGATAGGGTCTCATGTATCACAGGCTAGCCTTTAAGAATCACCTTGAACTTCTGATTCTCCTGTTCCCTCCTACTTAGTACTAGGATTGCAGTTGTGCCACATCATGCCCAATTTATGCAGTGCTGGGAATGGAACCAAGGGCTTCGTGTGTGCTAGTCAAGCACTCTACCAATTAAACTATACCCCGAGTTGCATTTTACTTAAAAAATTTTTTGGTTTATTATTTTATGTATATGTATTGTGCCTGCATGTAAGTGCATCCATGTCATGCAATGCCCAGGAAGGTCAGAAGAGGTTGTCAGATCCCCTAGAGCTGGAGTGATGGATGATTGTTAGCCACCATGTGGGTGCTGGAAATCAAACCCAGGTCCTCTGTAAGAGCAATGAGTGCTCCTAACCCCTGAGCCATCTCTCCAGCCCCTCATTTTACTTTTTGATAGGGTCTCATTAAGTTGCTCAGCCTAGCCTGGGTCTTACTTTATAGCCCAGTTTAATCTTTAATCACAGATCCTCAACCACCCTCATAGCTGGAATTATAGGCCTGTACCACTAGGTCCAGCTCCATGGCTACCTTTTGACTTATTTCCAGTACCCTCATTCTATGTTTAGCCCTCTGTGAGCCAGGCAGATGGGAAGATACCTGTGCTCAGCTGTGAAGAAGACCCACTTTGATTCTATTCAGCCTTCCCTCCCTCCCCTTTTCTGTTAAGGTTCCCATTTGTACAGCCACCTCCCCCTTGCGAACCTAAACCTGTACCTGTGAGATAACTGCACTGACTCAAAGGGCAGTGAGCCCTGACTGTTGGAGGCAATGATGGGGCAAGCCAAAGCCTTCCTTCCCCTTTCTACACTGTCATTTAGAATGTGGCTAGCTTCCAGTTAGGAGCTCTGAGGATGTGTTTCATCACATTTTTTTCTACACAAAGTAACATGCTGCTCTGTCCTGAGTTGAGGCAACATCACTACCACCAAGCGGTAAAACAAAGGCTTTGGCAGCTACAGAAACTCACCTGCATCTTGGGGTCTCGACATCACTCGGTAAGCTGGTGAAGGTCTGGCAAAGCAGATGAGCCATCCTTTAACTTGAAATTATCTTTTATTTCTTTCAGTCGCCGGAAGTTGGTTTTAGTTGAATAACAACAAAAGTGGACCTTCAAAATCGTGATGTGCTGCAGCTTGGGTTCTTTTAAGCAAGAGACCACACTGATGAGTCAGTCACAGGGAGCTTCTAATATGATCTAAACTTTTTGTCCTTTTTGTGTGTCTTTTAAGAGCATGCAGAAAAACATTCAACTGGACTCTTAATCCCTATATTCTCTTCCTCTGTTTTTAGCTGAGGGTTTCTATTTACCCATAAGAGAATAGGAGCTGACTCAAAGTAAGTCCTAAGCCACACCCAGGCCTCAGATCCTCAGGGATTTTTGTATCCAGTCTATGATGTTTCCAGATTAAAATATTTGCAGAGGTAATGTGATGCGGGTCCCCTCTGTGAGGGCTGCATTTGGTTCCAAGCTGGTAATCCTACCAGCTAACTGGATCTCAGAACTGTGGGCTGCCCACAAATGTGGTGTCTATAACCGTAACTGTATCTCATTCTATGTGACGGCCAGTGTCATCTTGTCATTGTGGAGTGACAGCAGGGAGACTACAGTGGAGCAAGAAATCAATCCAATCCTCCCTGGAGAGTCAGGTGTTTGTATTATTTATAGTCCGGCTTAGGCCTGTGGTTCTTCCACAAGCGGGAGTGAATGCAATGGCCAGCTGTTAGAGACCCCTATTTACCTAGAAACTTGAAAAATCTTAGAAACTGAACAAACCAGCATTTGGAGAGGCTTCCCCTGGTTGATACAATCTCTTCATCCAGTCTCCTCGTTCACATAGCCCTGTTCTCATCATGGATCATCTGACTTGTACAGTAAACCATGGACTTTGGTAGTGCTCAAGGAACACTTAGAAAATGCTTGCCAACTGATTTTCTAAAAATAGTTCTCTTGATAAATTTTGCGTGCGGTAGGGTGTGCATTCATGTGGGGGATACACATGTGGGTGAAGGTATGTATGTGGAGGTCAGAGGAAAGCCTTCAGTATAGGTCCTCAAGTACCTTCATTTTCTTGAGACAAGGCCTGATATTGGCCTGGAACTTCATCATGTAGGCCAGGCTAGCTGGGCCATGAGTTTCCAAAAATCAACCTGTCTCCGCCTCCCATCCCACCATCTTTGGGATTAAAGGCGTGGGCCACTGTGCCTGGCTTTTTACTTGGGTTATGAACTCAGATCCTCACACTAGCAAAGTAAGTGCTTTTACTGACTGAGCTATCTACCTAGCCCTCATGATAAATTTTAGATAATAACATCTGGGCCAGTGAGATAGTTCAGAGGGTAAAAATGCATTTGGGATCAACCTGGAAACTTGAGGTCAATTCCTGGAACCCCTTTGGGCCTGGGGAAAGCACCTTCCCTGCTGAGCCATCTCAAAGACCCAGATGCCTTTGGGAGGCAAAGGCAAAGGATCACCCCAAGTTGGAGGGCCAAACTGCTCTACATAAGTTCCAGGCTAGCCAAGGATTACATAGACCCTGTCTGAAAAAAAAAAATCAATTATTCATTCAACCAGTACTTATGAGCTAGGGAAGTGGCAGTTGGCAGAGTGTTTGCCTAGCATGCATGAAACCACTGGGTTTGACCCCCAGAATAAAATGAGCATGGTACATACCTACCCACCTTTCAAGAGGTGAAGGGAGAAGGATCAGGAGTTCAAGGTTAACCTTGGCTACATTGTATTTCAGAGTCAACCTAGGATATATGAGACCATATCTTTTTTTTTTTTCTGTCTTTTTGAAGCAGGGTCTTCCCGTAGCCCCAGCTGTCCTGGAACTCACTATGTAGACCAGGCTGGCCTTGAACTCACAGAGCTCTGCCTGCCTCTGCCTCCCAAGTGCTGGGACTACAGGCATGTGCCACCATGCCTGGTGGTTTATGGGTTTTTAACTAAAATTTTAATTTTCTTTTTTTGAGACAAGGGTCTCATGTGTCCCAGGCTAGCCTCAAATTCCCCATATAGCTTAGAAAGACCTTGAACTTCTGATCCTTCTGCCTCTACCTCTTGAGTGCTGGGATTATAGCTGTGATGTTTATTCCCAGTGGAGGATCAAATTCAGGATTTCATGCATGCTAAGTAAACACTTTGCCAACTGAGCCACATCTCCATCCTGACATTCTTCATGCATACAAAACAAAATAGAAGAAGGAGTAAGGAGGCTGATTATGATTTTTTTTTTTTGCCAAGTGACCTAATCGAAGCTGTACCTCCATACACATGCAGTCTGAGTGAAACTGAATTTGCTCTCCTGGCCAGCCTGGAGTATGCAATGAGGGCTTTGGGGAAAGCAAGAAGGATGGGAGGAAGGGAGAGAGAGAGGGACATCTGAAATCTGTGGTGGATGAATACAAGAAAACCATGCTGTCTGGACACCACAGGGAAGTTATACCACAGTGCTTGTGACAGTGTGTACAAAACTTGTGCAAGCCCAAGCCAGCCAGAAACCCAGCATGGATGGTAGAGGTGGGCAAAAACCCAGCCCTAGCTGAGGAGCTATTGGCAATTGATAACTAAGAGAGGGAGAGTCAGTTTTCTTAAAAGATGTGATGCCTTGAAGTTTGGCCAGACATCTAAGGAATGGACCCACCCCAAGAGCATTTGAGGAACAAGACTTGATAGCCCTGTTTAAAAAAAAAGAAAAAATAGAGAACATGTGTTGGGAGCCTCTGTTATGCAAAATGGAAGCCCCTTCACACTGGACAGCTCATGCAGCTCGGGTTTATGTGCTGCGGGCTCCTTTCATAGCAGGGTATCTTCCTGTCATCTTTCCTGTCTCTCCTTTTGAAGTGTCTGCCACAAATGCCATAACATAAACATGGCCTTTGGCTCTAACAGGTACCATGCCTTCCTGTAATTTTTCCTAGCAGACAGCAGTCTGGCAGAAACCCACTTCCATATGTAAATACAATGCCTCACAAAGCATCTAACAGCCAAAGCTTTTACCACTACCCCCATGGTATAAATGTCTTAGTCAGAGATTTGGGCTGCAGAGAATTGGGCTGCAGAGAATTGGGTTGCAGACAATAAAGCTGTAGCACAGACTGAGCCGAGTCTGAGTCTTGTGTCACTACCGGCGGCCCAATCGCTCCGGGGGGTGCACTCCCTCGTTACCGACCCGCAGACACCCTAGCTTTCGCCGTCTCCGTACTCTTCCCTACATGATTCTGTGGCCAGGAACCTCGCATCCTGAGGAATACCCTGCGTGGTTCTGTGGCCAGGAACCTCGCGTCCTGAGGAATAGTACACGGGTGAAATAGAGACGGGATTGCGGCTGAACAATGCTTCAGTAGCAGAGGAAGCTGTCA
Organism: Nannospalax galili; assembly: GCF_000622305.1. Taxonomy (NCBI): domain Eukaryota; kingdom Metazoa; phylum Chordata; class Mammalia; order Rodentia; family Spalacidae; genus Nannospalax; species Nannospalax galili. Next base: position 3,037,979 of record NW_008353126.1, on the reverse strand, counting down.
ACACCAGAGACTCGGGCCTCCAGTCGCCGGGAAAAGCCTGTGGGGCATCCGCAGCCGTGGCCAGAGACGCCTGTGGCCAGACCTGCCAGCGACTAGCCAGGTGTGGCAGGGGCCCCAAGATCCAGGGGCCCAGAGCGACCCTGAGATATCCACGCACACCATGCCTGAGGCCCATAGAGACAGGGAGAAGCCAACGGGACCAGACCAGCTCTCCTCCAGACGCACGACGGGGGAGTGCCATCCCGGGAGTGCACGCAGGGACCCCGAGCGCCCAGAGAGAGCGCACGCCCCATAAACATGAAGTTGGAGGGTAGTAGGGTAGAGGTGGAGATGGGGGAGGAGGTCCTGAATATAACCAAAATTCTCAATCAATAAGAATATTTTAAAGTACAATAAAAGAAATTACCAATTTTTTAAAAATCCCATAAGAATGAAAGAGAATGTGCTTGTTTTGTGCAGTATCTTGTCTAATAAATGGTATTCATTACTATAGATCCTCCTCTACCCCCTATGTGAGCCATCTTGATGAGCACATTACATATTTGGAACTTTATAAGTAAATGAATGCAATGTATTAAAGTTGGCTTGTGTCCATTTTAGCTTTAATATATGCATAAGAATTAGGACAGTGCTTGCAATATAATGTTTCATAAATACTAGCTTTAAAACAATACTAATTGGGGCCAGTGAGATGGTTTAGCAGGTGAAGATGCCTGTCGCCAAGCCTGACAACCTGAGTTTGATCCCCAGGACCCACATGGAGGAAGGAAGAATAGACTGTCTTCTGACCTCCACATGAGCGCTGTGGCACATGAATACCTCCTCACCCTGCAATGTGCATACATAAAATTAATAAAAATGTAAACAACAACAAAACAAATAACAAGAGCTAGGGGAAAACTCAATGGTAGAGTACTTGTCTAGCATGCCAGAAACTTCGAGTTTAATCCCTACCATTGTCAAACAATAAACATACAACTGTTTTTTTTTTATTAATGAGCGCTGTGGCACATGAATACCTCCTCACCCTGCAATGTGCATACATAAAATTAATAAAAATGTAAACAACAACAAAACAAATAACAAGAGCTAGGGGAAAACTCAATGGTAGAGTACTTGTCTAGCATGCCAGAAACTTCGAGTTTAATCCCTACCATTGTCAAACAATAAACATACAACTGTTTTTTTTTTATTATCTCAATATTTCAAAATTTTAGCTTTTAGTCAATTTGTCTCATTTTATTTGAGAAGGATTTGAAATGCAAGCCTATTATAAATTATTCTAATGTAGGAAAGTGTCAGTTATTAAAACTTCCCTAACCCCTGTTTTGTAAAAGACAAAAAATGCAGATCTGTTTAAATAGGAATAAATTAGAACCACCCCCCATTCAATTAAGAAAATATTAGCTCAGTTGCTGCTGAAATGCCAACCTTTACTGGACAGCATGGGCTATTATATTAAATACCGGAAGTGGAAGTGCTGACTATACTTAAACAATCACCACTTAGCCTTTTAAAGATAGGCTTGCATAGGCTTAACAAGCATTAGTCAAAACTCACAGCTTCTAGGTGAGGTATTCTCTCAAGCAGTGTCATCATTTCAGAGGCAGAAACAGTATGAAGCTGAACAATTTTACACAGGAAACAATTACCTGCTCAAAGAATAACAGCACTCTGTTAACACATGTTCAACCAGGAGCGTCCAATCACATTATAAACCTATGAGACTTACATAGTACTACCTTTTAAGTTTATGGAATGATCATGGGAAAGGAAACCATTTAGCTAAAATTTTGCAGTGCTTACAAGTAGTGATGACTTAGTCCCCTGAAATATTTGGTGGGAAGTAAAGAAAATGCATATTTATTGGCAACCTTGAAGAGATATAGGATCCATCTCTTCAGTCTTTTCAACAGCTCCCAAGGAGCTAGATTGCTTCTATTATTACCATGTGAAGAAGTAGGAAGAAGATTTAGAGTTATGCTTTAATTTTTGTCACAGTTACTCACTTGCTTGTCAACTTGACTAGATTTAGAATCTAGGAGACAAACCTCTGGGTCTGTCTGTGAGAGTGTTTCCAGAAAAGTTTAATAGAGGTATGAAGACTCATGCTAAATGTGGGTGGCACCATTCCATGGCCTGGGGTCCTGGACTGAATAAAAAGGAGAAAGCAAGCCAAAGGTCAGCACGCATCTTTCTTTGTTTCCTGACTGCAGGTGCAATGTGACCAGCTGCCTCACATTCTTACCTCCACAGCTTCCCCCTCATAATGGATTGTGCCCTAGAATTGTGAACTAAAACCCTTCCTTCTTGAATTGTTTTTGTCATGTATTTTGTCACAGCAATGAAAAAAGTAACAGAAGATCTAATTAGCTTTCCCTGGTGTTCATGAAGTAAAACTTCAGAATAGGAAGCCTCTCCACTAAGCTGAATGGAGCAGCAGGCTTTCCAGGCAGAAAAAGCTGGAGAGAACAGAACATGGAAGGACAACAGGTCACTTGTCTCAAGGTTACTCTCCTTAAGGGTTAAAGCAGAGAGGGCTTCCTTCTTGATCTGGCTCAGGTTGACCAGGCCACTTTGGATTGGTTCCTGGGCCTCCTAGCTGGTTTCTAAATTCACTTTGATTACATGGCACCTGTCACAAATGATGGTATTCTGGTTTGGTGTGGTCTGTTGAGGCCTAGGACAGGAGCTCAGTACATGGTAATGACCTTCCATGAATCTTATTAACAAAATTATTACAAATGTAGTGGATAATGCAGCACAAATTTATTCTCTTTCAGTGCTGGAAGCTGGAAGTCTGAAGTTAGCTTCATGTACAAGAAACAGATGTGCAGGTGTTGCTGCAGTTCTCCTGGAGGCTCCATGGGAGTCCCTTCCCTGGTCTTTTGAGCTGCTAGAGTCTTTCTGCATCCTGTGAACCTGACACCCGCATCTTCAAAGACAACATCACAGCATCTTCAACCCCCTCTGCCTCTGACACTCCTGCCTCTCTCTAAAACTTACAGCTATCTTGGTGATGACCTTGGACCTACCCAGATAATCCAAGATAATCCAAGATAATGTCCCCTTCTGGAGAGTCTTAATCACTCGGGCAAAATCCCCTTCGACATAACAGATTCGCAGACTGGGGGATTAGCACATGGACATCTTTGAGGGCTGCTATTTCATTAAACAGTATTATTTCATGTGTTAGAGAATGTTTTGAAAATGACTATCCTTCTGTCATCTCCAAACAACATCTTTTGTGTCTCTGGAGGCACGTCTATCTGGAAAACCCCTCCAGTCTTGAGCTTTGTTGCCCCTTGGAATCAGTGTGATTTGTTGAGATGTAGTAGAAATTGTAGGAGGGCAATCTCAAAAATGGAAGCTTCAGCCGGGCATGGTGGTGTGTACCTTTTGTCCCAGCACTTGGGAGGCAGAGGCAGGTGGAGCTCTGTGAGTTCGAGGCCAGCCTGGTTGTATAGTGAGTTCCAGGCCATCTGGGGCTACAGGGAGACCCTGCCTCAAAAAGACCAAAAAAAAAGTCTGGCTATATATGATATTTCAATACATAGTTGATTGAATCTGCACATATAGAACTTACAAATATGGAGACCAAGAGTGTCTGTAGCATGACTAACCTGGCTTCTTGGGAAGTGAGATACCTCTAAAGAGTCACTTTCCCCTGAACACAGTGGTTTACCCTTGTGATCCAAGCACTCAGAAGGCTGAGACACAGGATTGCCGTGATTGATAGCCAGTACCAGGCCAGCCAGAGTCACATAGCAATACCTTGTCCTTTTTTTAAAAAAAGATTTTATTTATTATTTTTATGTGTATGCCTGTATTGCCTGCATGTAGGTAAGTGCACCCGTGTCATGCAGTGCCCGAGGAGGACAGAAGAGGCTGTCCGATCCCCTGGAAGTGGAGTTACAGACAGTTGTTAGCTGCCATGTGGGTGCTGGGATTTGAACCTGGGTCTTCTGCAAGAACAGCCATGTTCTTAACCACTGAGCCATCTCTCCTTGTCTTTTTTTAAAACTTAGTTCTTTATGTCTTTGAGATGAGGGTCCTACTGAGGTCATGCTGGTTCAGAAAACAGTGTCTGGGAAGCATCTGTGACAACTATCTGAGGTGGGGTGTGACCACTAAAAGTAGAGTTTCCTGTGATAATTTAGGTTGCTATGATATGCCAGCCAAAGGAACCTCTGGGTATATTTGTAATCCCATAATTAAGACTGATAATAGCAACATAAAATAGAGGAATTACCTTCAGAGGACATCTGAGTAAGTGTGCTATCCTAAAGGCAAACTGACTCTTAGATGTTAGACACGGCAGAGTCATGAGAGCCCTGCTTCTCTTCTACACAACCTGCCCAACTAAGTGGTTGTGCTGGACAGCTTTAGTGTCAACTTGACACACCTGGGTTGAGGGAGCCTCAATTGGGGAATCGTCTCTATTGGCCTGCCCTGTGGCCATGTCTGAGGGGCATCTTCTTGATTGTTGAGTGATGTGGGAGGGCCCAGCCCACTGTGGGTGGTGCCACCCCTGGGCAGGTGGGCCTGTGTTGGATAAGAAAGCATGCTGAGCAGGGGCCAAGGGAGCAAGCCAGTAAGCAGCGTTCCTCCATGGCCTGTGCTCCAGCTCCTGCTTCCGCGTTCCTGCCCTGAGTTCCTACCTTGGGCTCCCTGATGAACTATGACCTGGGAGATGTAAGCTAAATAAACCCTTTCCTCCCCAAGTCGGTATTGGTCAGAGTATTTTGTCACAGCAATGGAGAACAAACTAGGACAGTGGTCTTTTGAGTGATAGGGTTGCACAGTAAGGAGGATTCATTGGAAAACTGCCTTGTATTCTCGTTTGCACACGGCACCCTATGACCAAGAGAAGCACTTGCCCACTTTTGCTGACAGGCAGCCTCCAGATATTCCCCACTGTTGCTTTGTTTGCATTATTTAAAGACTAACATAGCTGAAGTTCATTCCCAGGCAGGCTCATGTTGGCCCCTTGAATTTCCATTGCAAAGCACTGATCCTGTCCTGGTTTTCTCTTGGGGTGTTGCCTTGATTCCTATTGAACATTTCATTCCCTAATAATTCTTTAACTGCTAAGTGTTTAGTATTAATCCCTTGTTAGTCATAGTCATATGTGTCTCTATTTATTATTTTCCTTTTGAATTTGTAAGAGGCACTGAAGAGAGAGTTTTGAGCATAGCCCGGATACAGACTTGTTCTGCCATTTACTAGCTATGTGGATGAACTTCAGTGTTAGCTAGCTTTTTGTTACTGTGACAAAATACCTGAGACAACTTAAAAGGAGGAAGTTTATTTTGGCTCATAGTTTCAGACGTTTGGGTCCATGGTTACATGCCCTATTGCTTAGAAGCCAATCTAAGATATTGTAAAATGGGGATGGTAGTAATTCCAGTTTCCTAGGGTTGTCAAAATTAAAATTTAAGGGACAAATAATAGAAAAGTTATTTAGCCCTTACTATGTACTAGGCCTTATTAAACACTTTGGGTATACTCATATACACATAGAAATATAATGTCTATTAACATATTTATATATATTAACTTAGATATCCTATCAGTCCTAGTACCCAAGTATAATCTTCACACATGTAAAACACTCAAAATAGAGGCTGGCACATATTAGCACTAGCAAATCTTAGCTATTCTTAATGATTTATTCTAGATTTCAGAGGCAAATTAAACTTGTTACCTGTGCATTGAACCTTAAATTTTTAAAAATTTTATGTGCATAACTTTTTGCATATACGTATGTAAGTGCACTTGTGTCGTGCAATGCACACAGAGGCCAGAAGAAGGTGTCAGGTTCCCTAGAACTAAAGTTTTGTATGGTTATTAGCTACCATGTGGGTGCTGAGAACTGAACCTGGGTCCTCTGCAAGAGCAGCCAGTGCTCTTAACTGTTGAGCTATTTATCACTCTAACACCATTATTCCTTCTTGAACTAGAAGCTTTATTAAATTCTTTTTAATTGGCCTGGTTCTTTTTTTTTCAGTCATTTGCTCTTTGCTTATATCTTCATTCTTTTAAAAAAATTTTTATTTACTATATTTTATGTGTATGAATGTATTGTCCGCAGTGTGTAAGTGCACTGGTGTCGTGCAGTGGCCACAGACATCAGAAAAGGGCGTCAGATCCCCTGGAACTGGAGTTACAGACAGTTGTTAGCTGCTGCCATGTAGGTGCTGAGAACTGAACCCAGGTCCTCTGTAAGAGCACCCAGTGTTCTTAACTGCTGAGCCATCTCTCCAGCCTTTTTTATTTTTTCTGGTCTTTTTGAAACAGGGTCTCCCTGTAGACCCAGCTGGCCTGGAACTCACTATGTAGACCAGGCTGGCCTTGAACTCACAGAGATCTGCCTGCCTCTGCCTCCCAAGTGCGAGGACTACAGGCACACACCACCAAGCCCGGCTCTCCAGCCCTTAAAAAAAAAAAAAAACCTTTATTTACTCATTCTTTTATTTCTTTAAATACATTACATATTCTGATTTTGTAATCTATGTTTGACAACTCAGTTTCAAAGTCTATGGGCTGGATTCTGCTGTCTTTTCCCCTTTGCTGATTCTTGTATAAGATGTCGTATTTCTTTGATGAATTATGATTTGAGAGTTTCCATTTCTTGGAACTTTTTCTGTGTAAGATTTTTGGATGTAATTAAAGTGGGCTCTCTAAAGGTAATTAGGTTTGGCCAGCTAGTTGGGAACACCACCAAACCAAAATCAGGTTACAACAAATTGCTCCAGCTTTTTAAACAACCTTTCGTTTAAAATTGAAAAATTCTGAGATGAGTTGGTGAAGCAGATAGTGATTTAGAGTGCATGCTGCTCTTTTGAAGGAACTGAGTTTGATCCCCAACTCCCATGTCCAGTGTCTCACAACCACCTGTAACTCCAGGTCCAGGGGATCCCATGCGTCTGGCCTCTTCAAGCACCTGCACTCCTGTGTACACCCCGTCATACAAGCACATAATTAAATAAAATAACAAAATTAGCGGGGTGTGGTGGCTCACGCCTTTAATCCCAGCACTTGGGAGACAGAGGTAGGCGGATCTCTGTGAGTTCAAGGCCAGCCTGGTCTACATAGTGAGTTCTAGGACAGCTGGGTTACAGGAAGACCCTGTCTCAAAAAGACCAAAAAAGAAAAAAAGAAAAAAAGTCAGAGGATATAGTTTCCTATCTTCTCAGAAATGCCTTGGCCGGTCTGAAGCAGTCTTCCACCCCCTCTCACATCACTCTTCTGACTCTACTGGTAATCATCATAATTTGGTATTTTCCTTGCTACTTATTTTACTGAGCTTCCTGAGAGCAAGGTCTTTTGTTTTGTTCACAACTGTTTCCCCAGTACCTAGAACAGCTCCTGACACACACCAGACACCCCATAAATACTTGCTGAATACTGTAATGAATAACCTGAAAAGTGAGGGCTGGAAAGAAGCTAGGCACTGAAAAAGGGGGGGGGGGGGTTGTGTGTGTGCGGAACCTAAGCAAAAGGAACTAGAGCTGGAGCTGGGAAAGGCTTGGCTTATTCTGGCAGTGGGGGAAGAAGGCCCTGTATCCTTGTGGGGAAACAAGTCAGAGGAGAGGTAAATGGAAGAGAACAGAGAGATAGGGCAGAGGGCAAGATGGCTTAGGGCTTTGTGTGCTGTGGTAGGAATTTGGATTTTATTTGAAATTTGATAGGAAGTCATTAAGTGTTTTCAACTAGAATGGCATAGTGTGATATAGGTATACTTTTTGAAAGCTAAGAGTGATTAGGAAGATGTAGGTAACTAATATCAGAGATAGAAAATCAAATCCAGCCAGGCATGGTAGTGCGCGCCTTTATTCCCAGCACTTGGGAGGCAGAGGCAGGCAGAGCTCTGTGAGTTCAAGGCCAGCCTGGTCTACTTAGCGAGTTCCAGGAGACCCTATCTCAAAAAGAACCCCCCCCAAAAAAAAGAGAGACAAAAGAAAATCAAACCCATTAGAGGAAATATATAGGAAATGATTCACTTTGGATATGCTGAATTCTACAATTCCTACCTCTGAAACAGTACAACCAGCTGATTCAGTTGTTTATAAGAGCCTGATATTAAGAGTGATTGCTGGTAATAACAATAATAGGTATTGAGCCGCTTCAGTGGGTCAGGAGCTGTGTTAACTAGTTATGTTTTGAAATCATAAACCTTATCCCCTTGAAGCATCATAACAAACCTTATTAGAAGAGGGCTCATTATCTATCTGTTTTACAGGTGAGGAAGCTAAGGCTGAAGAGGATGCCTGGCTTGTTCAAGGCAGTCTGTATGCAGCAGAGTTGAAACTCAAATCCAGGTCTAGTTGGTTGCCAACACTATATCCATGCCACATACATAAAGAGAAATGTTGCTTGAAACAGTGGTTATGAACATCACCAGAGAGACACTGAAACCAGAATTTAACACGTGTCCAACTCTGTAAAATATATAGATTTCATTCCAGTGGAGAAAGAATTGGGGATTTGATGGAACTGAATTCATCAGCTTCTTCACACCAGAGACTAAGACCTGCCCCCCACCCCCCCACCTCCGTCAACAGGACATGAATACATGAATTGAAATAAAACCTATTCTCTGTATTTGGAATGCAGCTATTAAAACTGATTAAACTTGCTATGTTTTTGTTTTTTGTTTTTTCCTGGAAACCAGCTATCCTGCAGTCGAAAAAAGTTTGCTTTTGCAACAGATGGAAACGCCGGAATTGTGACACAGCCTGAAGAACTGAGAACGCCTTGTTCAGAGGTCCACACGGGACCCTCTGTTCCTGTCACAGAGGCCTCTTTTTCTTTCCCACATCTGCGGCTTGTAAGACTTTCAATAGGGCAGGACTGAGTCTGAAGGGCAAGAGGCACTGACTGGATCCGGGCGCCCATCTTTCAAAGGGGTCTGCCCTAGACCCTGTCTGAACTCGGGATGATGCTTATTGCCCCACTTTTCAGTGTCTGGAGGAGAAATACGAGGACGGTAAATTTCCAAGAGATCGAGGATCAAAGCGGAACCAAACCCCAGGGCCGGCTCCGCGGTGCACACTCTCTTTTGTGAGAGAATGCTGGCAGCAGGAACGAACGCCTGTCCCCGCCCCTGTCCCCGCCAGCTCCGCCCCCGTAGTCCTGCCCTCAGCAGCCATTGGCTGGTCCAAAAGACGCGGGGTGTTGTCGGTTTGAATGGGAGCGCCTGGAGCTGGGCGCAGGCGCAGAGGAGCTCATGCGCTGAGGGCCCGCGGCGCTGAGGTACCCCTGGGCAGCGGAGGGCTTCGGGCCGGAGGTGGGGGAGTCCGAAGCTCTGGCTCACGTGACCTGCCGGGGCCGGGCGCCGGGGGCGCGCACCGGCCTCCCTCGGTGCCCCTGTCTGGCTCTGCGTTGCTACGGGGACCCTCCTGGGGGACGGGCCGTCACCCCCAGTCTGCAGTTAGAGGCGGCTGCCGCTGCAGCCCCGCCGCCCTCCGGGGACCCGCCGGCTGGGAGGTGAGTGCTGTTGGCTCCGGGACCGGGCGGGGCAGCGTCGGAGAGGGGTGTGGGGGCGGCTGCGGAGTGCCGGGTCTTGGGTCGCCTGGTGGGTTGCGGGGCGGGGCGGGGTGGAGGGGGAGGAGGCCGGGGGCTGGCCGGGACCTCCGTACGCTACGGGGATGCTGGCGGGGAGGGAATTCGCTCCTACACCGGCGTTCGCTGGCTCCCTGAAGTTTTCAGGAGTGAGAAGACTTAGCTCCCATCGGACGTCTTTAAAGAGAAAGCGTGGGCCGGGATGCCGCGACTCCCACGGATTCCGAGCGTGGCAGGGCATAGAAACCCGAATCCTCGTGGATTCTAATCCGAGACACGTCGCTATCCTTTGTAGTCCGCCGCTTGCTGTCCAAACCGAGCAGCTCTGTCAAATACTTGTTTATCACATTTAAATTCGTGAACTTTTGGGGCACCGACCTGTGTGTTTGCTTTTGGTAAACTGAACTTAGTAAATCGGGGCAGAAGTTTTAAAGTAAGCATGGAATGTTAAGACCTTTCCCTGAAACCTATAGAGCATCCTTAAAAGTGGAAAATAGAATTTCCTTATATCTTAATGGCAACCAGTTAGGTAATTTTAACTAGTATCATTTGAACCCTGCTGAAACGAATGAGGATGGAAATTTTTATTTGCCTTAATGCATAATTTAATGGTACCGAAGGACTGAAAGAAGTAGGTTCTTGGCTTTCCTCTCGGTGGCTTGTGTTGGAGTGCTTCGCGGTTTGTGTTGGAAGTTACCGTCCTGCCGAGCTGAATTTCCAGGCTGCCTCTCTAGAATGTTACACGGGATTTTCCAGCGTGATAATAGCGTGATTGTTTCTGATAAACACCTCTTTTGCGTAGGTTTTCCACGTGAAAGAGCACCGCTGCTTCATTGTCCACAGTGTAAAAGGGATCGTTGTCATTTGATGTGATATGTGTGAGGAGGGTGGGGGTGGGGGGGTCAGGGATGCGAGGCCGGGCTGCTCTTTTCACTTTACTGTGGATTTGCCTTGCAAGGCATTTCTAGTTTCAAATTCAAGGATTGGATTGACTCTGAAGTAAAAAGTTGTGAGATACAGTAGAGGCACATCCCACAGATAAGTAGTTTATTGAATTTCCATTAAGTCAGATATGTAGTATTACAAATGTTTTAATATAAATCTGAGATTTAATACTAGTGTAATTATAAAAAAATAATGGGATATAGTAGTTTTAAACATGGCTTCTCCCCACCCTCCTCAGTACTTGTTCCAATCCAGGGCTGTTGTGCACACTAAGCAAGTACTGGAGACCACAGAGGTACATCTTAGCTCTTTTAAATTAAAAAAAGTTTTTTGTTTTTTTGTTTTTTTTTTTAAAGGCAATCTTGCTGTTTCCTAGGCTGACCTGGAACTTGGAACTCTCCTGTCTGTCCCTCCCCAGCAGCCAGGGTTACAGGTGTGCACTAACTATGCCTGGCATAAAATAGCTTGCTTTCTTTTGCTATTTTAAGACAGGATCTCATATAGCCCAAGTTGGCCTTGAGCTCTTGATCCTTCTGCCTTTACCTTCTTCAGTGCTGCGGATCTGCCAGGCAAGCACCCTACCAACTGAGCCACATCCCCAGTTCTGACTTTTTCTTTCTTTAAATTATTTTAAAATTATTTTTTATTTTACATGTATGAGTGTTTTGCTTGCATGTATTTAAGTGCACCTGAGCATGCTATGCCTGTAGAGACCAGAAGAGGGCATTGGGTCCCCTGGAACTGGCGTCAAAGACAGCTGCAAGACCAGCTAGTGCTTTTAACTGCTGAGCCATCTCTCCGGCCTCCTTAGCCTTTTCTTTTCTTTTCTTTTCCTTTTCTTTTTTTCTTTTCTTTTCTTTTTTTTTTTTTGGTCTGTAGAGGCACATCCCACAGACAGTCTCTCTGTAGCCTCATCTGGCCTGGAACTCACTATGTAGACCAGGCTGGCCTCAAACTCACAGAGATCCACCTGCCTCTGCCTCCAGAGTGCTAGGTTTAAAGACCTGGGCTACCAGGCCCAGCTTATTTATTACTTTTATTTTATGTGTATGAGTGTATTGCCTGCCTGCATGTAAGTGCACCTGTGTTGTGCAATGCCTGTGGAGGACAGAAGAGGGTGTCGGATCCCCTGGAACTGGAGTTATGGACGGTTGTTAGCTACCATGTGAGTGCTGGATTTGAACCTCAGTCCTCTGGAAGAGCAGCCAGTGCTCTTAACTGCTGAGCCATCGCTCCAGCCCCCTTATTTATTATTTTTATTTTGTGTGTTTTAGTGTATTGCCTGCATGTATGTAACTGCACCTATGTTATGCAATGCCCATGGAGGCCAGAAAAGGGCATCAGATTCCCAGGAACTGTCGTTAAAGACAGTGGTTAGCCACCATGTGGGTGCTGGGAACCAAAACTGATTCCTCTGCAAGAGCAGCCAGGGCTCTTAACCACTGAGCCATCTCTCCAGCCCCCCTAGCCTTTTCATAACCATAAAATATTTCCAAGATTTACCTAAAGAAATTTTTGTAGCTAATTCTCTGGAATTCTGAAATGGAAAGCCTGATGTAGATTTTGAGTACCGTCCGTTGTAACAGTTGTATTCTATTTTGTAGTAACAGTTACCATTATTGCTATTGAGTACATTTGCATGCTCTGGTTTAGATGCTTTGTAAATCATATCAGTAACCATCACAGCACATAGGTAACTGTCATTCCCACACCAACTCTGAGCATTTAGTTTAAAATCATGGAATTAATAAGTTGCTGGTGGGATTCAAACCATGGCCCAGTCAAAACACCCAGTCTGATGCATCATTCATTTAAATCTCCATACATCTCTGGGTCCCATTTGTGACACAGTATTCTATTTAAAAACACCTCTTTAGCTTCCTTGTTTTGTTGTGAAATGTGAAGGAATATTTCCATCCTTCTAATCACTGCCTTCTAAATCAAGTAGCATTTTTGATACTCTTTTAATCTTTCTAAAAACATGAGTAGGATTTTTCTGAATTTTTGCATGCATATAAATCTATTTACTGTAAAGCAGAAATGCATTAAAGTCTGGTTTTCTCACTATTACAGATTTTTTTTCTTTCGGAGTGTTGGAGGTCAAACCCAGGTCCTTGCCCTCAGTCTCCCACTTTACTGAGCTGCACTTCTAGCCCAGGATTAGGAATTCTTTGCTGCTTCATAGCCTTTGTCTTCTTCTCAGACAATAAATCAAAGGAGGGTTGTTGGCATCATGATGGGGAGGATATGTTTGGTGTTCCAAGATGACAAGAGAAGCTTTATTTCTTTTTTTTTTTTTGAGACAGGGTCTCCCTGTAGCCCCAGCTGGCCTGGAATTCACTATGTAGACCAGGTTGGTCTTGAACTCACAAAGATCTGCCTCTTGAGTGCTGGGATTGAAGGCATATATCACAATGCCCAGTGCCAAGAGAAGCTTCTTATTCCTTGTATTTGGAATTTTGCAGTATTTCCTTTACCTCCTCATCCTGCCAGTTCATCCTCCTGTCAGGTCTAGTTTTGCTATTTCTTTGTTGTGGAAAAAACCTACAAACTTTACCATTGTTTAACTACACTGCTAAACATACACTCCAGCCAGGTATTCAGAATCTCACAACTTGGTGCTCTTTACCGTCTCAGAAGTCTCTTTCACTCCCGAGCCTTGTGCTTATCCTGGAACACAGTCTGTACAGTCCCACCTCCTTGCTTTTGCTTGAGCTGCTCCCAGTAAATAGAATCTCTTGTTTCTATTTGCTTAATGAGTGCTACCATCCTTCAGAGTGCATGTAGTACAAATTACGTTGCTTCTAGAGTGTCACTTTCCTAATATTATTAAACTGAATAGAAACATTGTTCTATAGAAGATGAAGAAGAAAAGATCATCTTTGATATATATTTTCCTATGAAGATTTCTAAACTCAAACTGTCCAGGGCCCCTCTTTTTTTGTTGTTTGACATAATCTTTTGCATTTGGGATTTATTTCTGTTTTTAAAAATATGTCTGAAGCTGATGTTGCCTTTTTTTTTTTTTTTTTGGTCTCTTTGAGATAGGGTCTCGCTGTAGTCCCAGCTGGCCTGAAACTCACGATGTAGACCAGGCTGGTCTTGAACACACAGAGATCTGCCTGCCTCTGCCTCCTGCCTCCCAAGTGCTGGGACTAAAGGCATATGTAAGGGAACTGATTTAGTATTACTGAGAAACAGTGCTTACTTAGTAGAAGGACCACTTCTTTTCAATTTCACTATTACATTTTTAAATTGTCATGTATATGTATATTGATTAAAGCTGATGATTGACTAATATTAGTACAGTGGCCTGTCCTGTCCATGGGATACTTCCAAGACCCTCAGTCTTGAAACCTTGATTAGGACTTAACCATCTTTTCCTATATAAATATACCTGTGTAAGCTTTAATTTGGAAATACTAAGAAGTTAACAGCTAGTAACAATTGTAATAGTATAGTGTAATAAAATTGTCAGCATCTGCACTCGTGCTTTGAAGCCATTTTTAAGTAAAATAAGGATTGCTTGAACATGAGGACTGCAATACTGTGATCTCTAATAATCAAGCTACTGGTGAATGACTAACAGGGCAGGTAGCATATACAGCATGGATACACTGGACACAGGGATGGATAGAATTGGGACATCTCATCATGCTACTCAGAATGGTTCATAAGTAAAATCTCATGGATCACTAATTTTGGAATTTTGCATTTAATATATTTGGATTGCCATTGACTGGAACTGGGACTGGAATGGAAGCCACAGATCAGAGAGAACTACTGTAGCAATAAATGGCTCTGGGTCATGTGCTCTGGTGGCTTGGTGACTAGTTTTTCTCAGAGCTGTATACTTCCCATTGTTTACTAATGATTATTTCTCTTTTTTCTACAGTAGTGATATTCATGACTATTTTAAGTATATTTCTTTGAACTACTAATTGTGCCATGTTTGTCCATAATTTGTGTAGTCTCTAAAAAGGTAAAATTTAAATACCTCTTTATTTACTAACAAAAACATTAAAAATGGGAAAAGGCAGTGACATAAATGTGTATGTTTCTGGGTTGTGTTTTCTTTTTAGAAATTGGGCTTAGTTTGGACCATTAGCATTTTAGGTTGCTGGCAGTTCCTTGTCATCTCTTAGTTTTATGACGTGAATAGTCTTTTGGAAAGTAGTAATTATATTATTGTGTTGGGCTAAAATTTAGAATGTCTTCGCAAAGTTGTGATTTCTGTGTGTGCTACATAAATAACCTATAAAGAACAAGGTGCATGCTTTCCCAGGTCCCTAGCCCACTCCCATTTTCAGAGTGCCTTTCCCTTTTTTAATAAACTTTCTCTATTTCTATTTCTTCTTTTCTTTTTTTGGTCTTTATGAGACAGGGTCTCCCTGTAGCCCCAGTTAGTCTGGAGCTCACTTTGTAGTCCAGAGATCACCTGCCTCTGCCTCCCCTCCTGAGTGCTGGGATTAGAGGCCTGTGCTACCACATCGGCTTCTGTTTTCTGTTCTTTCAAAAATTACCACATCTTCTATAACTAATTTGTATCCAGTTTATAGTGTTAATCATAATTAGCTAGAAGTCATTTTTATGCAAGTGCCATTAAAACACTTTCAAAAGATTATTAATTTTACCAATGAATTTAAAAATCATGTCTATTTGAAATGATTTTATAAGAATGAAAATTAACATTATTTTTTGTTTGCTTTTGGTTTTTTTTTTTTTTTTTGAGACATGGTCTCCCTGTAGTGGGGCTGGCTTGGAACTTACTAGGTAGACCAGACTGGCCTTGAACTCATAGAGATCCACCTACCTCTGCCTCCCAAGTGCTGGGATTAAAGGCGTGCACCACCACGCCCATTGAGAATTAACATTCTTAAATTTTGGTGTTCAGCAGGATGTGGTGGTACATGTCTTTAATCCCAGTACAGGCAGGCGGATCTCTGAGAACAAGGCCAGCCTGGTCTACATAGTTTCAGGTCAGCTGTGGCTACAGGGACCTCTCTCTCTCTCTCTCTCTCTCACACACACACACACATTTCTCCTCCCACTCACATATTTCCCCACACACATACACACATCTCCCTCTCCCTCCTTTCCTCTCTCTGTCTCTCTTATACACACACACACACCCCTCCCCACACACATTTTCCTCCCCCTCATACACATACATCTCCCTCTCCCTCCCTTTTTCTCTCTCTCCCTCCCTCTCTCCTCTCTCTCTCTCTTTCACATATACACACTCATCTCTCTCTCTCTCTCAGTTTTAAAAATATATAAAAATTTGGGGACTTCAGTCACCCAGACTTTGTTCCTATTTTCACCCAGACCTTTACTTATTTTTCAGATTTTTATATATCAAGCTTGAGATTTTTTAAGCTATTATTTGTGAATATAGCACTTTATGAAGTACAAGGTTTATATAAGTAGTCCAGTTTTTTCTTTCCACAGTATAATTTGTGTTCCATTTTCCCTTCATTGGGTGTTCCTGTTTCTCCAGTCTTGGAAATTGGAAGTACTGTGATCTCTCAGTTCCTCCTTGACCTTTGCCCTCACAGACCTCAGTGGGCACTGTCTCCTTTTTTCTCTAGTGCTCAGATGCATCATCAAGTACCCACCTGCTCTGGGTTTGACTACCCTAATTTAGGGACTGGCTTCTCATATCAGTACCATGTTCTAGTGTCAAAATAAGTTTTCTGGCCTTTAGTTGGCTCATGAATACTTACCACAATAAACTCAGACCTGTGTTAGCTCTAGAGGGCTGTGTGTACCTTGCCCTTTGCCTTTCCTTACAAACATGCTTCTTATCTTCCCCTAGATTAACTTCCTACTCTCGTTTTGAGATTGATTTTATTTCTATTATATGTAGTATGTCTATGTGTGTGCTATGTGCACGTGAGTGCAGATGCCCTTGGAAGCCAGAGTCATCAGATCCCCTGGTGCTGAAGTTATAGATGGTAGAGCTGCTGGGAATGGAACTTGGGTTCTCTATGAAAACAGAATGCACTCCTTTTTTTTTTTTGGTCTTTTGAGACAGGGTCTCTCTGTAGCCCCAGCGGGCCTGGAATTCACTATGTAGACCAGGCTGACCTTGAACTCACAGAGATCCACCTGCCTCTGCCTCCTGAGTGCTGGGACTAAAGGCATGTGCCACCATGCCTGGTTTAACAGTATGCACTCTACACTCTTAACCATGGAGCCATCTCTCCAGCCCTTGTTTTTTTTTTTTTTGTTTGTGTGTGTGTGTGTGTGTGGGTGTGTGTGTGTGTGTGTGTGTGTGTGTGAGCGCCATAGCGCTCACATGCAGAGGCCGGAGAAAGATACTAGGTGTTTTCCTCTATCACTTTTCACCTTACTCTTTTGAGTCAGGGTCTCACTGAACCTGAAGCTTACTTTTTTTTGGAGACAGCCTGGCCATTGAGTTTCCAGGATCCTCCTCCCTACATCATCTCTAACACTGGAGTTACAGATGATGCGCACCATGCTTGGGCTTTTTTTTACTTGAGTGCTGGGGTCCTCTCGTTGGCATAGCAAGCACTTTTCCCCATTGAGCCATCTCCCCAGCCCCAACTTCCTTCCCCTATTGTGCTCTTAATTTTGCATCTATTATTCTTTGTGCTTGCCAGCTTGAATCTACTGGGTTTGAATAGAAATAGGAGTTTGAGGAGCTGGTGCTTTAACTCAGTGGTAGAGCATCTGCTTGGCATGCATAAGGCTATAGGTTCAATGGTTCAATCCTGAGTCCAAGGATGGGAGGAGTCAAATTAGGTGACAAGCCACATTTAGGGCAACTAGAAAGTGTCTACTTACAGACACATAATTTGGCAGAAAATAACTGGTTCACCTAGGACAGAGTTTATTCTAGAAGTGGCTGTTTTGGCATCTTATTTTATTTCCCCCATGGTTACTATGATGTGCATGTGTTACTAGAACCTGCACTCTGAATTCTAATAACAGAACCTTATTTTCAATTTATTTGTGATTCTTCCGCACATTTATTCCTGCTCACGTTGATAAAGGACTATTGTATTTGACTTGAAACATTACACCTAAAGGAATTTGGAGAATTTGAGTATTGCACCTTAGAAGAAATTAATGGGATATGAAAGGTTTAAAGAAACAGTTTAGATGACTTGGAGGCAAGAAAAGTCCCTTATGTGATGAGTGTTGCCAGTTGATATAGATCTTTGAATGAAAGAAGCAAGCCTGTCATTTAAATTGCAGCCAGTTGCAGGTAGTTTGGATAAATTCTAGAAGCTGAAACAAAGAAGTGTAGCTATCTGTGTTCCATTGTTCCTGTTCTGTAGCTTGCAAACTTTTCTGTCACTGGAGTGAATCTGGTGCAGAATTTCTTTGATTAAAGGCCAGCTTTTTTCTACACTGCCGCATACCTTGGCTGGTGCCTAGGAGTCGCTAGGTGTATACAGGTGTTTCCTTGGTGTGACTTCTAGTCGGGTAGTTAATGAAGCAGTGAGAGTTACATGCTAGTTGATTTCTCTACTTCGGTCAGTTTCTGGATATGGGAAAAATATTACATTCTCTTTATTTCTTTATAGTCAGACCAAAAATTGCTATGTATCTCAGTTTTTGGAGCATTGTTTGGGAGATGCTTTAAGGGGCTGAATGTTGCTTACAAATATTAGTTGCCTTGATGGAAGGTGGAGACTAAAACTTGATCAATTCTCTCAGGGTGTGGTGGCACACCCCTTTTAATCAGTACTCAGGAGGTAGAGGCAGCTGGATATCTATAAGATGGAAGCCAGCCTGGTCTACATAGAGAGTTCCAGGCCAGCTGGGGCTACAAGGAGATTTTCAAACAGAAGCTTTAGGACAATTTTATTAGAATTTAAGGAAAAATCCTTATATAGTACATATACTTTTAAAATAATTTTTCATTGAATTTTTGTGTTTTTCATACATAAAATCATCTTTATACCCCCCTCCTCTTTAACACCCTTCCATAGCCCCCCCCCACTGAAGTTCATACATTCTGTCATTTGTATTAAGGCCTATTATGTAAAGTTAGTGTCCCAAGATGTCCCTCAGTGCAGGTTCATCCACCGGGGTTTAGTCAGCCTTATATAGTACATATATTTGACTAGTGTTACTATATATACATAAGAGTAAACACAGACATGGCCCTAAGCATGAACTGGGTTTTTAACTCCATGCAATGTGGAGCGAGCATGAGTGAATACAGTGTTGTGGAGTTGGTGTTAGAGTGCTCTTGCAGCATTAAGCATGAGTCAAGAATTACTCGTTTGTTCAGTGAATAATTTTAAGAAGTAAAATGCAAGAATACTTGTGTAGCATGTGTGAGGCCCTGGATTGAAAGAGAGGAAAGGGTGTTAATAATTATAGAGAGTACTAGAGAGTGACTTCTTTGGATAATTTGGAGAATACTAAAACTCCATTAAAAATTGTACTTGGGAGTTATTTGTGGGGTATGC
The DNA here is from genome assembly GCF_000622305.1 of Nannospalax galili. Taxonomy (NCBI): domain Eukaryota; kingdom Metazoa; phylum Chordata; class Mammalia; order Rodentia; family Spalacidae; genus Nannospalax; species Nannospalax galili. The sequence goes on along the minus strand of NW_008353126.1, from coordinate 3,019,017 downwards.
CTTTAATCCCAGGACTTGGAAGATGGAGGCAGGATGATCAGGAGTTCTTGGCTGTATAGCAAGTTCAAGGCTATCCTAGGTCTTGTTTCAAAAACCTATAAATCAATCATCAATCATTCAATCAATGCTTTTTTATGCAGTTTTAATCAAGTAAGGTATTTTGCAACTTAATTCATAAAAATTTGTTAATGTGTTAAACAAGTAAATACATGTGAACATCTTTAATTTTTACATTTTAACAAGTGTGAAATTGATATCTCACTTATTAGTAAAATTTGGAAATTAAGATCTCATAGATGACAAAATACTTAAATACAACTTAATTTAAAGTTAAATGAATTCTAATATCTTTGCTTATATCTCATTTTATAAATAACAGGCTAAACCTCATAGTGGATGATGGAGGACTGGTTGCCACTTTGGCTGTTGTGTAATCTAGATACACTTTGCTATTGTTCTGAATATTTACTCTTACTCCCTTTAGCGGTTTTTGTTTTTATTTTTTAGAGAAAAGGTCTCCCTGTGGCCCCAGCAGGCCCAAAACTCACTACGTAGACCAGGCTGGCCTTGATCTACACAAGAGATTCTCTTAGCCCTGCCTCCCCAGTTCTGGGACTAAAAGCATGTGCCACCATGCCTGGCTTTTTTCGTGATGTTGTTAATAAGGGAAAAGATACACAATGGAACTCTGAAATAAAGGAAGAGATTTGTTGGCTGGTGTGGTGTTGCCCAGCTGGTGTGGCACTCATTAATAGACCAGGCTGGCCTCGAACCCAGAGACCCGCCTGCCTCTGCTTCCCCAGCACTGGAACTGAAGGCATGCGCCACCACACCCAGCTGATTATATGTCTTTATATCTTAATTTATCTCAGTTTTTGCCATAAGGTTATAGTTTCTATCTGAGGCATTCCAGTTCTCTGTCATGGATCTGGGCACAGACTAACTAACGTCTTATTCTGTCAGCACTGAGTGTGCTGCTTCAGTCTGCTGGGTGTGTCTTTTAATTCTGAAACTTGTTTCTTAAGGTCTTGTCTTCACTCCTTTCTTTCTGGTGCTCCTGTTACATGTATGTTAGAGCCTCTCCCTTTGTTTCCCTTTCACTCAGCTGCTCTGCAAGACTTTTTTCTTCTGGTCATCTGTTTTATTTTTCTCTCTAACTATATCTGCTTTGCTGCCTAACTGGTACACTAAATTATTAATAATAATCTTTGTGACAGTTCATTCAATAATAGCAAAAATAGGACCAAAACCTCACTCCAAATGCAAACCCACAGCATAATGAAGTACAGTTAATGTGTAATGGAATGTGATAAGGCAGTAAAAAGAAGCAAATTATAGCAATAAATGAATCTCAGAAACAATGTAGCGCAAAACCATAGAAAATGAAATACTGTATTATTTAGGGTCATGTGCACATCTGTGGTAAAGGTGTACAGGTAGGCAGGAGAACAATGAATAGTATTTATTTTGGAGATCATCTGACAGAGGAAAAGAAGGTGATGCTTAGGGTAGGGACCTGAGAGACTTCACAGGCAATGGGAACACACTTTGTCTTATGCTGGGTAGTGTTAAATAAGTGTTTTGTTGTATTGTTGGGGTTTTTTGTATACACATTTCCTAAATTCTTCTTTGTACCTATTCAATATTAATGCAAATATTTTAAATACCTTAAGGAACTTAATATTTTGAGAGCAAATGAGTGCAAATACAACTTAAATATCACTGTGGTGTCTTCTTTGAAAAAAAAATTTACAGAGTTTGACTTTTTAAAAAAAAATTATTGGATTTTCGCCTGATTTATTACTAAGAGCTTTTAATAGTTCTAAGTATCATAACTTTAAGATAGTAATATAATACATTTTGTTCATGATTGGTTGTAATAATTACATAAGATTATTATGTTTTAAACCAGTTTTAAAAATTAAAGTGTCATTCTCAAGCAAATCTCTTAAATTCCCATCATTATTTATACACAGTGTCTGTGGTGGCAGTTAGACCTCTGCTGTGTTCTGTAGCGGTTGACCCAACGGCAGTCTGTGGAGTTAGTGTGATTATGTGCAGCTCAGGGTTGCTTCAGGTTATTCTTTGAAAATAGGACTTCAAGCAAAGCATCTTGTATTCCTTTTACAGAAACGTTGCTGAAGTGCTGCTGAAAGGGCCAGAGATGCAAGGATTTGGGACACATTTGAACCTTTAAGCTGTCTGACACTGACCTCCTTTCATTATTAATAAAGAAGAAGCAGGAGCTTAGGATGCATTAACCAACTCATTAATGTACTAACTGGACAGTGTTCTGCAGACTCTTTTGCATTGCAAAGAACTGGATTGGCACAAAATAAAATACTTGTATATTTTCCTCAGCCTGTAGTATGACTCGATGGAGGAAAATTTGATGAGCGTGAGGGAAGACCATTCTTTTCATGTTCGGTACAGGTAAGGCTTGCCTTCTCAGTACACGACTTTTCATCTTTATTTAAACATGTATTTAACTCTCGATCATTTCAAACTTCAATATAAAAATACTCAAACTATACTGTTAGTATATTTTATAACCAGAGTTTTTGTTGTGGCAGTGATAAGTTTTTGTATCTTTTCTATGGGAAAATAGTAGCAGAGACTAATTATTTGCTACTTTATTAATATTCTTTGGAAGAGTTTATGACTAGCTACTTTATATTTTGTAATTTTTATACGCTGTAAAAACAAAAATGGAACATATTTCAAACTTTTTGTGGGTAAAAGATGATTTTTTTTTAAATTTAGTTGACTGAAGGACCTAGCTGTTGTACAGTTTTAAATAGTGATCTTTCATAGACGGCCTTATAAAAAAGGTAAAGTTTTTGTTGTTGTTGCTTTGAGATGGTCTCCATGTAGCTCCAGCTGGCCTGAAACTCATAATATGGACCAGACTGGCCTTGATCTCACAGACATCTGCCTGCCTCTGCCTCCTAAGTGCTGGGATTAAAGATGTGAGCCACCATGCTCAGCAAATAAGTGTTTTTATTTTTTTTTTAATTTTGTGTATGAGTGTATTGCCTTTGTGGGTGTAAATGCATCTGTGTCATGTAGTGCCCACAGAGGTCAGAAGAAGGCGTCAGATCCCCTGGAACTGGAGCTACAGATGGTTGTTAACCACCATGTGAGTGCTGGGAATCAAATCCAGGTCCTCTGCAAGAGCAGTCTGCACTCTTAACCACTGAGCCATCTCTCCAGCCCCACAAACAAGTATTTTTTAAAAAATTTATTTTGATTTCATGTGTATGTGTGAGTGCCTGCATGTATATATGTGCACTGTGTTTGTGTGTGCCTGATGTATGAGGGGGCCAGAAGAGGGTAGTAGATTTCCTGGGGATGGAGTTACAGGCCACCCAATATGGGTGCAGGGAACCAAACCCAGGTCTTCTGCAAGAGCAGCAAGTACTCTTAACTGCTGATCCATCTCTCCAGCTCCTCAAACAAATAAGGATTGAATAAAATGGACTGGGTAGACACTTTCTAAAAATGACATCAATATTCAGTTTAATATTTAGTAATTCTGATATAATATGAACAAAGCAAGTATATCTCCATTATTATTATTATTAGACATTTACTCTAGACGTTCTGGTTATTGCACTAAACCACAAAAAGTAACTATTTAGTAAGGTTGTTCTCGAATGGTATATTCTTTATCAAAACTATTACAGGTTACTGTAACAAACATCAGAGGTTCGTGTCAGTGAATAGAATACAAAATTAATGTAAATCTCTTTCTGTTTCTCTCTCTTTCTCTTCTACTAGAGATTGAAGCCAATCAATTGAGGCCTTGTGCATAGCAGGCAAGTGCTCTGCCACTGAGCTAAGTTCCCAGCCCTCAAAATCTCCTGAGTGAAGGCGTTTGCTACTAAGTCCTACATGTCTTAACATATGTTTAATAAATAGGAGATTCATACTTTGAAGTAGATGGTTCTTGTTAAGGCATGTTGCCAAGGAAGCTTACATAAAGTAAGGCCATTTCTTTTTCTGTGTGTGTGTTTGTGTGTATGTGTGTGAACGTACATGTACACACTTATGTGAAGGCCAGAGGATAATTTTAGTGTCAGTCCTCAAGTGACATCCACCTTTTTTTTTTTTTTTTGATACAGGATCTTTTTTGTTTTTCAATATGTGAGTATTTTGCTTTCATGTGTGTAAGTGCACCACTTGTACTTACGGATCATTACTATGTGCCATGTGGGCGCTGGGAACCAAATCTGTTCCTTCTGGAAGAGCAACCACTGCTCTTAACCAGAGTCATCTCTCTAGTCCCAAACAGGGTTTGGTTTGGTTTTGTTCTCTGTAGACCAACCAGGCTGGCCTTGATCTCACAGAGGTCCACCTCTGCCTCCTAAGTGCCAGGATTAAAGGTGTGCTCCACCAAGTCTGGCTCATGACCTTTTTTTTTTTTTTTAAATGTCTATTACATTTATTTATTTAGTGTGTTGGAGGGAAGTAGGGGGCAACAGTGTACATACACATGCCACTGTGCACATGTGGAGGTAAGAGGACTCATTTCAGAAGTTGGTTCTCCTTCCCTGTGGATTCCAGGGATAGAATTCAGGTGACCAGCTTGGCAGCAAGCACCTTTACACACTGAGCCATCTCACCAGCCCAGAATTCATGTCCTTCTTGAGAATGCTTTACTAACTGAGCCAGCACTTCAGCCCACTAAGGACATGTCTATTAAAAATAAATCCTCCCAGTCTGGCAATATAGCTCAGTTAAATAAAGGCACTTGATGTGCAAGCCCAGAGACCTGAGTTCAGTTCCTGAGACCCACATGGTTGAAGGAGAGAACTGACTCCCAAAAGTTGTCCTCTGATCTCACACATATGCAATGGCACACACATGTACCCTCAACCCTGTCACACCCACACAATAAACAAACAAATGTAATAAAATTTAAAAAAACTAAGCATGGTGGCTCACACCTATAATCTCAGCACTCAGGAGGTTGAAGTAGGAGTTATTGCTGTGGGTTCAAGGCCAGCCTGAGCTATAGAGTGAGTTCCAGCCTTGGCTACAGAGTAAGATTTTATCTCAAAAATGAATGACTGAATGAAAGAATGAGCATTTTCAGAAAAAGAACAATGGGAGATATCTAACATCAAATGAGCATTTAGTATGAAATACTCTCACCTTACCCATTAGTCTGTATTTCCCCTAACTTGAAAGTTGCATACTTCCTTTCCTTTTTACTGTGTATCCTGGAAACTACTGCCAGCTTGATCTCCTGAATGTTTCTTAGATTCATCTGTTCATCTACATCCTCCCTGCCACTGCACTAGTTTAGGCCCTCAGGATCTCCAAATCTGCCTTTTCTTACTTTTTTTTTTTTTTCTTTTTTGAGACAGGGTCTTTCTATAGCCCCAACTGACCTGGAACTCTCTATGTAGATCAGATTGGCCTCAAACTCCCAGAGATCCGCCTGCCTCTGCCTCCCAAGTGCTGAGCTCTTGGGATAAAGGTTTGTGCGACCTCGCCAGGCTGGAATCTGTCTTTTTAATTGGTCACTTGGATGTTCAGTGTGAAAATACAGAGCTAACTATGTAACCATAGTGGTGCCTGGAACAGAGCCAAGCTAAACAGTGTATCAGATGCTCCACTGTCTTGACTTGCACCTGTGCTTTACACTTGCCTCCTGCCTTCTCCATCTTGTACTTTGAGCTCTGCTTCCTGGAACATTACACTGCTCCAGGTCTCAGTGCTTCTGAGTATGTATGCATGGTGACCTGAATTTCCTTTCCATCTTCTTGGTTTAGCTAACTCTATGTCTAAGATTTAGCTTAGAGATAATCTGTTGGAAACGATTTCCGAACTCCTTAATTTGGCTGTGCCTCCTCCCCGTGCTCACATTATGACCTGTGCATATTTCTTTCCTAGCACAAACTATTAAGGAGTGGCTACTTTTATGGCTGTTTTTCTTTCTTTACCTGTCCTTCCTCCTTTGACTGTTAGTTTCTTAGGGCAGCCTTGAAGCCTAGCATGCTGTCTGGTGTGCATGCCCATTGAACTTCATTTGACATAGCCATCAGATGAACCACTAACATCCTTATGTGCGTTTTGTCGTTGTGAAGAGTGCTCTGCTTTCTGAGACCGCAGAAGAACCATAAATGAGGGGGAGCGCCCTGGAGCCCTGCCTGTGGGAAGATCTTTGTTTGGTTCTTTTTCCATGAGAGAGAGAGACAGGTCAAACGTGGTTGCACATTGCTATTGGACTTCACCAAGGAGAACTTCAAAATCTGTAACTATCTTTAGTAAAAATATACCAAACACATTCCTGGCTTCATCAGGGTTCTAAGATACAGCATTCTGTGGATTGTAGATTGTTGTGTAATTTCAGGTGATGAACTGAACTGTATGTTCCTCTTCTACTCTAGTAAATACTTAGTATGTAATGGTTTATCCATCTGGCTATTTCTTTTTTAAAAAAATATTTTTATGTATATGAGTGTATTGCCTGCATGTGTGTAGGTGCACCTGTGTCGTGCAGTGCCTAAGGAGGTCAGAAGAAGGTGTTAGATCTCCTAAAACTGGAGTTACGGACACTAAGCTGCTATGTGGGTGCTGAGAATTGAATCTGGGTCCTCTGCAAGAGTAGCCAGTGTCCTTAACCACTGAGCAATCTCCAGCCTCCCATCTGATTCTTTCATTGTAGATGGCCCCATCTTTCCTTCAAGGAGTTTCTGTAGTGCAGTGACTGCAACTTTGAAATGGAATATTTCCTTGGATATTAAGGAACCTCCCAGGGGTTTATTTTACACATACTTGGAAAGGGGTATACTGATAGAAAAATGGAATACATTTCTAAACTTGAAAAAAGTTTAGATTATGATTGACATTAGAGAATTGTAGGTGTGATGATATAAGTTTCTCTCTCTCTCTCTCTCTCTCTCTCTCTCTCTCTCTCTCTCTCTCTCTCTCTCTGCTGGTTTTGAGACACGATCTTGCTGTGTGCCCAGGCTAGTCTCAAACTCCTGAGCTCAAGTGATCCTAATTCTTTCTTTAAAATACTTATGATTGTATTTTTTGAAAATATTTACTTTTGAGAACTAAATACTAAATATTTGTAAGTAAAATTATATATGTCCTGGAGTTTACTTCAAGTGAGCATGGGAGTAGAGATGAAGCGCACTGGTGACATCTCATGTATTGGTATTCGCTCACATTGAAAGAGGGACATATTGCATTCACTGTACTAGCTTCTATAGTTTTATATTTCTTTGGGACAGGTCCCTGTTTTACTTACCACTATGAGTAATAAACATTTCAATACTTTAATATTGTAAAAATGAGACTATTATGCTTAAGTTAAAAAGAATTAAAATAGGAGCTGGAGAGATGACTCAACAGTTAAAAGTGCTTACTGCTCTTCTAGAGGACTCGAATTTGATTCTTAGCATCCGTACAGGATGGCTCATACTCATGAGTAACTCCAGCTCCAGAAGATATAATGCCCTCCTCTGGCCTTGAGGCATCTGCAAACACATGGTATATATTCACTAGACACATACACACAGACACATGAAGAAAAATAAATCCTTTGGAGAGGGAGGGAGGGAGGGAGGGACTGACTGAGGAACTGGCTTGGAGGCTGGAGAGTGCTTGCTGCACAAGCCTGAGGACCTGAGTTCAGATCCCCGGCACTCACATAAGACAGGCATGGCTGAATACACCTGCAACCCCAGTGTTGGCAAAGGGCAGAGACAGGTAGATCCCTGGGGTACTGGCCATCCAGCCTAGCCAAAAAGAAAATTGAGTCCTGGTTCAGTGAGAGACCCTATCTTAAAGGGGTAAGGTGGAGTAATAGTACAGGATGCACGGCATCTTCCATTGGCCTCTGAACTGGTGGTGAACACTTACACATACACCACATACAAATAAGAAAAATAAAGATTTAAAAGATTAAAAAAGGCATAATTTGGCAGCTGGTGCTACAGGGAGACCCTGTCTCAAAAAGACCAATATACATATGTAATTTGGGGAACTGAGAAGATGGCCCAGCTGGTAAACTGCTTGCCTTGCCACCTGCTGACCTGAGTTTGAGTCCCAGAATGCAAACAAAACAAAACAAAACCCAAAACCAAACAAAATCCAGACTTGGTGGTACAATGCTGTAGAGGCAGAGATGGGTGGATTTCTGGCAATCACTGGCCAGGTAGTAATAGGATATTTGGAAAGTTCCAGGCTAGTTAGAGACTCTGTCTCAAAAAATAAGATGTTGGGGGCTAGAGAGATGGCTCAGTAGTTAAGTACATTGGCTGTTCTTGCAGAGTACACAAGTTTGCTTCCTAGCATCCACATGGTATAATTTAAAAAATAAAAAAGGTGGAGAGAGAGTAGGGCATTTGATTTAAATCTCTGGCCTCCCCGTGTTTATGCATGGGCAAGCATACTCACACATACATGCACACACAATGTATAACTCTTATCATACCATTTAGCCTACAGCTAAATTTTGTTGCGTATCAAATCATTTGGGTTGATGATGTCATGTATAAACTTAAAAATCCAGAAGGCCAAATATTTGTGCTGATGATACTTAGTTGAAGAAGACACATCTGCTTTATATGGATGTAAATGAAGAGAGAAAAGAATAGACCAGTAGCTGGTTAAAAACCTGCACAAGCCTGGGCCCATCAACATTCCACCATGAATGGGGGAGGGGCTCATGAAGCTCCACCCCTTCCTCTGGAGCTATAGGCAGTTCATGGTTGCTAGGGGAGGGGAGCCATAGTTCCCAGTGTGGCAGCCACTGGTAAGTTGTCCTTGTCCAAGTCAGTAACTTCCTACCCATGCTCATGCAGGCAGCCCTAATTACATTAAGTGGGGTACAAAAATAAATAAGGAAATGAATAAAAAACCATGAAAGTAGGAGTGCTTGTTGGGAAGCAGAGAGGGTTTGTCAGGATGGGGAGTGGGTAAGAGGGAGTAGTGGGGGAACACAATCCAAGTACATTGTATATGCATATGAAATTGTGAAAAAACTTAAACCAGTTTAATCAACTTAATCAGGTATCTTTATCTTTCCATGTACTTAGTTCTTCCCTCTTAATATCTAATTGGCTTTATCTACTATTGAAACAAAATGTTTGAGGCTTATTTACTAATATCTTAGGCTTTTATAAATTCATAAACCGAAGGTAAAATTACTGTTCATATAGCAAGCAGTACACATTGGCTAACTCTTTTGAATTGTTAAAAAAGACCTGAATATAAAATTTGACAATTACTAATTACAGATTGCTCTAGAAAACTGCTTATTCTAAATCAAGAGTCTACTTTGAACCTTTGCAGTTGGTTCTGTTGATCTTCATCTGTAACTTCTGGCTCCATAAGATTTGTTTTCTACTTATACAATCCCATTTTAATGTATAGATCTAAGCACTTGAAGTTTTATAGACTAAAAGCACTTAAGCTGGGCAGTGTCATATACCTGTAGCGCAAGCCACTGTGAGGCTCAGGCAGGAGGAGTACACTTGAGTCCAGAAGTTCAGTACCCACCTGGATAACATAGTGTATGATAACACACTGTATGGGGGGTGGGAGTGGAGGAGAGACTGAGACCTTTACCAGAACAAACGTGTTTTGCTGCTAGATACACAAAGTATACATTAGGATATATAGTACTTTAATTATCCCTTCCTGTTAAAGCAGTGACTCAGCCATCGCTTGCACAGTAGAATTCCCTGTAGACAGCAGGACTTAACACTGAGTTTTTAAAAAGCCCACCCTGAGCTCTGCTACTGTGCAGCCAGGATTAAGAACCACTGCTCTGTTAGAATGGCATAGACCTGACTCTAGTCAGGAGTCATTGAGAGCTGTTAGAAAATTTTTAAAGTTTGATGAGCTAATCAGAGCTTTTCAAAGAATGATACACACGGTACATAAGAAAATTTTTACTTTTAAATTTCAATCATTACATGTTTAATGTATATTAGAAAATAAATATAAATATCTTAAAATTTACAGTTATATGGGTACTTTTTGTATTAAGACAATTTTTAAAATATTTTATTTTTTATGTGTATGCATGTACTGCCTGCATGTACGTAAGTGCAGCTATGTCATGCAATGCCTGCAGGGGACAGAAGAAGCTGTCGGATCCCCTGGGACTGGAGTTATGGACAGTTGTTAGCTGCCATGTGGGTGCTGGGATTCGAACACAGATCTTCTGCAAGAACAGTCAGTGGTAGGTCGACATGGGAGACACCATGAGATGCTAGACAGCCTTGGCAAAGGGAACCCCCACAGTTAGGGTTATAGCTGAAAGTAGCAGTGGTGGTATTTTTCTCTAAGGTACGCGGTGACTCAAAGAACCAGCAGTAGTGACTCGGTTCTGTTTTAGTTTTGTGTTCTTTTTTTAAATTTAGAACAAATTGAAGAATTAGAATTTCTGAAAATCTTTAAATTGTTCCTTTTTGATTTATTATTTTACTTTTGTTTTTAAATTTTTATTTATTTTTATTTATGTGTATGAATGTCTTGCCTGCATGTATGTTAGTGCATCCATGTCATGCAAATGCCTATGGAGGCCAGAAGAAGGTGTCAGACCCTCTGGAACTGGAGGTGCTGTGAGCTGCCATGTGGGTGCTGGGAACTGAACCAGGGTCCTCTGCAAGAGCAGCTAGTGCTCTTAACCACTGAGCCGTTTCTCCAGCCCCCCACCCCCTTATTTTGGTTTTTTGAGACAGGGTCTCTCTGTAACCCCAGCTGACCTGGAACTTGCTGTGTGGACCAGGCTAGCCTTGATCTCACAGAGATTTGCCTGCCTTTTCCTCTTGAGTGTTAGAATTAAAGGCATGTACTATCATGCCCAGTTATTATTTTCTTTTTGTTGTTGTTGTTGTTTAGTTTTGTTTTAACAGGGTCTCCCTAGTCCCAACCCACCTGGAAGTCACTACGTGGACCAGGCTAATCTAGATCTCATAGAGGTCTGCCTGCCTCTGCTTCCCAAAGGCTGGGATTAAAGGTGCATGACACTATGCCCAGCTCAAGTTATTTTATTTTTGAGACAAGGTCCCACTGTGTAGCCCTGTCTGACCTGGAACACTTTATGTAGACCAGGCTGGCCTTGAACTCAGAGATTGGCCTGCCTCTGCCTCCCAGGTGCTGAGATTAGAGCATGTGCCACCATGCTTGGCTTATTGCTTTCTTTTTAATATGTATGTATGTGCCCTCTGTGTGTGTGTGTATGAATAAAATCAGGTCCTTGTGCTTGCAAAGCAAGTTTTGTTCCTTTATTTTTTAGACTGTAGGAAAGAGAATGGTGTGTGTTGTGTGTGTGCGAGATAGAAAAAGAAAGAAAAAGTAGGTGGAAGGATCAACAGATGGATGGAGAGGCTGGTGGACAGGTGAGTGGTACTAGGATAGAGAACAGTGGTGATCACAGTATCCTACCTTCCCAGTCATCCTTATTCTCCTCAGACTCTTAGGAAGCCCATAGTTTGACAGAACTCAGTAGTTTTGGAAGCAGTTTTAGATTGTCTCTCTAGTTAAAATCAGTTGCACTGGCTGGGCCAATTATAATGAGCTTCATATGAAGATATTTGGCTACTCTAACAGACCTCTGAGGCTCAGAGAAATTTGAATAGGCAAATTAGTTGTCACAAATAACTGTTTACTGCTTTATCAATTTATGTGTAATTCAGTTAAGCATTGCTCTGATCAAGAGTAGCCACAAAGCCCACATTTAAATTATATTATTGGAAGTTCTAAAATGATGTAGTTGTATGTTACAGATATCTGTCCTGTATAATTTTGCAGAATGGAAGCTTCTTGCCTTGAGCTAGCCTTGGAAGGAGAACGTCTGTGTAAATCAGGAGACTGTCGTGCTGGTGTGTCATTTTTTGAAGCTGCCGTTCAAGTTGGAACTGAAGACCTAAAAACACTTAGTGCTATTTACAGCCAGCTGGGCAATGCTTATTTCTACTTGCATGATTATGCCAAAGCATTAGAATACCACCACCATGATTTAACCCTTGCAAGGTAATGTAAGCTTTTTAATATTCTCCCTCCTTAACTGTTACTTTAAAGAATACCGCTATTCACTTACAAACTAACAATACATTTAATGAGTTCTAACTTAATAATATTGCTTTTGAAAACTAAATTTTAGGGTGAACAGAGTTTAATTGTATAGTAATGAAATAGCACTAAAGTTTAATTAAATGGATGAAAATTAATA
>NW_008353126.1:2994407-3006391 GCF_000622305.1 Nannospalax galili | reverse complement strand
TTTCCCCCCCCCCCCCCGCTTTGGTCTTTTTGAGACAGGGTCTCCTTGTAGCCTCAGCTAACCTGGAACTCAATCTCACAGAGATCCACCTGCCTCTGTCTCCTGAGAGCTGGGATTAAAGGCATATGCCACCATGCCCGGCTCAAATAGGTTTTAAAGCTAATGAATGAGTTTTATCTTAAGTGTGTCACTTACCCTGTGGGAACTATATTCTGATTTCTTTGTATCTTGATGTCTTTTATAGCTTTAACATCATTTTCTTTTTAAAACTTTATTTTTCAGGACTATTGGAGACCAGTTGGGGGAAGCGAAAGCTAGTGGTAATCTTGGAAACACCCTAAAAGTGCTTGGGAATTTTGACGAAGCAATAGTTTGTTGTCAGCGACACCTGGATATTTCCAGAGAACTTAATGACAAGGTAATGAGGTATATTTGACGGTAGGCCAAATGACAAATGGTTTCATTGAAATCATTTTGTGTTTTAGTACTAGTTATTCTGTAGTTTATCTACAAAAGAAAATTTCATAAACAAATAGGTATAAAAGAGAAACATAAAGATTTTAAAATAGGAAAAGCAATATGAGGTGCTTCTTTGTAAGTAGTCATTTGTTTAGTTTGTGGATGGACACCACAGGCATGCCTTTTCCCTAACAGTAGTACTAAGGATATTATAAACAGGGACTGGAGAGATGGCTCAGTGGTTAAAAGCATTGGCTGCTCTTATCTGGGTTTGAATCCCAGCACCTACACAGCAGCTAACAACCATCTATAGTTACAATTCCGGGGGATCCAATACTCTCTTTTATCCTCTGTGGGCATTGCATGATACAGATGCACTTACATACATGTAGGCATAACACTCATACACCTAAAATAAAAATAAAATTAAAAGAAAAATTTTTAAAGGAGATTATAAATATATGCAGGCTGGCAAGATTGCTCATGTAGGCCCAGTGACCTGAGTTCAATCCCCAGAATCTACATAAAGGTGGCAGGAGAGAACTCTGACCTCCACACATGTGCCATGGTGCACATGCTCACATGTACACATATTATGCACACACACAATAATAAAGTAATAAGTGGGATGAACTGCATAAGGTCTGGCCTCTGAATCCAGAATGTGACTGTTGCTATGTCTTCTTTTAGGTGGGAGAAGCAAGAGCACTTTATAATCTGGGGAATGTGTATCATGCAAAAGGGAAAAGCTTTGGGTGCCCTGGTCCCCAGGATGTGGGAGAATTTCCAGAGGAAGTCAGCAAAGCCCTGCAGGCGGCTGTGGACCTCTATGAGTGAGTAGAGCTGGTTGTGTCCTCTGTGGGCCCCAGGCAGGTCCACTATCATTTTTTACCTGGTAGTCAACTTGTAAGTTTGTCAGAGATGTAAAAACTAGACTAATCAGCCAGCTATGGTAGCTCATGTGTGTAATCCCAGTACTCGGGAGGCAGAGGCAGGAGAATCACCCCTAAGTTTGAAACTGTCTTAGCCTGCATAATGAGTTCTAGAACTACATATGGAGACCCTGTTTCAAACAAACAAGCAAACCAACCAGCCAACAACCAATCATGAGCCAGCCGTGTGTGCTAGTACACGCCTTAATCCCAGCACTCAGGAGTCAGTCTACATTGAGAGTTCCAGGCTAGCCAATGCTGCATGCATGGTGAGACCCTGTCTCAAAAACACCAAAACAGCCACAAGAGTCTTACATTAAAATCTTTTTCTTACTGATTAAAAGAAAACCAAACCAAAACAAAAAAAATTTATGTACTAACATAAAAACTAACCATTAAAACAGTTTAAATATTACTGTTGTTTGGATAGTAAATGTAGTTTTATTTAAATGCAGACTAGTGCCCCTTAGTGGCAAAAATTAGAAATGCCACTGCTTAGTTTAATTTATTTAAAGTAAATTTAGTATTTGGCCAATGGAATTTCATAGAACTTCTTAGCTATAAGACTTATAATACTAATTGTCTCTGACTCTGAACAGAAATCTTACTTGAATGGTTTTAGTAAAGTATTCCATTTTATAACTTCCCTCCATCAAAGATGTATCTTTGAAATGTTGCACAATGTAACTGTAAGTTCTACTTTTTTTCTTCTTCTCATAGAGTTTCATCTCAGACTGGGAGTATAGCTCAGTGCATGGTGCTTGCCTAGACTACACTAGGCCCTGGATTTAAATCCATAGCTCTGGAAAAAATTACCTCTGTAAATCAGATAAGAACTGTTTCCTAACCCTTTTTCACTACTTCTTGTTACTAAGGGAAAACCTGTCATTGGTAACTGCTCTGGGTGACCGAGCAGCCCAAGGACGAGCCTTTGGGAACCTTGGCAACACACACTACCTCCTGGGAAACTTCAGGGATGCAGTGATAGCTCATGAGCAGGTAAAAACAAAAGGTCTTGGAACCAGATCATTCCTTCATCCATGTTCTGGACAGTGATTAGATATCCTTCCGTTTTATTATAGCTATCGCTAATGAAAATTTTTCTGTTTCAGCGTCTCCTTATTGCAAAAGAGTTTGGGGATAAAGCAGCTGAACGAAGAGCATATAGCAACCTCGGAAATGCGTATATATTTCTTGGTGAATTTGAAACTGCTTCCGAATACTACAAGTTAGTCAAACATTTTTGTGGATAAATATAAAATGAGTAATTATACATCCTATAAAATCTTATGTAGGCTTTTGGATTAAAACCTGGTTTTTGTGAGTTCAAGGCCAGCCTGGTCTACATAGTGAGTTCTAGGCCAGCAGGGGCTACAGGGAGACCTTGTCTCAAAAAAATACCAAAAAATTAAAAAACCTGGTTTTTGATACATACTGGCAGTAGGAACTGGGTGCCTAAGTCTATTTTCTCATCTGTAACAGAAGGCCCCCAGACCTGGATTTGGGGATTATTGTGAGAACCAAGTGAAAGAATGTATTAAGAACTTAGCATAAAGGTGGCTCACACCTTTAATTCCAATACTTGGTAGGCAGAGACAGGTGGATCTCTGTGAGTTTGAGGCCAGCCTGGTCTACATAGTAAGTTTCTAGCCAGCTGGGGTTACAGGGAGACCCTGTCTCAAAAAGACCAAAAAGAAGATAAGAAAAAAAAAAAGAACTTAGCACAAAGTGATCAAGAAATATTATTGCACATGAGTTTTGTTTTTATTTATGTTTTTTTCCCCTCCAAATCTCACTGTGTAACCTTAGTGGCCTCCAACTTGCAATCCTCTTTTCTCAGCCTCCTGACTGCTGAAAGATTGTAGGAGACCATGCCTGGTCTCGTACCTAACATTTAATAACAGCAGTATGATGTCCCCCCCTTTTCTACTAGTTTTTATCTTTAAAACTTAACTGTTTTAAAAAAAAAGTTCAAAACTTTTTAAAAAAGAAGTTCTACACCTGTAATTTTAGCACACTTTTCAAAAAATAAATCCCTGGAATGCTTCATGAATTTGTATGTCATCCTTGCACAGGGGCCATGCTAATTTTCTCTGTATTGTTCCAATTTTAGTGTATGTGCTGTCAAAGCGAGCACTAGCACACCTTTTAAAAAGTTTATTTTATTTTTAATTATGTATATGCATGTATGTCTAGACCAACGTTGGATTCCCCTGGAGCTAGAGATACAGGCAGTTGGGAACTGCCCAGTATGGATGCTGGGAACCAAACTGAGTTCTCTGGAAAAGGAACACGTGCTCTTAACCACTGAGCCATCTCTCCAGGACCCAAGGTTCTAAACTTTTAAAGCCTTTTATAAGCGTGTTTAGCATGGGTATATACTTTATCTCACTCAATTTTGAGTTGGAAAAGGGGTCAAAAGAAGCCTGGTAACAAAAATAGGTCTTAGTCTCCACCAGTGATCACTGAATTTTCCCTACTGCTGCAGTCTCTTAGTGAGTTCTCCCTGCCTTCTCATTGCCTGGTGTTGACTGTCACAGGTGTCGACTGTCACAGGCGTTGACCGTCACAGGAGCTGAGGCCCCGCTCATCTACTTGCAACACTGTCAATTCCAGCTGCTTCAGTCTCCGATTCTGTCTAGTTTGTCAGTGAGCTGTAAGCATAGATCATAGCAAAGTTTAACCTGCTTCAAGTTGCCTGGTCTTGCCTTCTAGATTGTTCAGGATTTTCTCTACTTACTGGGTGGGGCTCGTAGGCTCATTGAGACTGAACCAAAGACATGGGTTGATTTGCAATGAATTTTTAGAAATTTCAGTGAGAGAGCATTCTGCATAGTTTGTCATAAAAAATAAGAAGAGCTGGGTGTGGTGGTGCACACCTTTAATCCCAGCACTCGGGAGGCAGAGCCAGGCAGATCTCCGTGTTCAAGGCCACCTCACAGTCTACATAGTGAGTTCCAGGACAGCTGGAGCTACAGGGAGACTCTGTCTCAAAAGACCAAAAAAAAAATTTTTTTTAAATAAATAGAATATTTAAAAAATAATTAAGGGGCTGGAGAGATGGCTCAGTGGTTAAGAGTACTGGCTGTTCTTGCAGAAGACCTGGGTTCCAATCCCAGCACCCACATGGCAGCTAACAACGGTGAAACTCCAATTCCAAGGGATCTGATGCCCTCTTCTGACCTCTGTGGGCACTGCACAACACTGGTGCACTCACACACGTAGGCATAACACTCATACACATAAATAAAAATAAATGTTTTTAAATTAACAAAGCAACCAATGCTAGCTTTTAGGTATCTGCCTTTCCCAGCTCACTAGCAGACTCCCATTCTTGGACTGTCTTTCACTTAATAAACTTTCTCTATTTCTGTTACTTCAAAAAAAAAGAAAGAAAAAAGCTGGGGCTGGATCAGTAGTTAAGAGCACTGACTGCTCTTGCAGAGGACCTGGGTTCGATTCCCAGTCACCCACATGGCAGCTACGAACCATCCTTAACTCCATTTCTAGGGGAATCCAAAGCCCTCTTCTGACTCCGAGGCATTGCACAACACGGGTGCACTCACATACATGCAGACAATACACTCATACACATAAAATAAAAATAATAAAAGTTGGGCAGCAGCCCAGATTCCCAGACCTTAAGACACTGTGACAGTTGCCTGTGTTGGTCCACTGTGTTTAGTCGCAAGGATTTCACAATGTGTGTGTGTGTGTGTGTGTGTGTGTGTGTGTGTGCGTGTGTTACTGTTTTAAAGGGTGCACATTTGTGATCCGCATTGTGACTTGAAGATAATAAAATTTAGACTATAAAAAATAAAATAAAATGTTAATAAAAAAAGATGAGGTTGCTTTGGTCCATGTAAAACAAATGGCATTCTGATAGCTTTAAACATCCACTTGAGGTTCATGTTGTCAAGTTGATTACATAGAAAATTTCCACCCAAGTTTGTCATCAGGTGAGAACTAAGATATATATTCTGCTTTTAACCGGGCATGGTGGTGTACACCTTTAGTTCCAGCACTTGGGAGGCAGAGGCAGGAGGATCTCTGTGAGTTCAAGGCCAGCCTGGTCTACAGAGTAAGTTCCAGGCCAGCTGGGGCTATAGGGACTCAGAAAAAAAAAAAAAAAAAAAAAAAAAAAAAAAAAGTTTTGTAGTTTAAAATCAAGGACTAGAGAAAAGAGTTCATTATTAAACATTGAAGAGTTCTATGATGGCAATTTGACTAAAGAAATAAGAGTTTAATGCAACTTCCTTTTTTCCCTTAACAGACTAGAACTCAGAAACATACATATGTTCGAGAAATACTGCTTAGGAATATTTTTTAATCTCACCTTTGGAATTGTTTTCAGACCTGTATAAGAAGAGTGTCACAGTATTATCCATAATTTTTTAGGATACAAAGCAGTAGTTGAGCAAATATTCATAAGTAATTGAATTTGGTTTTAGAAAGATTTCTAACCATTTATAAGTCAGCTATACAAAGAATAATGTTGTGTCAGAAATGGTTGTCCTGCAGGGTCTGAAGGCAGCTGCAGAAGTCCCAGCAGTGTTTGTGAGCACCAGCTACTCAGTAAGCTGTAAAACCTCTTTAGGTGATGGCTTTGAAAGCTTCATTAAATAATTAATTAAATCATTCCAGATTTGCATTCCTGAAAAGACCTATTTTAATACCATGTTTTAATTTTTTGGGGGGTGTATTTTTGAGACAGGGTCTCCCTCTGTAGCTCCAGCTGTCCTGGAACTCACTATGTAGACCAGGCTGGCCTTGAACTCACAGAGATCTGCCTGCCTCTGCCTCCTGAGTGCTGGGATTAAAGGCGTGCGCCACCACACCCGGCTCCATGTTTTAATTTTTACATAGTTTTAAATATGACACAATCATGTCATTGGCAGAAATTATGGAAGAGTCGTTAAATTAGTAGCTCTTACAGGTTTAGGCACTGATACAGGTTATATACACACACTGATTTAAATCTAACAGAATCCCTGTGGGGTATTTTCCCTATTCATTATATGTATGAGAAAACTTATGATAAACAGAGTTTGAGAGACTTGCCCTAGATCACACAGTTATCAAAGGTAGGATTTGAACCCAGAAAGTATAGCTCCAGGCCCATGCTCTAACCTATACTAACTTCTTGCTGACACTGCCTTATGGGTTTGGTAGGATTTGGGTAATGTTAAATGAAATGCTTGGTTTTTTTCATGAATTAGTGACTAAGGACCTACATTTAAGAATTTTACCTAAATACTTTAATTTTGACAAAAGGCAGCAGTATGTTTAAAGGCAGATGTTGGGCTGGGGAGATGGCTTTTGGTAAAGTGCTTGCCACACAAATGTGGACCTGACTTTGATCCCTGGCACCCACCTTAAAAGCCCAGGCAGGGTGGTGTGCACCTGCAGTCCCAAGTGCAATCAGGAGTGTGGAGACAGAAGGATCCCCTGGGACTAGCCAGCCCAGCCAAATCAGTGACAGGTTTAGTGAAAGACCTTATCTGGCCTCCATATGCATGTTCACAGATAAAACACACAAGACAGATGTTATGTGAACAAAATCTTTAAACCAGGCATGGTAGTGCCTGCCTTAAAATCCAAGCACTCAGGAGGCAGAGGGAGGTGGATCTCTGTGGTAGCAAGGCTAGCCTAAGCTACATAGTGAGTTCCAGGCCAGCCAGGGCTACATAGTGAGATCCTGTCTCAAAAAAAAGAAGATCCCAAATCAAACAAAAACATCTTTAAGTTACTGCCCATACAGATGGAGAGATGTTTAATATTTAACACACTGTCAGTTTTTAGAGGCACCTGCTCTCATCCGTTAGTACTCCTTTTGGTAAAGTAGTTGGGACTCAGATCTGTTCTGAAAGTCTGGATGTGGTTTTTACACTTTAAAACATCTTTTCAGTTATTTTTTTTAAGTAATGGGGAAAGTGTGAAATATTAGACTTTAAAACATACTTACTCGAAGACAGTAAAAATCAGCAGAAATGGAGAATGTTAGTTTTATCCTATTGTTTTAGCCAAAATTTAAAATGAGCGTTATGTGTGAATGAATTTCTTCTTTCAGGAAGACACTACTGTTGGCTCGACAGCTTAAAGACAGAGCTGTAGAAGCTCAGTCCTGTTACAGTCTTGGAAACACATACACTTTGCTTCAAGACTATGAGAAGGCCATTGATTATCATCTGAAACACTTAGCAATTGCTCAAGAGCTAAAAGATAGGTAAGTTATACATCCTTTTACTATAAC
Source organism: Nannospalax galili (assembly GCF_000622305.1). Lineage (NCBI taxonomy): Eukaryota > Metazoa > Chordata > Mammalia > Rodentia > Spalacidae > Nannospalax > Nannospalax galili. Next base: position 2,998,747 of record NW_008353126.1, on the reverse strand, counting down.
TAAGGTGAAATACAGTTGCATTATTGAACCCCTAGAATTTTCCTTTTGACTCTTTTCCATTTGTTCCCTTTAAATTCTTTTTTGATTTTTTATTTTATGTGCATGAGTATATTGCTTGCATGCATGTAAGTGCACCCATGTCATGCAGTACCCAAGGAGGACAGAAGAGGGTATCAGATCCCCAGGAACTGGAGTTAACAGACAGTTGTCTACCGCCATGTGGGTGCTGGGATTCAAACCTGGGTCTTCCATAAGAACAGCCAGCTCTTAACTGCTGAGCCATCTTTCCAGCTCCCATTTGTTTCCTTCTTTAAAATGTCCTGTTTCATTAATCACCTCTGCATATTACTCTTGTAAGGGTCAGCCTGTGGTTGATGATTAGTCTGGATCTATAAGTCACAATTCAGCTGCTGCCCCCAAAACTATCCTGTGTAGATCAGTATGGCAGTTGTGGTAAACTCAGAGATAATGCTGAGAGTCGAGGGACTGGGTAGCAGCTCCCCAGCTTCAGCTGATTGTTGGCAGCAGGAATAAGGGTCCTTAGTACACAGATCCATTTTTTCAAAAGAAGCTAGAAGTCCTGTGCTATACGTGAACTCTGATTTTTAAATGTTGGTAACTAGTTCAGTTGTTCTGTTTTGTTTATTCTATGAAAAACATTTGTGCTGTCTGTAGTGTTTGCTTTAGAAAATAGATTTTTGCCTCAATATGAGAAAGAACTTTTCAGTGCAGTTAATGCAAAATGAAGTATGCTTCCTCTCCTCTTTCTCCCCTCTCCCTCTCCCCTCCTCTCGTCTTTACACATACTGAATGGTTACTTGGTAAGGCTGTTATAGAAAGATAATAGGGTAGTTAGAATAGAAGACCTATCTCTACGACTTATTGTTTCCTAATGCACTGTATATATTTTTTAAAAGTATTTTATTATTTTTATTTTATGTGTGTATTGCCTGCATGTATGTGAGTGAACCTGTGTCATTCTGTGCCGCGGAGGTCAGAAGAGGGCTTCAAATTCCCCTGGAACTGGAGTTAAGGACAGTTTGTAGCCACCATGTGGGTGTTGGGAATTGAACCCGGGTCCTCTGCAAGAGCAGTCAGTGCTCTTAACTGCTGAGCCATCTCTCCAGCCCCTGCACTGCATATTTTAAAAGAATGTTTTCCACACTTCAGTATTTGACTCTTGAGTTTGGTACTATCTGAGTATTCTCTTCTCTCTTTCTCTAGTAGTCTAGTTACTTTATCTAAAAGATTAAGTAAATCTAAAGTACAGTTTATACCTTTAATTATTGCTAGTTTGCTTTTATTCCACACTTGGACCTCTTTTCAGATAACTGCATGTTGATTTGAACTGTGTTTTAGAATTGGCGAAGGAAGAGCATGTTGGAGCTTAGGAAATGCGTACACAGCTCTAGGAAATCATGATCAGGCAATGCATTTTGCTGAAAAGCACTTGGAAATTTCAAGAGAGGTATAAAACAAAGAAATCACTGTATGTACTATTGTAATTGACAAGTCACTGGTGGGGTAGGGTATCCTGTTATTTTTCCAGAGTGTTCATATTGCCGTACAGTAAGTTTGATGACTGTTATCTTGATCTGGGAAAACAAGAAGAGGAACTGAGTCATGTGGATTAGGACAGTATTACTAAAATACCCCCCTCCTTACTCTCATCTCTATGTAGAGAAATAACATGGTATGTAAGGAAAACTTGGTTTTTAGAATCAAGGATTGGTTCCTGTTACACTCCAGCCACTTGATGGCTATTTGAGCTTGCAAACCTTTTCTGAGCTTCATTTCTCTCATATGTAAAATCAGAACAGTAATGACACCTTGTGAATTATTATGATGATTAGAAGTAATATATATGAAAATACTTAGTGTAATGTCTAGTGCTGGTTTAATGTTAACAACTGCCACATAGAAAGCAAATATGGAAATTTTGTTTGTATAATGCCAAGTTAATATGCCCAAGGATACCTGCATTATTAAAAAAAATCCCAGAGAATAAATGTCTAATACTTAAGAGAACTAATCCTATTATGATATTATAGTAACTTGCCTTTTTTCTGTTCTTGAAAAAACTTAATGAAGGGCTGGAGAGATGGCTCAGCAGTTAAAAGCACTGACTGCTCTTGCAGAGTACCCAGGTTCAATTTCCAGCACCTCCATAGTGGCTAACTACCATCTGTAACTCCAGTTCCAGGGGATCCAACTCCGCCTTCTGTCCTCTTTGGGCATTGCGTGACACAGGTGCACTTACACACATGCAGGCAATACACTCATACACATAAAATAAAAGTAATAAGCCAGGTGTGGTGGCACACCTTTCATCCCAGCACTCAGGAGGCAGAGGCAGGCGGATCTCTGGCCTTCTGGCTCTTTATCCCCAGAGGACTCTAAGCCATGAGCTATATCCCTCAGTCAGAAGGGTCCTCACGTGCTCCTGGGTCAGGGATTGGGCACTATGTCCTCTGAGGCACACAGCCCATATACATTGCCACATAGGTTAGGGCAGGAAGGAAGAAGGACATAAGGCCTTCTCTCTTTTTAAAAATATTTTATTTATTTTAATTTTATTTATTATTTTTATTTTATGTTTATGAGTGCATTGTCTGCATGTATGTGAGTGCACCTGTGCAGTGCAGTGCCGCAGAGGTCAGAAGAGGGCCTTGTATTCCCCTGGAACTGGAGTTAAGGACGGTTCGTAGCCGCCGTGTTGGTGCTGGGAATTGAACCCGGGTCCTCTGCAATAGCAGTCAGTGCTCTTAACTGCTGAGCCATCTTTCCAGCCCCCTTCATTCTTTATCTTTAAATATTACTCTAAATATGTGGTTATAGGTTGGGGATAAAAGCGGTGAACTGACAGCACGACTAAATCTCTCAGATCTTCAGACAGTTCTTGGTTTGAGCTACAGCACAAATAATTCCATGATGTCTGAAAATATTGAAATTGACAACAGCTTTTATGGTAAGTAACAGCTTTTAAAAAAAATATTTATTTTATTATTTTTATTTTATGTGTATGAGTGTATTGCCTGCATGTAAGTGAGTGCACTCATGTCATGCAATGTCTCAGAGGTCAGAAGAGAGTTTCGGATGCCCCTGGAACTGGAGTTAAGGACGGTTCATAGCTGCCATGTGAGTGCTGGGAATCGAACCCCAGTCCTCTGCAAGAGGAGTCAGTGCTCTTAACCGCTGAGCCATCTCTCCAGCTCCATTTTTTTTTTTTTTAAAGCCAGCATGGTGGCTCATGCCTTTAGTCCCAGCACTCGGGAGGTAGAGACAGGCAGATCTCTGTGAGTTCGAAGCCAGACTGGTTTATTTACATCATGAGTTCTAGGCTACAGGGAGACCCTGTCTCAAAAAGGCAAAAAAAAAAAAAAAGAAAAAATTGTCCCAAGATTTACATTTAGAAATGAAAAAAAAACTTTAAGTTGCTAATCACACATGCTTACCACATGTAGAATATATAACATAAGTTTAACTTTTTATACCTTTTTTAGTTTTATACAGTTCATTTAACTTAACACAGAATACAGTATGTTAAAGTTTTTATCATGAACTTAGGAATGGTGAAGGTATAATTATTTACTTTTGTAAAATATATTCAAGTGCTATACCACTAATTTACTTTAAAAAACTAGAACATTTTGTTTATCCTTTCTCGTTTCATAGTTTTAGTCTGATTTTTCTTGAGCTTTTTGCCCCAGTTTCACTTCTAAGATGAAATTGCTTGGGGTTGTTTTTTTCTCTTTTTTTTAAAATCAGAAAACCTAGGAAACCTATCTGTATTTGACTCTGAAATACATTTTAAAAACTTGTTTCCATGAGCTGGCAAGATGGCTCAGTGGATAAAGGCACTTGCTGCCAAGCCTGATAACCCGAGTTTGATCCCCAGAACCCACACTGTGGAAGGAGAGAACCAGTACCTACAGATTGTCCTCTGACCTCCACATTGTCACTGTAGCACATAGGCACCCACACATGCACATATGTACACACATATACATAAAAGTACTGAATAAATATATTTTTAAACTTGAAGGGATGGCAAGATGTCTCAGTGGTTGAGAGCACTGGCTACTCTTGCAGAGGACCTGATTTTGAATCCCAGTACTCACATGATGGCTAACAACTGCCTGTAGCTGCATTTTCATGGGCTTCAACGCCCTCTTCTGGCCTCCTCGGGCATTGCATGCCTGGGTATACATATATCCATGCAGGCAAAACACTCATACACATAAAATAAAAACTAAAACTAAAAAAATCCCAAAAAAGTTGGTTCCTAAGTTTGAGAAATTCTGTTTGAAAAAGCAAAAACAAAAACATTGACACCATAT
>NW_008353126.1:2988473-2994387 GCF_000622305.1 Nannospalax galili | reverse complement strand
TTTTGGTCTTTTTGAGACAGGGTCTCCCTGTAGCTCCAAATGGCCTGGAACTCACTACGTAGACCAGACTGGCCTTGACTTCACAGAAGATCCGCCTGCCTCTGCCTCCCAAGTGCTGGGATTAAAAGCATGCTCCACCATGCCTGACCTGACACAAAATATTTTAAACTTGAAAGCCAGTGAAAATTAGCTTCTGTCATTCCAGCTCTTTTCTCCAGACTCATGAAGGACAAGAAACTCATAATTAATCATCATATTAATATAGTAGAAAGACATACAAGGTTCTGAAGTGTGGGCTTTGCTAATTGGATATTGTAATGGGATAAAATAAATGGTTTTCCTCTATTTAACTTTCAAATAGATTACATAAGAAGTCTCATGTTTTAGAACTGCGTGTCTCCTGTGAACTAACTCCTCTCTCAGCTTCCCTCCTCCTGAACCCATTCCTGACTCTCTGCCAGTACACTAGCATAGCGCCACTTGTCAAGGCCCCTGGACACCTACAGTTTACCAGACACATCCTCACAGATGTCGGTTTGCTTTCTCAGCAGTGTTTCCTGCTCCTGCCTCAGATTCTCTCCTCTGCGCTTCAGGGTTATACTGCTTTCTGCCTTGCCACTCACAGTCCACTTCCTTGTCCTCTGCGCCATCCTTCTGGCCTATGAATGTGTAATGCTCAGGGCTCAGTTCTTGACTGTCTCCTGCCTCCCCGTCTTCCTCCCCTGTCTTTGTTCCATCTTGGTAGTTTTATCCAATGCTCTGGTTCAGCACTTCCAGTAGAAGTTTTTGTGCTGGTAGAAAAGTTCTCTGTGTTGCTCAGTAAAATAGCCACTAGCCATGCACATAGCTGTGGAACATTTGAAATGTGGTTACTGCAATGCTGGGCATGGTGGCACACGCCTTTAATCCCAGCACTTGGGAGGCAGAGGCAGGCGGAACTCTGTGAGTTCGAGGCCAGCCTGGTCTAAAGAGTGAGTTCTAGGCCAGCTGGGGCTACAGGGAGACCCTGCCTCAAAACGACCAGAAAAAAAGGGAAGAAAAATGTGGTTAGTGTGAAAGAGAGGAAAGGTTTTTGTATTATTTAACTTTAATTAGACTGTAATGGGAAAAACACCCCAGGGATTAGAAAATCAATTAATGTAATTCACCAGTAAGAATAGTAAATATGAACGTGAAAGTAACCCAAATATCCAAATGGGTCATCAATTCTCTATTAAATGAAAATATTTAAGAGTATCAGCACTCGGGAGGCAGAGGCAGGAAGATCTCTGTGAGATCAAGACCAACCTGGTCTACATAGTGAGTTCTAGGCCAGGGAAACCCTGTCTCAAAAAACAGTTATCAGATTGGAAAAAGAATAAAATCTAACTATACAACTATTTATAAGGAACTATCTAAAATACTAAGATATAATACGCCTGAAAATAAAAGGATAGAAGAAAAAATTATGTCAAAACCAAAAGGAGAGTGGTACAGCCATGTTGATACCAGGTAAAAATATACTCAGGACAAAAGCCTCCACGGTAAGGTGCTTACCTATATGTGCAAGGTTCTAGGAGAGGACTGGTGAGAAAAAAGTACAGGAGTGAAGAGGGAATTTATGGATCAGGGGACTTACACAGGTGGATTTCTATGTTGGTCATACTTTTAAAGCTGGGTATTTAGGTATCAGACATCCTTTATATTATGCCCTTTTGTTGTCTAGGTTTTGTTTGTTTGTTTTGAGACAGGGTCTTGCTTTGTGTACCAGCCTGGCCTTGAACTCACGATACATACAGTTCAGGCTGTCTTTCAACTTTTGATCCTCCAGTCTCAGCCTTCTGAATGCTGGGCTGACAGGCATGTACCACCCTGTCCAGCTAGCTATATTGTGCTTTTTGAAACCTCTATTTAATTTTTAAAAGATTGGATGGTTGTAGAAATCTCTATGCTTTATATTTAATACTTTTATTGAAAAGTCATTTTTAAGAACCTTTATTATTTCCTGATTAGCAGTAAACCCATCTTAGAATGGAAAGGGTTAACTTAGAAAAGACTAGCCCAGCTTGGTGTGGTGGTGCAGTCCTTTAATCCCAGCACTTGGGAGGCAGAGGCAGACAGATCTCTGCGAGTTCAAGGCCAGCATGGTCTACATAGTGAGTTCCAGGACAGTTGGGGCTACAGGGAGACCCTGTCTCAAAAAAAAAAAAAGGACCAAAGAAAAAAAGAAAAGACTAACAGTGTATTATTTTTTAATTCTTTGAAAATTGAAGCCTTAAACCTTTCCATATGATTTTACTTATTTAAACCACTCTACAATTTATTTGGGTTCTTTTTTTTTTTTTTGAGACTACATGGATTGTATAAAACTAGTTATTATAAAATGCCTTTTCTAAATTAGGGGGTAATGTTGGTAACCAGTGATTAGTTCCCAACCAAAATGTAACTTCCTTACATCGAAGCAATTTAGAGGGACTGTCTACTTTTATGTAGTGTACAAAGTAGTAATTCTATTCTTCAGACAAAAATCTGTGTGTTTGCTCTTTTTATAGGGGTTTGTGAGTCAGACTTGAGAATTGAATCATGGTGATACTAATTCTGTGCCAAAAGGCTCCCTGGCTTATCTGAGTCAAATTTGTTTTTTTTGCAAAGGTGCACGCCCCAAGTTGGGACGAAGACACAGTATGGAAAATATGGAACTTATGAAGTTAACACCAGAAAAGGTTGGCTTTATGTTTTAAATTTGTGAGTTGTTAACAATAGTTTAGTAAATTTTACCTTAAGTGAAAGAGATTAAATAAGACTTGTCCTATGTGGTTATCACTTAATAATTTGCTTTTAAAAAGAATCATAAAAGGGTACAATGCAAAAAGAATGTGTCCAGCATACTGTCATCTGTTTAGTAAAAGGATATATGCATATATATCCTCTGTAGATTCATGTAACATTTCCAGAAAGATACATAAGAAACATTACAATTACTTCTGTAAAAATGATTGGGTGTAGCTGGGTGTGGTGGCGCACACCTTTAATCCCAGCACTCAGGAGGCAGAGGCAGGCAGAGCTCTGTGAGTTCAAGGCCAGCCTGGTCTACATAGTGAGTTCCAGGACAGCTGGAGCTACAGGGAGACCCTGTCTCAAAAAGACCAAAAAAGGGGGAAAAAAAAAAAAAGATTGAGTGTTTAGAACAGGCTAAAACTACTTCATACACTCTTTTGAACTGTGTGAATATTTCACTTTGTAAATTTTTAAAAATTGAAACATTATCAGGGAGATAACAAAAAAGGTGCATGCTAGGTCTACTCTAGTCTTAGTTTGAACTGTGTGAATATTTCACTTTGTAAATTTTTAAAAATTGAAACATTATCAGGGAGATAAAAAAGGTACATGCTAGGTCTACTCTAGTCTTAGTGTTGAAAAGTGTAAATAACTACATAGAACATTTTCGATATTTTATGTTCCAATTTGTGTTAGGTAGTTTTATATTCTTTTGAAAAATATTTATTATTCTTATTTTATGTGTATGAGTATATTGCCTACATGTGTGTAGGTACATCCATGTTGTACAGTGCCCTTGGAGTCAGAAGAGGGCACTGGATTCCCCTGGAACTAGAGTTACAGCTAGCTGCCATTGTAGGTGCTGGGAATCGAACTCAGGTCCTCTACAAGAGCAGCCATTGCTTTTAAGCACTGAGCCATCTCTCCAGCTCCCAGTTTTATATTCTTAAATCCAGGGCAATTTTTCTCTCACAAGTAATTTTCCATTATGAGTTGTGGATGAAAAAGAATTGATGGCTTGATTTACTTCTAGCTAGTTTGTCTCACTCCTGTGGGAGCCTTAGAGCAGGGGCTGGGTCCAGTTTGTACCTCATAAGAGACTCTTCTGAGTTGACAGAGTTGTGTATCTTGATTAGAGTAAGGGTTATATAGCTTCCAGTTATATACTTAATATTTATGCAGTTGAGGATACATGAATTTTTCAAGAAAGTGTGCTTTACCGAAATAGTTATTACCTAGCACAGACCTTTAAAGAGTGACTTGCTAACACTTAAAATCTTGAATGTCAAAACTGCAAATGTTACCGAATTGTATGGAATGTGTATTTTTTCCTCTGCACCTAATACTTGCTATTTGGAGTCTGCTAGATATTGTCATGCACACTGAAGCTAGTTCTACTTTTTGTTTTGTTTTTATTGTTTCTGAGACAAGGTCCTCCTGTGTAGCCTAAGCTGATCTTGAACTTACAGTTCTCATGCCAGAGAAATCTGATAAACTAGATTTGTCAAATTATTTTTGTCTATTGAGAATTTCATACGTTTTAATGAAAAGTCTAGTTCTATCAACAGAAAAGTCACTTTTACTATATAAACATTATATTCATTTTTATTTAAAAATTTATTAACATTGCTTTCTTTAAAAATATGATTATTAAAAATAATAAATAAATTTTTAGTTATGATTAAAAAATATGATTACATTGAAAATTTTTGTATAGGTTGGAGAATTTGGAAAGGAAATGAATGCCAAATCCCATTACAGCATCAATGTAGATATTCTTTTTTTCTTTTTTTTGTCTTTTTGAGACAGGGTCTCCCAGTAGCCCCAGCTGGCCTGGAACTCACTATGTAGACCAATCTGGCCTCAGACTCACAGAGATCCTCCTGCCTCTAAAGGCATGTGCTGCCATGCCCAACTAGATACTCATGTCTTTGGTCTTTTTGAGACAGGGTCTCCCTGTAGCCCCAACTGTCCTGGAACTCACTATGTAGACCAGGCTGGCCTAGAACTAACGGAGATCTGCTTGCCTCTGCCTCTGAGTGCTGGGATTAAAGGCGTGCGCCACCATGCCCGGCTGTGGTTAAAATTCTATGTATGAGCTGCATGTGGTGTTGAATGCCTTTAGTTTCAGCACTCAGGAGGCAGAGGCAGGCAGATCTCTGTGAGATTGAGGCTGGCCTGGTCTGTATAACCAGCTGGGGCTACAGGGAGACTCTGACTCAAAAAGACCCAAGAAAACCAACAACAAAATTCTATATATGCTGGGCATGATGGTATACACCTTTAATCCCAGCATAGGGGAGGCAGAAGCAGGTGGATGTCTGCAAGGTCAAAGCCAGCCTGGTCTACATGGCAAGTTCCAGGCTAGCTGGGGCTACAGGAAGACCCAGCCTGGGGATATACAGACACACACACGCACGCACGCACGCACGCCTCAAATTTCTAGTTGTGACAGATTTTTGTGTACTTCATGTCCAGAATAATGCTTTCCTGACCATTCAGATTTTGTTTTTGTTTTTATAGGATTTTTGGCACACTTTGTTTTCTTACTCTTAGGTTCATAAAAGCACCCACAGTCCCACAGTCAGCTCTTGAATATGCTGAAAGAAAGGGACTCTTAAGTTATCTATTCCTGAGGTTAAAGGAGGAGGACAACAGGGTCAAAGCCATCCTGGAGACATAGTGAGTTTCAGGTCAGCGTAGGCTACACAGTGAGACCCTGTGTCTACAGTCAAAACATACAAACAACCACCATCACAAACCCACTCAGAGATCTACAATTCTCCCATCCTAATAGCTAGTGGATAAAGATGTCAGGCCAGTATTTCCAAAAACCAAGGGTTGGGGTTTTTCATGTCTGGCTTTCCACTTGCAATTTTGTAGGTACAGAATTGGAACAGTGAAATTCTTGCTAAACAAAAACCTTTTATTGACAAACCATCTGCAAAGCTACTCTTTGTCAACAGACTGAAGGGGAAAAAATACAAAGCCAGTACCTCCACTAAAGTTCTTCAAGATGCCAGTAATTCCATTGACCATCGAATTCCAAATTCTCAGAGGGTATGTTTAAGTTTTGAATGTTGCGTTTTGAGTACCTAATTATAATACTTTAGTTTTCTTGTATTCATACTGAATTTCTGATAATTTAGACACTTCA
>NW_008353126.1:2977945-2988186 GCF_000622305.1 Nannospalax galili | reverse complement strand
TTTTAATTTTATGTGTATGCATGTATTGCCTGCATGTAGGTAAGTGCACCCGTGTCGTGCAATGCCCGCAGAGGTCAGAAGAGGCTGTCGGATCCCCTGGGACTGGAGTTATGGGCAGTTGTTAGCTGCTGTGTGGGTGCTGGGATTCGAACCCAGGTCTTCTGCAAGAACAAACAGTGTTCTTAACTGTTGAGCCATCTCTCCAGTCCCTATAACCACAGAATTTTAAAAAATTCTTTTTGATTAAGAAATGTAGCAGTTTATTGAATTTAACTTACTTGGGAATAAAGGTGTTATGGGCTTATTGATCAGTATTAAGGAAACTTTCTAAGCTAGCTACAGTATATTCTGATAAGAGGATCAAAATAACTTAAAAAGAATATACTATGTTATCAAGCCCTATTTTCAGTCAATGGAAGAAGTCTTTGAAAAAAATGACTTTAATTGGAGATTTCTGTTGCTTTTCTACCAAAAATCCCATTAATATTTGTATACTCTTACTTACATCCCCTTCTTGACTTCTAACTAACAAAAGGACAAATGGCAGAGCCCTGTGTAATGGTTCAGGAATGCAGCAGAACTAGGATTCCAGGCTTGAGTCTTCTGAGTGCCCTTAGCTGAGCTGAAGTCATCTGTACTTTTGAAGCATGCTGTGGGTTTTTGTTTCTTTCGTGTTTTGGTTTCTTTTTTAAAATAAGACTTATTTTTATTTATGTGCATGAGTGAGTGTCTGCATGTATATCAGTTTCCATGTAACCCAGAAGAGGGCATTGGATTCCCTGGAACTGGAGCTACAGGCAGTTGTGAGCTGCCTGAAGGTGCTTCAGATATATTTCTCCAGCCAAAGAAATACAGGGATTTTGAGTTGAAAATAAATAGGCAGAGGCAGGCAGATCTCTTTGAGATGGAGGCCAGCCTGGTCTACATAGTGAGTGCCAGGCTGGGGTTATAGAAAGACCCTGTCTCAAAAAAAAAAAAAAAAAAGACAACAAACAAAAAAGTTAAAAATGATTTTTTGTTGGGTTTATATGGGAGCATTTTATTACCAATATTGACACTTGAATTCTTTTTGAAAATTAAGACCAATTTTTAACCTTTATCCTTTCCCTTTTGAGTACGTAATGATGTTCACTAACAACCCAAGGATAATGGAGGAATAACTGAGTGCTTTCTATGTTGTAGAAAATCAGTGCAGACACTATTGGAGATGAAGGGTTCTTTGACTTACTAAGGCGCTTTCAAAGCAATAGGATGGATGACCAAAGGTGCTGCTTACAAGAAAACAACTGCTGTCCAGCCTCAGCGGCAGCTTCCTCCACTCCCAAGATGGTGAAAAGTACGTTATCTGTGCTGCTTCTCCAGTTCTATCTTATTTATTTAGAGACAGGCCAGGGTGGCCTCAAGCTTCCTGTATAGCCAAGGCTGGCTTTGAGCTCCTAATTCTCCTGCCTCCTAAGTGCAGAAATTACAGGCATGTACCATTATCCTGGCTTTTACCCTGGTTGGTTATTAGTTAGTTAGTTAGTTAGTTAGTTAGTTAGTTAGTTAGTGACAAGGTCTCCCTGTAGCCTCATCTGGCCTGGAACTCACTGTGTCTACAGACCAGGCTGGCCTCGATCTCAAAGAGATGTGCCTGCCTCTGCCTTACTGAATGCTGGACTAAAGGCATGTACCGCCATCCCTGGCTCCGCCAGTTTTAATAGTTGTCTTTGATACTCTCATTTATTTTTAGAATTCTCATTACAGGGATTATAAGAAAAGATTCTTAATCCAGGTATACCTGAAATGCTGGCATTTATACATTCAAGTTTGTGTCAGTTCCTTTAAGTATCTTGTTTTCAGTCTAGTGTGCTTTCTACTAAGTATTTTATACTGCCTCCTTAGTTTCCTTGGAGTTTGGTGGGGATCAGACTCCTGAAAATAAAAATGAGAGCGGAGTGTGATGGGACATACCTGTAGCCCTAGCACCCAGCACTAAGACAAGAGGATTGCAAATTCAAAGCCAACCTGGACTGTATACCCTGACTCAAAAGAAAAGGTTCAGGCTATAGCTAAGTGGTAAAGCATTTGCCTACCAAATACTAAGGCCCTAGATTCCATCTTCAAGAATAAAAACAAATAGAAGTGATAGTTATACATCTTCTGGTTTGTATATAAATCTCATACCTGAAATTTAAAAGCCTGGAGATGACTGAAGAGGCAGCCTATAGCTAAGGCCTGCCAGTCTTAGAAAGTCTAAAACCACATTACTTATATTGTTCTATTTAGCTAATGAAAGATGATTCCTACCGTAGTGTAAAGACTTGCCAGCAGCATTTAACTCTTCAGTTCATTAAATGATTCCTGTGCAGGGCACAGAAAAAAAAAATTATTAACCTTCTGAAGACTTCTGAAGTCTACTCCCATAACATATATGGGTCAGACTGGATAAAAGAATATAGACTAATTGACTAAACCCCAAGTGAATCATTTAAAGTACTTGGGGTTCATCCTTCCCTGCCTGCCAGGAAAAGCTAGAAACAGTGCCAAAGCAGGTGAACACGGCAGGAAAGAACTATGTACCTAACAACTGTTTGGTGTTCTTTTACTTTTTCTTCTGTTCATAGCACCATCTGTTTCTGTGGTATCCCCCAACACAGACGAATTTTTAGATCTTCTTGCCAGCTCACAGAGCCGCCGTCTGGATGACCAGAGGGCCAGTTTCAGTAATTTGCCAGGGCTTCGTCTGACAAAAAACAACAATCAGTCAGTACTTCAGCATCTAATAACAAATGACAGGAAAGAGCCTGATGAAGACTTCTTCGACATCCTTGTGAAGTGTCAGGTATGCCTATATATTTCCACTCTGTATAATAGCTCAGACATCACTGAGAGCTTTGGCAGTGGTAGAATTACCCAGGATGGGCTCATTGTGTATCAGGGCATTATATTATATTCACCTTTCAGAAAACCGCTGAACACCATCCATGTGCCATGTGCTAGTATGGGTATCAAAGATGCTCTTGCTTTTTAAAGGAGCGTACATTTTAGTGGGAAACACAGGGAGTAAGTGTGTATATTACTCAAGAGTGAGACAGACAGGCAGTGATGACCAGGCTGTGTAGTGGTTGAGGGAACATGTTTTGGATAGAGTTGGGTAGACTTTTCTGGATTGCCATGTGGACCATTTGTATAGACAGCTGAATGAGGTGAAGTCATCCGCTGTGAGGAAGAGCATTTCATGCAGAGACAACAAGTCCTCTTTCATAGTACCTTTATTGTTTTGTTGTTGTTGTTGTTTTGGTTTTTTTTTGAGACAGGGTCTCCCTGTAGGCCCAGCTGGCCTAGAACTCACTATGTAGACCAGGCTGGCTTCATTCTCATAGAGATCATCCTGCTGTTGCCTCCCAAGTGCTGGGATTAAAGGTGCCACCATGCCCACCTTACATAATATCTCCAGCAGGTTCAAAGAATGACAAGATAGCCAGTTGTCACTGAGGTAGAGTTAGGAGAAGAGCAGTATGAAATGAAGATGAGGAAGTCAGGAAGAGAGTCATTTACTCTCTTGTAGGCCATGGTGAAGTCTTATAGGAAGATAGGAGAGGGTCACCTGGGATACTGATGGAAGAATGGCAAGGGTATTAGTGCAGAAACCAGTTACGAAGCTGGTATGGCAAGACGGCAAAAGGCCTTACTGACTTGGATTAAGGTGGTGGTAAATGTGGTAAGTGAAACAGATCTATTTTGAAATCATAGTGAGATCTGATAGTAAACTGGATGGAGGGTGTAAGGCAAGAAAAATTCAAGGATGACTTTCTTTTAGGTTTCACTACTAGCAAATTAATAATGATGGAGAACAATAGAGAAGCAGATTTGGGGAGAAAATAGATATGTTAAATTTGAGATATTCAGTTAGACAGTAAAACAAGAGAGGTTGAGTAGTCTGTATAAAACCTGGGGCCCAAGTCAGAAGTAAACTTGGGCAGTGCCAGCATATAGCTGGTATTAAAGCCCTCTTATAACTTTAAGTATACATTATACTTAAAGAATAGATAAGAAATAAGCCAAGCCCTCCAAAGGCTGGGGCAGAAAGAAGGAAAGTTTGAGGTCGGCCTGGGCTGCATTTAAAAAAAAAGAGAGATAGAACCCAAGACTAACCCAAAGTGTACTAGGTAAGGAATGTTGCTAAGAAGCCAAGTAATGCCGGGCATGGTGGCGCATGCCTGTACTCCCATACTTGGAGGGCAGAGGCAGGTGGATCTCTGAGTTCTAGGCCAGGTGGGGGCTATAGGGAGACCCTGTTTCAAAAAGACCCCCCCCCCAAAAAGCCAAGCAACATGATAATGGAACTAAAGTAGATTTGGCAACATGGAGATGATTACAAATTTTGAAAGGTATTGTTCTGGCATGGTAGAGACAGGACTGAGTAAGAAAATGAGAGGGTTAAAAGGCAGAGAAGAAATAGAGAAAACTTTCAAGGTTTGCTTACAGAGAGAGAGGATACTATAGAGGGACACAGGGTGAAGATGGGGTTTGCCTCCCTTAGGTGGTAATCTAGCATGACTTCTAATGGAACAGTCAAGGAGGCATGGGCACAGCTGTCGTAGGTGAGCATGATTGAACCACACAGCTTGTGTCAGTGAGGGAAAGCAGAGTGTAATGTTTGTGTACAGATTTGGAGAGCAGTAGATCAGGAGACATTTGGTTAGAAAAGATGAAGTAAAACTTCATTCACAGGTATTATGATCTTATATGTAGACAATCCTAAAGATTCCACACAAAACTATTAGGACTAAGCGATAAGTAGTACAAAAAAAAAAAAAAAAACTCTCAAAAATTGTTGCATTTCTGTATACCAACAATGAACAATTAGAAAAAGAAATTAGGAATTCCAGGGGCTGGAGAGATGGCTCAGTAAGGTTAAGAGCACTTGCTGCTCAACCATCTATAACTCTAGTTCCTCTTCTGACCTTTGTAGGCATTGCATGACATGAGTGCACTTACATACATGCAGGCAATACATTCATACACATAAAGAGAAGAATTTCATTTACAATCATATCAAAAAATGTAAAATACTTAGAAATAAACCAATGAGGCAAAGAACATGTACAATGAAAACTACAAAACTGAGAGGGGCTGAAGAGATGGTTCAGCAGTTAAGAGCACTAATTGCTCTTGCAGAGGACCTGGGTTCGATTCCCAGCATCCACATGGTGGCTACGAACCATCCTTAACTCATTCCGGGGGAATCCAAAGCCTTCTTCTGACCTCTACGGCATTGCACAACACGGGTGCACTCACATACATGCAGGCAATACACTCATACACATAAAATAAAATAAATTTTTTTTAAAAAACTGCTGAGATGAAAGATGATATAAATAAATGGAAAGATGTCCCATGTTTGTGTACTAGAAAACTTACATTGTTAAAATTTCAGTGCTAGCCAAAATGATGGTCAGATTCAATGCACTTCCTATCAAAATCCCAATGGCTTTTATTTTCTAAACTTGCAGAAATAAAAAAAATTTATCCTAAAACAACCATACAAAAAAATCTCAAAGGACACCCAAATCCAAAATAATCCTTTGGAAGAACAAAGCTTTAGGAATCTGCATTCCATGGATGTGAGGGCAATCTGGCTGGCTAGGCGGGTGTCCCCTTCCTCAGTGCTCCACATGCATCCCTCCTGAAGCTTCTCGTTTGGTCAAAGAGGACCACCTTCCCCAGGAGAGAAGGACCTGTCTTCAGTCAAGGGTATACAAGTAGCTTCACTCCCTTGCTAGAACCTCCAAACAAGTTCTCAAGGAATCAACATTCCTGATTTCAGGTTACTACAATGCTACAGTAATCAAACTGTGGTATTGACATAAAGGTAAAGAGTAGAAAAATCCAGAAATAAATCTGTTCATACACATACACACATGCATATATAGGTGTATTTTGTTTTCAAAAGTGCTCATTTTTTTTGCTGTTATGATACCACCTACTGGGAAATTTACAATGAAGTGTATTTGGCCCAAAGTTTTGGAAGCTGTAAAGCTCAGCATGCACAGGCTCTCACAGGGCCTTTGTACTGTGTGATACAGAAGGGCAAAAGAGCACAAAAGAGCAAGAGGTTACCTTTCTTATCTTTGTAGTACTAGAGATCAAACCAGGGCTCCAGCATGATTGGCAAGTATACAACCACTAAGCTATAACGCTAGCCCTGCACACATCTTTATAACAAGCCCCACCAATAATATAGCTAGTCTACTAAAATAACATTGAATCCATATTCAAGGGGCAGGGCCCTCAGAACTAATTGCCTCTTAATAGGCCCTAACCCCAACCTTGCTGCATTGGCAATAAATGGGCAAGGGACTTGAACAGCTATTTTTCTAAAGGTAATGAGATTCTGGCCTGACTATGGGAGCAGATGAATAAGGCACAGGTAAAGGACGAGAACACTAAATCAGAAAAGGGTCTAGGCACGGTTGCACTTACACAAATGCAAGCATAACACTCATAAATTTTGGAAAAAGAAAATGGTCTAGAAACGGAAGTGCACAAGGGTCACATTAACTGCAGGCCATTACAGGGAGTTATGGTAGAGGAGCTAGCAAGATGCTAAAGAGCTTGCTTCACAAGCCTGATAACCTGAGCTCTTATCCCTGGAAACCATGTAAGGATGGAAGCAGAGATCCATCTCCACAAAGTTGTCCTTTGACCTCCATATGTGTGCCATGGCATATACACACCTGTATACACGCATCATACACACAAATAATAATAAATGTAAACCAAATTTTAAAAAGAATTCTAAGAGCCAAACATAGAGATGTACTCTGTAATCCCAGCACTTGGGAGGTGGAGGTAGAAGCCATCAAGAGTTCAAGGCCAGCCTCCAATGAGTCTCCAAACAAAAGATGGGTGAGTAAAGGTGGTGTTGAGTAGGCCAGTGGACAGTGGCACCCTCAGGGTTGTGAAGTTCAATGTGTGAAGCTTGATAAGTGCTGAGCACAGTGCCTGACAATGTCATGGATACTCACTTCTCAGCTATCACATTTCCTCTTACTCCTGAGCTTTAATACTAAAACTATACTGAAGACTTTTAAGTTCTTATATTTTATTTCACCAATAATATTTCTAATGTGCTTCTAATAAAAGGATCATAAGACTATTTCTTGAAGAAAGTTTAGTCTGAGCTATTTTCCTTAACAGATTCAACTTTGTACCATGAAAGGCAGTCAAACTGTATAAAGAGCCGGACAGATATTTAAGGCCTTAGTCCATATGGTCTCTGTTCCAACTGCTCAACAACTCTTGCCTCTATCGCAAGAAAGCAGCCCGACAGTACAGAACTAATGCTTTGGTAGTGAAATTAAAGTTTTCAAAAGCAGGCACTTAGTTGGGCATGGTGGCGCATGCCTTTAACCTAGAATTGGGGGGGTGGGCATAGGCAAGATCTCTGTAAGATCAAGGTCAGCCTAGTCTAATAGCAAGTTCCAGGCCAGTTGGGGCTATAAGGAGACCCTGTCACACACAAAGTAGCCACACAGGCAATAGGCCTAAGGTTTTTAAAGGTAATTCTACAAGGGTTTGTATATAACTTATTTCTAAAGACTTGACATTCAAATTCTATTGCTGATACCTATTATGGTAAGATTCTAATCTTGAAACTGTCACACTTGGACAGGGTTGCCTTTGCATCTCAATTTCAGGTTATTTATGAGTAATTATTATAGTATAATATACTTATTAAGCTCATCAAAATACAGCTGCACCTCTACATAATCCTATATTCTCATTAAGTTTCAGGTCTAAAGATTAAATTTCTGAAAAAAGCCCCCAACGTGTTTATAGATGCAGTCTGTTATGACTGACAGGAAATAGAGCTTGGCATTTTCTTTACCAGTCATGTATTTTAATTTTCTCATCAATTTTTAGGGATCCAGATTAGATGATCAAAGATGTGCCCCACCACCTGCTGCCACAAAGGGGCCAACGGTCCCAGACGAAGACTTTTTCAGCCTTATTTTACGGTCTCAGGCTAAAAGAATGGATGAACAAAGAGTTCTTTTGCAAAGAGATCAAAACAGAGAAAATAAATTTGGGCTAAAGGACCTTTTGCAAAACAATGCTTTGTTGGAATTTAAAAATTCAGGAAAATAACCAGCAAACCACTAGATAGCTATGGTACTTCTTACTAAAGAAAAGACTATTTTCCTTCAGAACACTGCAGGGAAATTCACCCTTTAGAACTGCAGTACAGCCCATGTGTTTTAGGATGTAAAATGAGGTACTAATGGACTGACCTTCTAGACGCTTGTGTTTAAAGGTGAGTGTCCTGAGAGGTGCTCCATCAGCTTACTGCCTGGGATTATTCTTGGGCAACTTATTATAATACTTTATTAGGGTTTGTAAAATAGGAATTTAATGAGTCCTAGATTAGAATTCAATCCTCTGAGGTAACTTTTTAAAAAATCTTGACAATGACTCTTAATTGACAATGATTTTTTTATACTTCCCACTTAGTGTGGGAAATTACACCATTTAATAAAAATAATAATGTACTTGTCCAATGTAAAAAAGATAGAAAATAGTTATAATTATTTTCAATGTATTTGTAGGCCAAAGCCAGTGTAAAAAAAAAAAAAAAAAAACTTTTAAGAAATAAACTACTTTTAGCATGCTTTAAGCTATTTGTCTCTTCTCTTACATAATACTGCTATATAAAACAAACTTTTATAAGACCTAATGTGGTAAAAACCAAAACCATTTGGTTTGATTAAGAACCCAAACTGCCAGGCGTGGTGGTGCATGCCTTTAATCCCAGCACTTAGGAGGCAGAGGCAGGTGGATCTCTGTGAGTTCAAGGCCAGCCTGGTCTACATAGTGAGTTCCAGGCCAGCATGGGCTACCTACAGGGAGACCCTGTCTCAAAAAGACCCCAAAAAATCACTAGCTTAAACTATGAATTCAGTTTCATATGTGTCATATAAGGTAGACTATCCTAGATGTTATCAATTTTAAAACTGTGCATTATGTTTTATGGGACTTTTAGGTTTTATTAGAAAATTTGTAACAAAAAAAGGTAGGCACCAAAAACAATAATGGTATTATCTCATTTGGTATATCCAACAAATCAAGTCTTGAGTCATGTGTGAAACTTTTTCTTATAAGAAAATTCATTAAGCAAAGACTGCACATCAAACCAAAATGTGTTTATTTTGTGTATACAGTGGTTCTTAGACGCTGTAAACAATTTAACATCACTTATTCCATTTTAAAAGGTCCTTTAACAGCTACCTACTCTGTTCCAATTCTCTTAAAAGCCAGTATAATATGCCTTAACCCCAATGACAGATACTGGCTAGTCAACTGAAATAAGCCTTATCTCTCTTCTGGTAATGAACTGGCCTTAATATGTTCACCTTGCTTTAATAAAGTCTTCCCTGAATTGCTGTAGTCATTCAAGAGTACCATATTGCCTTGCTGGTTGTCAAAGTAGATTTCATCCCCAAATGGAGATCTGTAATGAAAAAATACAAACATGAAATTGTAAATGTGTTTTTGTTTGTTTGTTTTTGAGACAGGTCTCACTTTGTAGCCCTGGCTGGCCTTGAACTGACCATGTAGACCAGGCTGCCCTTAATCTCACAGAGATCCACAACTCGGCTCCAAAATTAATGTTTTTAAAATGGATTTGATTTTGGATTAAAAGGGTCAAGTGCAGACAGCACTGCCTGCCTCTCCTCAGTCTGTACCTGAGGCATTCACTTCTCTTCAGAATCAGACCACAGCTCAGAGGACAAACCCATCTCGGGAATACATTTACCAGTTAGTGTTAACAGGTTCAGTCTGTAGAGACAACTGCTTTACAAGCAAAGATGTTCACAAATCTAAACTGTATGTATCCTTTCATTAATTTACTCCATTCCTACAGTTGTGTTACATCTTGATGCAAAATTCTTTCGTTTCTTAGGGAAAAAGGATTACCTTTCTGATGAAATACTAAATATGTTTACAATAATAAACTAGAAAATAATATTGACATGTAAAATTTTTTTTTCAGATACCTAACTTCTGGGAATCAAAAAAAAAAAAAAGATATTCTGTATTTCGTGTATTAAATAATAAAAACAACAAACAAAAAACTGTTTTGAATGTCTTTTTTCCGGAAGCAAAGCCCTACCTAAAATCTTGAAAATTTCAAGATTTTAGTCTTGAGTGGTTTTTTTTTTTTTTTTTTTTTTTTTTTTTTTTTTAGCGGGGTT
>NW_008353126.1:2919219-2977927 GCF_000622305.1 Nannospalax galili | reverse complement strand
TGCCTCTGCCTCCCGAGTGCTGGGATTAAAGGTGTGAGCCACCACGCCTGGCTTGAGTGGTATTTTTTTTTCTAAGACTGCTCCATAAAATTTCTAGTGTGGATATGGTTAAAACAAAGGATATCACCGGGAGGCAGCAGCAGCACTCGGAAGGCAGAGGCAGGTGGATCTCAGTGAGTTCAAGGCCGGCCTGGTCTACATAGTGAGTTCCAGGACAGCTGGGGCTACAGGGAGACCCTGTCTCAAAAAGACCAAAAAAAAAGATAAATAAAAGACAAAGGATATCTGAATACATGTAAACACTGCTAACTAGCAACATGTGCAAAATATATAAATTGCTTTTTTAAAGGTTTAAAATAGAGAATGCTTTTTAAAATCAGAAATATGTTGATTTAAAAAATGTTGCTTGACAACCTATCTGCAGTTTCTGGTTGATTTAAAAAATGTTGCTTGACAACCTATCTGCAGTTTCTGGTTTTCTCATAGTGTTCTCTAGCCACAGCTCTCTAAAAATTAGAATTTTATCTAGCCAAGACAATATGGCTTGCCATAATATAAGCTAGTCATATCTAATAGTATCAACTGCTAGGTTCTGATCAACATGGGAAAAGATCTTCTAAAACCTGTGCACTTTATTGAGAAAGAATACAGCCATTCCCAAAGTCAGGGTATTGACTGAACCAGGCAGTCTACAGGTCTGTCTTAGTGAGGCGTAAAGTAAGTGTATGATAAGGAAGCAGGCGCAGTAACCACAAAGTCACACTGTTCTGTGGTGGCCTACCTAGAAGCAGAGTTGGACCGACACTAGTAACATGTACTCTGTGGCTACATCAGATGCCAGAGTGCATAAGGGGGTGAACTGCATTTACGAATGTTTTCAAGTACCCATTGTAATGGGAATATTTTGATTCTAATTCAAAACTAAAATATTATTCTTAGTAAACTATTACAGGACTTCCATTAGCTAACACACACTTTGATTAGTTGGTTCCTCTAAGTGCCAGTTAACAAAATTTCTTCATCATTGTTAGTCAGTCACCTTAATTATCTACAATGTAATTTGCCATAGTATTCATTTACAAATGTGAATTCTACAAAACCCTGTTCCAAAATTAACATTATATCTTAACATCTAAGAGAAGGTGAAAGTAAAAGAAAGCTGATATATATAAATGTGTGTGTATTTGCTTATTCTGATGGTTGGTATAATTATTAGTGATTTAAGTTGGCACCTTTGTAAACTTGTAGGGAAGAATGAAGAGTTAAGAGTATACTTTACAAAATTCAAAGATGACTTCAGAGCTGTGGCCTGTGTCCAAGTTCCTTCAGCCGCAAGGGCTGCTGACAGGATCCTTCCCACCTGTGGCAGCTCCAGCTCCTCCTGGGCTGTGTGCCCCGCCTGCCTGTGGGCTGCATTCAGAGTCAGTCTTCAGCTGGGCCTTCTCCATGGTAGATGGGCCGTCCACAGTCCCAGGTACCACTTGGCCAGAAACAGACTTGGCAGACTGGCTGTGTTCTAGCAGGGTGCTTTCTCCTGGGGTTCTAATAATTGCTTTGAGGTCTGTATTCACAATGGCTGATTTATGCTATAAAATACAGAATTACACTTTTAACTATCTGACATAACGTAAAAGATTAATCACCAAATTCTTATACAAATCTATTGTAGCAAGCTCCAAACATTTAAAAATCTTGGCTCTAGTGCTAGATCATAATTATTTAAGTACCAGGCCTCAGAACAATACGTGGAGGAACAGGCACACTTGAGAGTATCACAGGTGGTCTATTGATGCTTACAAGGGGTCACCAGTATTCCTAACTCTTCTGCCTGGGGAGAATGAATCATTCCACAAATATTTATTGAACATGTATTATGCCAGGTACTGGAGATACAATAGGAACGAAACACAAAAACTGTTCCCACAGAAACTTACACGAGTTTGGGAGAGAATCAAACAGCAAACAAGAGTATGACATATCTGAATTAAGGGGTACACAGAAAAACAAAGGGGATGCTGGAAGTGGGGTAAGATCAGACTGCAATTTAAATTACGATGCTGTGAGTAAAGCCTCAGGGTATAAAGGTGAACAACTTCCTAGACAGTGAACAACCAAAAGGCTCTTGAGTCCAAGGAACAGTCAGATGCCCTTGTCACCAAGGTAGAGCGAGCAGGGAGGAGAGTAGGAGATGACCAGTGAGGTGGTAGATAGGGGACAGGGCAGGTGAGGGACACCCCTGGGCCACTCTGGTAAATGCCTTTCCCTCCAATAAGTTGGAAATCATTGGAAAGTTTTGGGAATGAGTGGCAGGTGATCAGTAACCTGGAAAGAGCAGCCTCAGCTTCTCTAGAAAGATGCATTTATAAAAGAATCCAGAGCAAAAGGTCTATTTCTTGCACTTAGAACTTTCTTAAAGGTTTATAATTGCAACTCACACATTGCCAAACGCCAATGCCAATTCCTTTTTCAAACAGAAATGGAAATGCCCCTTTTAAAAACCAATAGTGGAGCTGGGCATTGTGGTGGTACACATGCCTTTAATCCAAGTATGCAAGAGGCAGAGGCAGGAGGATCTTTGTGAGATTGAGGCCAGCCTGGTTTATATAGTGAGTCCCACACCAGTTGGGGCTATAAGGAAACCCTGTCAAAAAAAAAAAAAAAAAAACCAATTTGGGGATTTAGCTCAGTGGTAGAGATTAGAGCACTTGCCTAGCAAGCCTAAGGCCCTGGGTTCAGTCCTCAGCTCAAAAAAAAAAAAAAAAACAATAATGAGCTGGGTGTGGTGGTGCATGCTTTTAAAGCTCCAGGCAGAGGCAGAGGCAGGGGCAGGTGAATCTCTGGGAGATGGAGCCTAGTCTACATAGTGAGTTCCAGGTGAGCTGGGGCTACAGGGAGACCCTGTCTTTTAAAGATTAAAACTTGGGGCTGGAGAGATGGCTCAGCAGTTAAGAGCACTGACTGCTCTTGCAGAAGACTCAGGTTTGAATCCCAGCACCAATGTGGCAGCTAACAACCTTCCCTAACTTCATTTCCAGGGCATCCAATGCCCTCTTTTGTCTTCCACGGGCATTGCACAACACAAATGCACTGGCATACATGCACACAATACATGGATACACATAAAAAAATAAAGCAAAAAAAATTTAAGACCAAAACAAACAAGCAAACGAAAACCAACACTAAAGCTATGGAATGTAGCTCAGCTACAGGATGCCTGCCTAGCATGTGTGACTCTGGGTTCAATCCCTAGGACTGCCAATAAATATTTAGAAATACCTATCAATAGTGAAGAACTCATTACAGGTAAAAAGCCCAGTCCACCCAACCATGCTATCAAAGACTTTCTTCTATAGGAATCCTATTAATAGACAGGAAGGCCAAGCTCCTCCCCAAGATCCCCCTCTATGAAGGCTGAGCCTTCAGAGCTCTACTGCTAGTCCCCTAGTGCTCCAGGCCCTCAGTGAGGCCTTCTCTCTGATCTTGTTAAAGGCAGACAATTTAGGTCATTTATTAGCTTCCTGTGAACTGTCATATGAAATAACCTCTATTGTTAAAAATGAAAAAATGCAGCTAAATGGTGTTTGACATAAAAAGTCAATCTCATTTTATTTCTGAGGAAGTTGGACTAACCTGACCAAAAAGGAGGAGAGAGGATGACTATCACAGTGACACAACTAACAAAGGATAAAAGAATAAAAACTATCAAAAGCTCTGTAAGAAGCATTTGGGCCTAGGATGAATGGGCAGCAAAATAAACAGTTGCTGACTTACACTGGGTACCACTTCTGGATGCTCTCGTGCCTCTGTGTCTGGTAAATCAAATGCCCGGAGCACTTCAGGGCTCTTGTTGCCAGTCTGAAATGTCGAACCAGCGTCTCTCTTTCTCAAAACATCTCTTTTACACTCAAGTGTTCTGTCATAAGGGTCTTGCTCAATGGAACGAGTCTGGCCACTGTAATAAAAATCTGCATCACCTGCTCCGCCATGAAGTCTATAGTCAATTTCCTTCTGCCGTCTTCGATCACCTGGCTCAAGCGCCCGAGGAGGATCTCTCTCAGGACCACCTAAATGTCTGAGCATGTGAACTGATTTTCCAGCACCATAGCAGAAGCTCTGTAAGGAAAAGAAAGACATTTTCCTGAGGATTTAGTGACTGACATATAACAACGTTATGAGCTTTTTTATTCAGGATGCTAACAAAATTTTCAAATAGTATTTGCAGTTGTAAAAATGTTATTTTCACTTTTTAATTAAAAACCTCTTAAGACTGTATTGGACAGAGTAGCCAATAATATTTACTAAATAACTATTAAGTAAAGGTTTCAATCAGCTCAACACACTTTGAGTATATAACAAGGCAAGGCTGAAGCCTAGAAATTTAATAGAAAGGTCAACTGCCTGATAATTGCTCATGCTTCTATATTGATATTCATTACCTAAGGCAAATGCTGAAAATCATTCAACCACTGACTCCTGTCGTCAGTCACACAGCAAGACAAAACCAAAAGAGGAACAACTTCACAGGGCATAAAGCACTGTAATTCTCTGTCCCTAGGGTAACATTACCATAGTACAACTAAGTTCTTCACTGTTTGATTTATACAGCAAGTGCTTTGTGGGGGAGGTCCTGGCTAAAAATCAACAACAAAATGCTGAAGAGAGCATGAGAGAATGATGAGTAATATTTTTATTTATTATTTTAATTTTATGTGTACAAGTGTATTGCCTGCACATATGTAAGTGCACCCATGTCGTGCAAAGCCCGAAAAGGCCAGAAGAGGGTGTTGGATTCCCTGGAACTGGAGTTACAGATGGTTAGCCACCATGTGGGTGCTGGGAACCAAACCCAGGTCCTCTGGAAGAACAGCAAGTGTTCTTAACCACTGAGCCATCTCTCCAGCCCCTCAAGTAATATTCTTTTTTTTTTTTTAAACTCTTAATTTTTGTTTTTATTTTATGTGTATGTGTGTATTGCCTGCATGTAGGTTAGTGCACCCACCATTGTGCAATGCCCATGGAGGACAGAAGTGGCCATAGGATCTCCTGGAACTGGAGTTCCAGACAGTTGTTAGCTGCCATATAGGTGCTGGGATTCGAACCCGGGTCTTCTGCAAGAACACTGTTCTTAACCGCTGAGCCATCTCTCCAGCCCCCTCAAGTAATATTCTTAATCAGTGTCCACTCTTGGAGGCCCCAGACTGCTGCTCAGTACCCACCCCCACTCCTCCCCTACCCATCTCTGTTCTGTTTAACCTAACTTCCCTTCTCAGTGCTGCAGAACTCAGACTGGAATAAGAAGGCCTATTTTCTTCAAAGAGGAAATAACCAACTAATTTCCCATGTATTCACTAAGTTTAAAAAACAAATTAGGGGCCGGAGAGATGGCTCAGCGGTTAAGAACACTGACTGCTCTTGCACAGGACCCGGGTTCAATTCCCAGCACCTACATGGCGGCTACGAATCGTCCTTAACTCCAGTTCTAGGGGAATCTGAAGCCCTCTTCTGACCTCCGAGGCACTACACGACATGGGTACACTCACGTACATACAGGCAATACACTCATACACATAAAAACTAAAAATTAAAAAACAAAAATTCTTTTCTAAATCATTGCTATGATACCTACAAACAAAAGAACTACTTGTAATCAGAATAGGTGTATACACATGAATAAATCTCAATTAACAATTACTTTATACCTGAGCATGATGCTCTTAGTCTAATTTGATTTACATCAAAGAAGTCTGATAATTGTAGAAGTGCCTTTTTAAATCTTATCGCATCCAGTAATGCTAGTATACTCACCAGGACAGCCAATGCCATAATCACCAAGACAGGAATCTGAAGTAACACAGGGATCTCCTTCATGAGCGCTTTAATAAATTCACCCGTTCCTTTTCCAACGTGCTTCAATGGCTCTGTTACAAAGTTAGTGAATGTAACTGCCAGTGCCTAAAACAAAGATCAAACCTGCTTAACATTTTCTTCAAGGACTAAGACACACAGAAACAAAGGCTTGAACTCTCTAGCCTCCCACCTCTGCCCCCCACGTCCCAGGATTACAGGTGTGTGCCATGACACCCACTGATATGTCACTTTAAATATGAAAATCATGGTATAAGTGAAGTATCTTTTTCTAGGACAAAGGTTTATTATTAGTAAAGCAAACCTCAAAAAGCACTATCAATCTTTTATAAATACAAGGAATTTTTCACACACTGTAAGTTTTACAAAATATATTCTATACCTTTGTTGGTGGAACCAACCAAATAGGGTTGACTAATAAGAGCTCATAGTACTTTTGGCATTGGTCGTCCTTCATAGTCCATGTACTTCTAAGCCATTCTATTTAGAAAACAGACAAAACACTGAATCAAAAAAGGTTGCATTTCTTTCTTTCACAAATAAGATATTTTCATTTTGACCATCCTTGCCCCACCCTTTTGAATGTTTTACTTTTTTTTTTGGTCTTTTTGAGACAGGGTCTCTCTGTAGCCCTAGCTGTCCTAGAACTCACTATGTAGACCAGACTGGCCTTGAACTCACAGAGATCCGCCTGCCTCTGCCTCTGCTGGGATTAAAGGTGTGTGCCACCACTCCCAGCATGTTTTACATTTTAAGTAGACTCTTGGTAATGTTAGATTTTTCATGTCTTGTCCAAAATCATATTTTCAAAATCTTAGACAAATCTTCTGGATACAAAAAATGCTTATAAAGATTTCCAAAAGGTAATTACAAAAAGGTTTTAATTTTTTATTTATTATTTTTATTTTATGAGTGTATTGCCTGCGCGTATGTAAGGTGCACCTGTGTTGTGCAATGCCCATGAAGGCCAGAAGAGGGTGTCAGATCTCCTGGAAATGGAGTTACAGCTGGTGTCAGCCACCATGTAGATGCTGAGGAACTGAACCTGGGTCCTCTGGCAGGTAGCCAGTGCTCTTAACAGCTAAACCATCTTTCCAGCCCCTACAAGCCGTTCTTTATACACAGATGAACACAAGTAAAACTGAAGAAATCTGAATGAGACTAGTGAGTTGGTTAATATCCTCCTGGCTCTGATAGTGCACTATCATAGTTGTAAAGGTGTTACAATTGGGGGAAATACCTACAAATCTATAATTATCTCAATTTTATTTTTAAAAGTTCTGACAAAAGAGAACAGAGTATTCTCCCAATTTTTCTAAACTAGTCTTCTGCACATTCGGAAACTAGCCTGCACTAGAAAAGACATGTCTCCTGAAGTCAATAACCCAAACTCAATTGGTTTAGCTTTCAAAACAACAACAAAAAAGTTAATTCTGAGGCCGGGCATGGTGGTACACACCTTTAGTTCTAGCACTTGGGAGGCAGAGGCAGGCAGATCTTTTTGAGTTTGAGGCCAGCCTGGTCTACGTTGCAAGTTCTAGGCCAGCTGGGACTACAGGGAGATCCTGTCTCGAAAAGAAAAAAAAAAAACAAACAAAAAAAACATTAATTCTGGACCTACTTGTAAAAATCTCCTGAAAATCTATTCTCTGTCAGTCATTACAGACTCAACATTTATAAAGTGCCTTTGAACATTAAACCATTTGAGTGCTAGACACAGTTGCAAGTAGCAACACTATTGAGAATTTTTACACAATCTGGAAAGATAAAAAACAAACACTTCATTAAAAAAAAAAAACTATGAGTATTAGGGCTGGAGAGATGGCTCAGCGGTTAAGAGCACTGACTATTCTTGCAGAGGACCGGGGTTTGAGTCCTAGCACCCACATGGCAGCTATGAGCCATCCTTAACTCAGTTCCAGGAGAATCCGATGCCCTCTTCTGATCTCCGTGGCACTGCATGACACAGTGTACACATATACATACATTCAAGCAATGCACTTGTACAAATAAAAATAAATATTTTTTTAAAAACTACAGTATTCTGTCAACTAAGAAAATTAAAACTAAGATGGGTATTAATTTACATATCCATTCACTCACTTTTAGAAAACTTCTGCTAGAAAATGCAAGGACTAAGTAAAGAAGGGAGCCTCGGATCCCTTAGTATAATGGAGGACTGACATCAGAATCAGCACACACATCTGCTGTCTCTTCCCTGTGACTTCAGGTGAGTTCAGTGAGTAACAAATTTTAAACTTATCTTGTAGGTTGTTTTGTTTGGTTGGTTTGGCTTGGCTTTTTGGCAGTACAAGGGGATCAAACTTGGGGAATTTCATATGGTGGGCAAGTACTCTACCACTGAGTTACATCCCCAGCCTTTTTTATTTTGGGACAGTCTTGTAAAATTGTTGAGCTGAGCTCAAGTTTATGATCTTGCCTCAGCCTCTTAAGCAGCTGGCTATGATGCCACCCTCCTCACTCCCACCCACTTCATATTCTTCACATGTTAAAGATTCAGCCGTGGAGAGCTCTTCTGGCATTTCATCATTTTGTGATTAAAGGTGTCTTTCTGGTTCTCAGAAATTCTATTTACAAGCTGGGCATGGTGGTGCACACCTTTAATCACAGCACTCTGGAGGCAGAGGCAGGCGGATCTCTGTGAGTTCAAGGCCAGCCTGTTCTACATAGTGAGTTCCAGGACAGCTGGGGCTACAGGGAGACCGTCTCAAAAAGACCAAAAAAAAAAAATTCTATTTACAGTAATGATGAATGAAAAAATATCTTACCCCAGAGACTTCCAGTCCAATCCATTTTCTCAACACACACATTGCTGACTTGCTCCATCTTGGCAATGTTGGCCTGATGCTGAGCAAAGGCTAGCTGAGCAACAAAGAAAGGGACCATGAAGGAATGCTGACAGTGAAGGCTCTGCTTACACATCCACCAAACCTCACTTCAAAGTTGTCTTTACCATTTATCCAGGCATGAGTTTCAAATTTTTTTAACTAGGGGCTGGAGATATGGCTCAGTGGTTAAGACCACTGTTCTGGCAGAAGACCTGGGTTCAAATCCCAGCATCCACATGGTGGCTAACAACTGTCTGTAACTCCAGTTCCAGGGAATCTGCTGACCTCTTCTGTCCTCTACAGATACTGCACAACAAGGATGCACTTACATGCAGGCATAACACTCATGCACATAAAAATAAAAGTTTTTTAAATTTTTTAAAAACTAAAAAAAAAAAAAAACCCAAACACAAAACACTACATTATTTTTAAAGACAAGTTGTTTTCAGCTCACAGAAAAGTTTTTTTTTTCTTGGTTTTCTGAGAAAAAGTCTCATATAGCCCAGATTGGCCTCACTATGTAGTTGAAGATAACCCTAAACTCCTGATCCTCCTGCTGCCAGCTCCCAAGTGTTGAAATTACAGGTGTGCATTACCACACGCGGCCAGAAAAGCAGACTTAATGAAAAAACAAAAATAAAAACTAACCCAAACCAACCAACCAAACAAAAAACAGCTAAAGAACTAACTACAATAGCCCCTTGCCATCTTTGTACATAATTATGATGAAGGAAAATATTCTAAAAAATATTATTTTTGGAAGTGGACAGTAAAACCCTATTGCTGAAGAAACTGCATGATGTGAGCTCAGGAGAGGGAGAAATCAAGCTTGGACTAAGCTGGAAACTCCCTGCCACTGGATGGGTGGCTTTCATAGTGCCAGAAGGTGATATGCAGATGGCTGGAAGAGACCTGTCCCCTATAATTCTGCTCAATAACAGACCCCTAGTGCTACACTATCAATATGCCAAACAAGATGTTCCTGCTGGTGCAATAGTGGCGTGTCTAGTGCATGTACAACCAGGAAATTTTCAATTAGACCAGACCAATCCCCTGTGGCAGGGAAGGATACAGGCCCCAGCGGGGAAGCCACCGAAATTGTTTTGTTAGACAGATGTGATGCACCTGCTAAAGTACCATCCAAGCATTTGTGTTGACACCCATAGGTTAAGTTATAGCAGCCATTGTTAGATACTCTTGCTTCTTACTGTTTATGTTTTTATAGTAGACAGAATCCCACTGAAATGAGCCAACAGATGATGCAGAGACCCGAAAGTTCAGTGCCTTGACACAATAAGAGGAAGATCATCCACACCTATCACCCCCTCCAAGGCTCAGGGGCTTTTGAGGAAGAGGTTGGCAAAAAGAATGAAAGAGCTGGAGGAAGAGGTGGAGTGTTACCTGGAAGTGTCCTTTGACCACCATGCCAGCAAGCTATAGTCACACCCCCTTCCCACACTTATCAAGAAATCAATGAGGGAGTCCGTTACCCCTCCCACCCAATCAATCGACCTTAGCTGCATGTGGGGGAGGGGCTAAGGATATATAAGCCAAGAATGCCACAAGGCACCTCTCTTGCCATTTTG
Organism: Nannospalax galili; assembly: GCF_000622305.1. Lineage (NCBI taxonomy): Eukaryota > Metazoa > Chordata > Mammalia > Rodentia > Spalacidae > Nannospalax > Nannospalax galili. The sequence continues at coordinate 2,967,627 of NW_008353126.1, read as the reverse complement.
TGCTGCTTTTGGGAAGCCACAGGATCTATACTTGAGTGTGGACTTTCCAGCACAGCCATAAATGGGGAGGGGCACCCACTCTTCTGTAAATAAATCCCCACCCTATACTCTGTTAGCAAGCCCAATAAACTTGTTCAGATTTTCCAAAAATAAAATAAATTAAAAAATAAAAGAAAAAAAGTATTCAAATGTTTCTGCTGTGCCCAAAAATATAAACAACATTTCAAGTTCTTTTCTAGTTCATGATAACATGGTGTTTTGCTCTGGATGGGCTTTATCAAATGATTAATGGAAAGATAATATAGTAGGTCCTCAATATCTCAATTCTGCATCCAACCACATGAAACTGCTAGGTATTAAATGTATATAGACTTTGATTCCTCAACAACTATTTACACAACACTGACACTGTATTAGGTATAAAAAGTGATCCCAGAGATGATTTGAAGTATATGACAGGGTTTTCAAAACTTATATGCAAGCACTACATATCATATAGAAGGGTTTAAGCATATGTAGATTTTGGTATCTATGCAGAGGGGGAATTCCAGAACCAAGCCTCTTCAGAAATGTAGTGACAGTTATACAGCTTTTATAAACCAAATTCTGAGGAGAAATCACTGAGGCAATAACACTCAACCAAGAAACTTTCCTTCCACCCAGAACCTATGTATTTAATGTGTAAGTGATTTGTTTTAGATATCACAAAAATCAAAGGAAAAAATAAAGGAACTATTACAATTCAATTAGATAAACCCACTGAAGATCCTTGAGTCACCCTTGTCAGGAAGACCTAAATTAAAATTTCCCTTAATGCTATACTATTCTAATGAAAACAAAATATTTTAATTTAAATTTCTACCAGTTAAACTGTAGGCATTTTACTTTTATGTGTATGAGTATATTACCTGCATGTATGTAAGTGCACCCCTGTCATGCAATGCCCAAGGAGGTTAGAAGGTGTCAGATCTCCTGGAACTGGAGTTATGAACAGTTGTTAGTCATCATGTGTGCTGGGAATCAAACCTGGGTCCTCTGCAAGAGCAGTCAGTGCTCTTAACTGCTGTGCCATCTCTCCAGCCCCCGCTGTAAGCATTTTTAAGATAATTAAAACTTAGAAAAAAAATTAGAAAAAAAAGATCCCTTAAAAATGTCAGTAGTGGGGCTGGAGAGACAGCTCAGCAGTTAAGAGCATTGGCTGCTCTTGCAGAGGACCTGGGTTCAATTCCCAGTACCCACAGAGGACCTGGGTTCGATTCCCAGCACCCACATGGCGGCTAACAGCTGTCCATAACTCCAGTTCCAGGGGATCTGACGCCATCTTCTGACCTCCTGGGGCACTGCATGACACAGGTGCACCTGCCTACATGCAGGCATTACACTCATACACATAACATTAAAATAATAAAATATTTTTTAAATGTCAGTAGTGATTAGTCACTGGTAATATAACTATAGATAAGTTTTAAAAATTAATTGATCAAGCCAGGCATGGTGGCACACACCTTTAATCCCAGCACTCAGGAGGCAGAGGCAGGTGGATCTCTGTGAGTTCAAGGCCAGCCTGGTCTACATAGTGAGTTCCAGGACAGCTGGGGCTACAGGGAGACCTGTCTCAAAAAAGACCAAAAAAAAAAAAAAAATTAATTGATCTGTATCTTTCTGTTTTCTAAATTCTTTACAATGATCATACCTATCTTTTGTATTCAAAAAGCCTAAGTTTTAAAGATACGATTTTCTATCATTATTTTGGTGTCATTTTGAACAAAGAACAAAAGGCCATCCCCAAATGAGTTTTGCAACATGTCCAATTAGCTCTGCTGACTTGTTTTTCTAGAGGCTAGCCCAGGGTGTAGAAATTATACATGTGCCTTTCCTTAGTAACTGATCAAGGACCCCCAAATCACATATGGCCAACAATTACCAATTTAATTATTCCTAGTGTTGGCCACATCTAATCACTGCCTTCAACCACATCTGAAGCAAGATTTCTGTAGACTCCTGTTATTATTAATTTTTTTGGTCTTTTTTGAGATTGGGTCTCTCTGTAGCCCCAGCAGGCCTGGAACTCACTATGTAAACCAGGCTGGCCTTGAACTCAGAGATCCACCTGCCTCTGCCTCCAAATGCTGGACTCAAAAGTGTGCGCAACCACACCTGGCATGAATTTAATTTTTTTTAATTAATTTTTTTTTTTGGTCTTTTTTGAGACAGGGTCTCCCTGTAGCCCCAGCTGACCTGGAACTTGCTATATAGACCAGGCTGGCCGCGAACTCACAGAGATCTGCCTGCCTCTGCCTCCCAAGTGCTGGGATTAAAGGTGTGCGCCACCATGCCCGGCAATTTTTTTTTTAATTTATTTATTATTTTTATTTATGTGTATGCATGTATTGCCTGCATGTAGGTAAGTGCACCTGTGTCGTGCAATGCCTGTGGAGGTCAGAATAGGCTGTCGGATCCCCTGGGACTGGAGTTACAGACAGTTAGCTGGTTAAGAACCAGTGTTCTTAACCACTGAGCCATCACTTCTGAAAAAAAAAATCACTTATTTAATACCTTATATAGATATATCCAATTCCATCCCAAACTGAAGAGAAAACTGATGATAAAAACACGTTTCATCTGGGTATACCAGCGAACATGTGTCCACAGCTCAGTAGCTACCAATACCACAATGCACAGCAGACACAAGAGGACCTGAGAAACAGAAGTGGAAATCAGAGTGGTTGTCAAGCTGTCTTCCCACTGAAAAGCAACAAGGGTCAGTAAAGACAGAAGAACTCAACTCAAGGACAGGAGAGACAGCTAGGAGAGACTCGCCACCAAGCTTGTCAACTGGAGTTTGATCCTCAGGATCCACATGGTGGAAAGGAAAGAGAGGACCAACTCCTCAAGCTGTCTTCTGACCTGTGCATACACACATACGCATGCACATACCCACACCCACAAATAAACATACTTTTTAAAAAGCTTTAAAAAATGATTCAAGTACACAAAATTATTTGTATAATTTCACTTCTTATTCATCACTGTAATGAGTGATGAATACAGGGATTTGGGTTTTTGGTTTTTTTGTTTTTTTTTAAAGTCTTTTTGAGACAGGGTCTTCCTGTAGCCACAGGCTGGCCTGAAACTCCTTATGTAGACCAAGCTGGCCTTGATCTCACAGAGATCCACCTGCCTCTGCCTCCCGAGTGCTGGGAATACAGGTTCTTAACTATGGTGTCATTTTGAAAGTATTCTTTGAAAGGGAAACTTAACCATGTCACCCTCATGTCATCTTACCATCAACATATTATATGGATCCACTCCAAAGGAATCTTCAAATCGCCACTTCCATGCTTCAAAATCATGACGTTTAAAATTAATTAAAATATCACTTAGTGCCTCATCCAAGGCTCCTGGTTTCCATTCTTCTCCACTGAGGAACTTCTGTATCTCTAATAAGGTCTGTCTTTTAAGAATAATCTCAGCATCATAATGCATATCAACTTTGTTTTCATCAGGCTGCATATTTACCAAAAGACAAACAAAAGAAAAAACGTTTAACGATTATACTAGTTAATAAAACATTAAAACCAATTTGGGCCACAGACAGTGGTAACACACCTGCAACCCTATCACTCGAGAGGCTAATGCAGAGAACTGTAAGTTCAAGGTCAGTCTGGGCCACATACTGAAATCCTGTCTCAAAAAAATTTTATTTAAGAGGGGAAAAAAGCTAATTTGAAACTAAATATAATAATGTGTAAATAATTCTGGTACCACCACCACAAAAATTAATTAGTTTGCAATATTTCGTAAGTACAATATGCACTTGTCTTCAAAGGCTAACATGAAAACCAAGTACATGTGAAAAACAAAAAAACTGTAGAACTCCATGTAAGAAAGGTACTGTAAACGTCAGTAAAGTGGTTGATTCTCACTATGTGAAGTATATAGGTTCTACAAAGCCACCTCAAACACCACCTTGGGCAACTGCTGCAGCACATTCCACAGAGAACACAGGTGCCTATGAATCCCTAAGGCTAATATTTTTTTCAATTGATCAATATATAATTTTGTTTCTGTAATACCTTATTACATATTACTGATTCATTACAATGGAACACAGCCAACAGTTCTATAATCCATGCCTGGATGAAGCTTAATTTACTTGTATTTTTTTCTATAAGGCACATCTTAGGTTTCTTGCACTTTAGGGACAAAAGGCAGGACTTCACACTTGGGAGACATTTTATTTACTTTTTAAAATTTTTGTGTGTTGAGACTGAAGAGATGGCCCAATGGTTAAAAGCACTGGCTGCTCTTGCAGAGGACCTAGGTTTGATTCCCAGCACCCACATGGCAGCTAACAACTGTCTCTAACTCCAGCTCCAGGGGATCCAGGTCCTCTTCTGACCCCCTAAGGCACTGCACAACACAGGTACACTTACACACATGCAGACAATACACTTGTACACATAAAATAAAAATAAAAATAAAATTTCATGTGTATGACTGTTTTGCCTGAATGTTAGTGAATCACGTGTGTGCAAATCCATGGAGGCCAAAAGTGGATGTTAGCTACCCTGGAACTGGAATTACAGAGTGGTTAGCTACCATATAGATGCTGGGAACTGAACACAGGTCCTCTAAAAGAGCATCCAGTGGGGCTGGAGAGATGGCTCAGCGGTTAAGAATACTGGCTGTTCTTAGAGAAGACTGGCTGTTCTTCGAATCCCAGCACCCACATGGCAGCTAACCACTGTCCATAACTCCAGGTCCAGGGGATCTGACAGCCTCTTCTGTCCTCCACGGGCATTGCACAACACGAGTACACTTCCTACATGTGGGCAATACACACACACACATAAAATAAAATATTTAAAACAATATTTTAAGAGGATCCAGTGCTCTTAACTGCTGAGCCATCTCTCCAGTTCCTTAAGAGACACTACATTTTTTTAAAATTTAATTATTTTTATTTTTTTATGTGTATGTGTGTATTGCCTGCAAATATGTAAGTACACCCATGTCATGCAATGCCCACAGAAGATGGAAGAGGCTGTTGGATCCCCTGGAACTGGAGTTATGGACAGTTGTTAGCTGCCATGTTCTGGGATTCAAACCCAAGTCTTCTGCAAGAACAGTCAGTGTTCTTAACTGCTGAGCCATCTCTCCGACCCCTCCTTGGGAGACATTTTAAATAATGAAATTACCCCTCCCTCAGTGTGAAAAATGTAGCACTAAATAGGTCACACTGAACAGCAGGAAAAGATAACAAGGGTTTGCAGAATTAGAGATGAAACAAGACAGAGTCTGTTCCACCTTGCCTAGGACCCAGAGCATCAGGCAACTCTAACTTTTGCCACTCTGCACATGTCAGAAAATGACCACAGAAACACCTCTGCTGAGATGGCTCCGGTGGCAAAGTGCTTGCTGTGCAAGCATAAGGACCCAAGTTCAGATCGCTAGTACCCACATTCAAACCACAAAACTTTAAAATATGAATTCAAAAAACCCACCAAGTACTGAGTTTGAAGTAACAAATTTTAGTGAACAGGTAAGTTCATAAACACTGAAAGTGCAAAGAATGAGGGCAGACTGTGCATCTTGATTACTCAATTTATGAGTTTCTATTTGCCAATAAAATTTTCAGATAGTGTAAAATTTGTAATAGTTCAAGTAAGAAAAATAAAAATTATTTAAAAATATAAACGGGTTTTGGTTTCCTTGAAATATAAAATATCTCTTTATATATATGCATATATATATATGTAAAATCTTTTTGAGACAGGGTCTCTCTGTAGCCACAGGCTGGCCTGAACTCACTCTGTTGATCAGGCTGGCCTTGAACTCACAGATATCCTCCTGCCTCTGCCTCCTGAGTGCTGGGACTAAAGGCGTGCACCACACACCCAACATAATTTGGATTTTAGTTTGATTTTTTGAGTCTTACTGTATAGCCCAAAGTGGCCTCAAACAAATGACCCTCCTGCTTCAACCTCCTGAGCACTGGGATTATAGGTATGTGCCAGCATATCCAGGTTCTATAGTTTGGATTTGAATGTCTCCCAAAGGTCCATGTACTAAGTGTTTAGTGCCCAGGGTAGCTCTCCAGGGATGTGGTTGAACCTTAGGTGGGACTTAGTCGGAAGAAGTCTGGGTATGCCACTGAGGAGTTGTGGGACAATAGCCACTTCCTCCTTCCCAGCCATGAAGCAAACTTTTTGTTCCAGCCATTAGTATCCAACATGCCTACCAGAGACTCAAATCAACAGCCCATCCAATCTTAGACTGGAACTTCCAAAACTATGAACCCAAACAAAACCCACCCTCTTTGAGACAGGGACTCATGTATCCCAGACTGAGTATGAACTTGCTATGTAGTCAAGGATTAGTTTGAACAAATCCTCCTCCTTCTACCTCCTGAATGCTGAGATTACAGGCATGCACACCCATAGCCAGTTTATAGGGTGCTAGGGACTGAACCCAAGGCTTCATGTGTGATGGGCAACACTACTAACTGAGCTCCTTCTCTTTTTATATTATCTCAGATATTTTGTATAGTGACAGAAAGCTGCTCAATACTATAAGAAAATTCCTGTTCTCACTTCAACAGCACATATACCAAAACTGGAATAACAGAGATTAGTGAGGCCCTTCCAAAAAGACAGCAGGCAAATTCATGAATCATTCCTTATTTTTACTCTAACTATACTGCATAAGCCAATCTAATAAATCCTCTTTTAATGTGAGAAGTCCTTTTTCTTTTACAAGGGTAAGATAATAAAAAGTGAATACAAATAAAAATATGACATATTATAAATCACCAGAAAGCATAAAAAAGCAGTGTTAGCATCTTTTAAAACAAGAAATGAAATTATTTCTAAGAGTCTCCATCTTTATTATTGTCTGGCTCTGTCTGTTTTCTCATCTAGGCTCTGTTCTACTCTACTTTAGACACAGCAGCAAAACTTAGATTAAATGAGATGTACAAGCCAGGTACAGGGGCACATGCCTGTAATCTTAGCTACTTGGGAGGCTGAGGCAAAGGAATTCAAGCCCAAATCCAGCTTGAGCATCTTAACAAGATTCAGTCAAAAAATCTTTAAAAGACCATATGTTGTGGCACAAGCCTATAATCCTAGTACTTGGGAGGTAGAGGCAGGGAGATCAGATGTTCAAGGACAACCTCAACTATGTAGTGAGTTCAAGGGCAGTCTGAGATACATGCGACTGTGTCACCAAACAAACAAAAATTAGAAGTGATACAAATGAGAATATCTGCTTTTTTTTTTTTTGAGACAGGGTTTCCCTGTAGCCTCAGCTGGCCTGAAACTCACTATGTAGACCAGGATAGCCTCGAACTCAAAGAGATCTGCCTGCCTCTGGCTCCCAAGTGCTGGGATTAAAGGAAGGCATGTGCTACCACTCCCGGCTCAAGAATACCTGCTTTTACAGGTCTCACATAGGTGTTTTTATTATATTACAATATTCATTCAATACTCCTTTTCCTTTTAACTACTTCTTATTGAACCAGGAGAGAGACTGACATGTTTGGTCAACCTGTCCTGTGATGACAACCTTCATTTTAAGTTATCTGCTTGTGACCTGCTTCAAAGGTAGCTGGAGCTCATGGCCAGAGCAAAACAAAAAGCCTGGCCTCCAATCTGAGGCCTAGGACCCACCAGAATAGTCTAGTGACATACACAGTAAGGAAAAAATAGTTCATGTACTTAAAAATGAGTTCTATATATTACTTCTCAGTCTTTTGGCTAAGAGCAAGTATAAAAATAAGCTTTATAAGTACAGTGTAGGATATAAATTATGTTTTCTTAATGTTTTGACTCCCCAAACCAAAAAAGTGATTCTAAAAACTATGGGAAATTTGAGTTAGGATTATCTCTCAGTGGTAACACTCTTGCCTAATATATGCAAGAACATTGGTTTGTTCTCCAGTACTGCAAAAATAAATAAAAATTAAGCCTTATCATTACGAATAAATGACACTCAGTTCTAAAATGTAGCACCTACCACAATAAACAGCGAAGAGAATAACTACTTAAAACGCATTTTTCTTTCCCTCAACACAAAATGATTTTCCATTTTCTGACTAAGAAATATGGGAATGGCAGAAGATGGGTAGGACAGGCCAGGATCTCTCCCCATCCCTCACTTCCATTAGTGCTGCAACAGTGCACAGAGTGGATTAACCAAATCCTCAGCAGTTTTAAGAAAAATGAGGGTGCTCTACACTATTTGCTTCCACCAAACACCACTGTAAAGAAAGCTGGTTCCTTTAATCTTGCACAAACAGTTTTTGGGAGAAGGGTGAGGCAGCTATTTTCTATTTTTTTCTATTTTCTATTTTTTAAAGTATAAGGATTCCTTATTATTTTACTTTATTGATTAATTGACTGATATAGGCTACAGGTCTGAAACTCGAGCTCTTCCTGCCTCAGCTTCCTGAGTGCTAGGGTAACATGCTTATGCAACATGGCATGACTAACATATTATTTGAAACAAAGATGAAAATAGCTACTACAATGATTAATACACATCATCAAATACTTACAAGTCCAAGCTTGCCAGCTGCGATTAAAATCTTATTTAAATATCTCCTAAAAACAGGATTGCTTTGACTTTTATGGTCTTTCATTTTTTTCTTTTCACACTCACCAATCTGTAATCATATAATAGTCAACAGTCACCAATAAAGTTGAACAAGAAAGTCAAGTTCTGGCTTGGTAATGCTATTAAAATTATGGTAAGGAGCAGATTATCAGTTTTTGGTTTTGACCAGGTGTAGGAGTTCCTGGTAAGTGTGATTAAGGAACAGGTGAGCGAGCAAAATGAGAAGCCCTCACAAGCTCTCACTATTAGCAATAGTGATTGGGGTACATCTGGAGCTCATTGAGCACTCTGCCAGTCTCAGCTGGACACATCACTCATCCACTGGAGCTGTTCCCTGCCCATCATCCTCATCTCTTTCCCAGCTACTTCTCTACTATTGGCACTGATTAGGCTATTCTATAAGTTTCCTACTTACCTCATTCATGGTGTCATGCTGGACCATCATCAGGACAGCTGCACTTCTGCAACCCTCAATGACCGCACAAGCACCTCCCTGCCCATTACAGGCCCTTCCCATACTGCACCCAGTTGACTGCCTACATAATCAACAGAGTGGTTCCCACGGCAAACAGGAAACACACTCAAACCCTTGTATAATCTTATTACCTTTTCTATAAACCCTACTTCAGCTACATTAAAAAAAGTTGAATAAAGAAAGAATAGTTATCATGCACTAAACAATCCTTCATATCTGGAATGACTCTTATGCACTGTTAAGAGGCCATTTACTTATCTGTCTTCAGTGGCCCTGAACTATGATTGACAGGTAACAAAGAATTGAGATGAATAAAATCTATTTATAGTTTATAGTCCCACAAATAATTATAATAAATGTTATTACAAAAATGCAAAGTACTATTAGAAAAAAACAAGAAACTAAAGAAAAATTTACATATTTAACTGTATAGTAAACAGAAACATTAGAAATACAAAAATTAACAAAGACAAGATAAACAGTAACATAAAAAATATTAATTTTATGAATGAAAAAAAATCAAACCTTATGAATTAAAGAATCAAGTCTGCTCAAACATTCTGACAATTCCTCAGTATTTGACAAGTCAGGACTCACGTCATTTTTCTCTGATGTACCATATTTCACCTAAAACAAAGCAGAGATAGATTTTATTTTTTACACTTCAGTTGAAAAAACAGGTTCGAGTTAATGAAGACTAAAATTCTATCATTTTATGACTTTGCTCCTTAAATTATTCACTTGCATTAAATCACCAAAAAGTCTCAACTATACATACTAAGAACCAAAATTGAATTAGCTTACTCCTTGGTAGGTTTTACACTCAGGAGGGTGAGAAATAATTTTAGATTTAGAATGCCAGGGGGCTGGGATATAGCTCAGTGATAAAGTGCTTGTTGAGCATTGTAAGGCCCTCAGCATGGAAGAAAGGGGAAAAAAAAAAGTCTCAGGAAGATACTCTGCATGACTAATTATATACGACCCTCATAGCTCTGTGTAAATTAAAGAAAAAAAAATCAGACTATTTCCATCGTGAAACAGATAAAGTCATTTAAAAATAACTACCCAAGAGCTGGGTGTGGTGGCATATGCCTTTAATCCTAGCACTTGGGAGGCAGAGGCAGGTGAATCTCTGTGAGATCATGAGATCAAGGCCAGCCTAGTCTACATAGCAAGTTTAAGCCCACTGGGGCTACAGGGAGATCCTGTCTCAAAAGGACAAAAAATAAAAAAAACAAAACAAAACAAAAAATTACCTGAGACTTTCTCATTGTTCCTGAAGCAGCATCATAGTTAAGCATGTCTGTGGGGTCAATCCAGTCATCATCATGAGCATAACCGGTTATCAGCAACAGACATTCACAAAGGAGCAGTGAACACAGCATCCTGAATAAGGCTTAAGCAAAAATGAAGAGACAATGAACTACTTTTAAGATAAATGTTTTGTAATTAAAAACTACTTCCTTCCAGTATTAAGGTAACACTGAGGCTGGAGAGATGGCTCCGTGGTTAAGTGCACTTGCTGCTTTGTAGAGAACCTGGGTTTGGTTCCCAGCACTTACAAGGCCTTTCCCAGCTGCCTGTAATTCCAGTTCCAAGGATTCTGATGCCCTCTTCTGGCCTTTGAGGGCACCTGCACACACACGATACATACACACTCACTCAGGCTCACACATACTCAGGTTGATGACACACATACATGCAAATAAAAATAAATACATAAATCTTTTTAAAAAGACAGTACTTTCTGAATAAAGAATGTAAGAAATGTACATGAAATAAAAACAGTCAAATGGGATCAGTAGAGTGCTTGAGTAGCAGGTGCAAAGCCAATTCTCAGCACCTCAGAGATTAGGCATTGCAGTGTATGCCTGTAATCCTCACACTGGGGAGACAGAGGTAGTAGGATCAGAAGTTTAAAGCCATCTTTGGCTACATACTGACTCCGAGGCCAGCCTGGGATACATGGTAATCTTAAAAAGGAAAAAAAAAAAAAACAGTAAAATGGCATTTACACAAAATATTCATATAAGCACAACATTCTCATTGAGATGTAGGCCTTTTCCACATGGCCCTTTCACTTCATTCCTAGCTCTTCTACATCCAGAAGAGATGAAGATACAACCACACGACTACTTATCTGAATGGGCACAAATACATTTTTCAAAATAGTCAAAAAGTAGGAACAGCCCAAAAGTCTATCAGCTGCAAAATGGGTAAATGTGGTACAGCCATACACGAAAATACTATATAGGCATAAAGATGAAGTGCCAACACCACGCTACAACATGAAACTTTAAAATGCTCCACTATGCAAAAGAAACAGTAAGAAAAGACCACATTTTTTATTCCATGTATATCAACATCCAGAATGTGAAATGTACAATGACAGAAAATTAATTATTGGTGCTTAGAGCTGGGTTTGAGGTGACATGGGAATTGTACCTAAAGAGTACAAGTAATGAAAAATGTTCTTAAATTGTGATAATGGTAAGACATATCTGTGAATATACTAAAATGTAATGAATTGTACTTTAAAAAAAAAAAAGATATGAGGGCTTGCTGTGTTGCCTAAGCTGACCTCCAATTCCTGGGCTCAAACAAGCCTCCTGCCTCAGCCTCCTCATTATAGGTGTGCCTCATGGCACCCACTTTCTGAACTGCACATTAGTTTACTTCTTTTGTTTACTTGTGTGTGTGTGCACATGCACACATGTTCACTGGATGTGGATGTCAGAGAGCAATTGCTGAGGTAGGGTTTCTCTGGAGTTCAACCCCTGGAAAAGTGTAAAGGTGAAAGGAGAGAACCAATCTCAGAAAGCTGCCCTCTGACCTCCTCATGGCCCTGTAGCACAAGTGCATACACACATACCCCATGCACACACATACGCAAAAACAATTTTTAAAAGCCAACAAAATGAATGAATTATGTAGCATGTGCTTTATAGCTCAATACAATTACTATAAAACAAGTACTTCTTTTAAAATGTATTTTGTATGTGTATGTGTAGTATGTTCATGTGTGCAAAGGTAAACCTGCCTGTGCTCATGTTGAGACCAGAGGTTGGTATCAGGTGTCCTCCTCTCTCTCCATTTTATCTTTTGAGATAGGATCTCTCACTGAATCTGGAGCTCTCCATCTGCACTGGACTGGCTGGCCAATGAGCTCCAGGAATTCTCCTGTCTCTGGCCCCCTGCTCCAGAGTTACAGGCATGAATCACTGTGCCCACCTTTTTACATAGATTCTGGAGATGTGAACCCAGGTCCTCAGTCTTGAGCAGCAAGTACTTTTACCCACTGAACCACCTCCCCAGACCTTAAAACAAGTATTTTAATCAGACCTTCCCACATTAAAAATTTACATTTATTTGTGTGGAATGGGGGACATAGATACGTATGTCACAGAGCCCATGTAGAGGTCAGTTCTTTCTTAATTTTTTTTTTTTTTTTTGGTCTTTTTGAGACAGGATCTCCTTGTAGCCCCAGCTGTCCTGGAACTCACTATGTAGACCAGGCTGGCCTTGAACTCACAGAGATCCACCTACCTCTGCCTCCTGAGTGCTGGGATCAAAGGCGTGCGCCACCACACCTGACTTTTCTTAATTTTTTAAACAAATCATTTTAAAAGGTGTGAAAGTAAGACTCAAACAAGGTGAGAGAAATCCAAAATCATTCTGAAGAAATAACATGCTTTACTTAAGCATTTTACTGTCTAGTTCAGTAGCCACTAGCCACATATGGCTATTGAGCACTTCAAATGTGGCTAGTGTGACAAGCAAGATATTTTATTTGCCACATAATACTGGACACTGAAGATACAGATACTTCAATCAGCAGACTGTTCTATGGGATAGCTTGTACTGTATCTACTAGATTTAAGTCAAGGGAACCCTAGGATGAGAAGGCCAACATCCTGCTGTTAAACAGCATTTGGGCACTTGTAAAATTAAAACTAAACCCAATCTAAGTTAAGCACTTCTTTGTGCTTCACCTGCACTTGTTCATTCTAGTAAAACAGTGAAAGGATACCTTTATTGGTCTGCCCCCCCAATTAGCACAGGGCCTCTCAACTGTAGCTGCACACTGGAAACACCTATGGAACTTTGAGAACTCCTAAAACTCTGGCCACTTCCCAGACTGATTAAAGCAGAATCTCCAGGGCTGAGGCCAGGCTCTGGCATTTGTAAAGCTCCATGAGTGATTCCCATGTGCAGTCGATGGAGAAAACCCCAGCACTGTGTGGGTACCTTTGTGAAAGGGAATGTCTTACTCAATCTAAACTCACCTTTCCATCTAGCTATCCATCTCCCCAAGCCCAGCACCCAGCCTCATGGCTGGCAAACGGAACTCAATAAATGTTAAGCAGCAAACATGGATGCTGGAGAGATGGCTCACCATTAAGAACACATACTGCTTTTCTAGAGGACCCCAGTTCCCAGCACCTTGGTGGGTCACAACCATCTGTAACTCCAGCTCCAGGGAGTCTGACTCCCTCTTCTAGCCCACAAATGCACACACATAATTTTTTTAAATAAAGAAGCAAACGAAGATGATTCAAGCCTCAGCAAGGACTCAAAAAAAACTTAGAAGTTCAATGAGTAAAGAAAGCTCACGTGATTAGGAAAACCCAGATGATGTTATGGAAGAACAGCAAGGTAAATGGAACTTGAAGTTCAGGGCACATTTTAAGAGTGCAAGATAAAGAAGGGCAAAGTGTTTACTTCAGAAATTATATCCAAGGATGAATGCGGAAGGAGACAGACATGAAGAGTTAGGCTGTGATGATGCTCCCACTGTACAGAATTTAATAATTTCACCTGCAGACAAAAGCTCTCAAGAGTTAGAAGCAGCTATTTTATCAGACCAAGTACCTACTACAAGCAAGCACTGAATTTACTGATACTGAAGACTTTTCTTCTGAGATCAAGAATGAGACAAGGGAGCAGGGTGTGGTGGCGCACAACTTTAGTCCCAGCACTCAGAAGGCAGAGGCAAGAGGATGTTTGAGGACAACCTGGTCTACATAGCGAGTTCCAGGTCAGCCAGGTTCGGTTCCTACCACACACAAGTTCATAACTGCCTGTTAACTCCAGTTCCAGGGAATCTGATGCCTCTGGTCTCCTCAGGCAACTACATTTATGTGTATAATCCACATACAAATACATACACATAATTTAAAAGAGAAAATAAATCTTTAAAGACTGAAATTTAGAAATAAAGTAGTAGCCAGGCATGGTGGTACATTCCTTTAATATCTGCACTCGGGAGGCAGAGGTAGGCGGATCACTGTGCGGTCAAGATCAGACTGGTCTATAGAATGAGTTCCAGGCCAGCTGGGGATACAGGGAGACCCTGTCTCAAAAAAAAAAGAAAAGAAAAGAAAGAACAGAATGAGACAAGAGGAAGAACACTGGGAGCTTCTGGGACTAGCAATGCTCCATTTCTTAGAACATTGGATGGCAGTCATAAGAGTGTTCACTTTTTAATAATTTGCTATGGTGAATGGTTGTATTTTCATCCTTTTATTTATGCATAGTTTAAAAGCCTATAAAAGGGCTTTTTACTTAGTATTGTGTACGCATGTGTCTATGGGGAGCAGATATGCCACAGTAAACATGTGGAGTCAAAGGACAACTTTGTGGCATGGGTTCTCTCCTTCCACCTTTATGTGGGTTCCAGAGATTGAATTCAGTTTACTGGGTTTATGCAGCAAGCACCTTTACCCACTAAGCCATCTTACCAGCCCAAAATCATTTTTTTAAAAACAGAAATAAGATTATTTTTGTGCCCACAAAATTTGTGTTATAATTCTAATTCCCAATATCTCAGAATGTAGTTTTAAGGTAATGTTTGAAACAAAGTCTTACTTTGTTCACATACTCAGGTGTATGCACATGTGTACAGGTGCAGGTGCACTCAAGTGTAGGGTGCCAGAGGTCTACACGACTCTCCACATTTTTTTTTTTTTTTTTTGAGAAAAGATCCGTCACTGAACCTTTCCAAGTCAGCTGGACTGGCTGGCCAGCAAGCCCCGGGGGTCCTCCTGTCTCTACCTCCCCAGCTCTGGGATTACAAGTGCACTGTCCACACCCAGCTTTTTTACTTGAGTGTGGGAATCTGAACTCAGATTCTCATGCTGAGCCATCCCCCTGAGCCCCAAACCAAGGTATGACTATGTGGCTCAGGCTGACTTTAAGCTAGACATCCTCAGTCGTTAGCCTCCCACAGGCTAGAATAGAGACATGAACCACCAAGCCGAGTTTAGGGTCTTTAAGGAAGTAATCACATGGCTGGAGAGATCGCTCAGTGGTTAAGATCACCGGCTGCTCTTGCAGAGAACCTGCCCACAAGGCAGCAAACAACCACTAGGAAGTCCAGTTCCAGGGGATCTGTTGTCTCTCTGGCCTCCTCGTGCACTGTATGTTGTGTGGTACACTTACATACGTGCAGGCAGATATGTACATAAAATAAAAATAAACTTAAAAATATATTTTTGTTTACCATGGAAAAACATTATTATTACATAATAAAGCCCAGAAGTTCACTGCCAAAAACCCAAACAACATTTTAAATCTTATAGATTCCATAGACAGGATTTTAAATATTTTCTTTTTTTTCATTGAATTTTTGTATATTTAATGCATAAAATCATCTTTATACCCCATTGCCCTTTGGCACCCTCCCATACCCCCCACCCCCACTGGAGTTCATACATTCTGTCATTTGTGTTAAAGCCTATTATGTAGTTAGTGTCTGAAGATGTCCCTCAATGCAAGTTCATCTATTGGGGTTTGGTCAGTCTACTGAGAGTCTCTCCCTTCAAGATCAGCTCTTCCTCACCCAGCAGTAATCATCTGTCAATAATTTTTCAACTAAGATTGGGGATTGCTCTTCATTTCCACAGTTCTGTGCTGGGTTTTTGTCTGCCTAAGTTTGCATGGTTCTTGTGCATGCTGACACCATTGCTGTAGGTTTGTATGAGGAGAGTTCCAGGTATCTGCAGGACCATCTCTGTATGATCATGCACCTCCTCTGTGGCTCTTACAATCTTTCCGCCCTCTCTTCCACAATGGTTTCTGAGCCCTGGGTGGGTGGACCTCAATATAGGAGTCCTGTCCAAGGACCCACACTCTGCAGACTCTTACTCTCTGCATTTTGGCCATTTGTGGCCTTCTGTGTTAAAATATTTTTTTAAGTAATTAAGTCAAAACGAGGTTGATAGGGTAGTGTATCAGTCAGGGTTCTCTAAAGAAACAGAACCAGTAGAATGAATATAGGGATTTATCAGCTTAGCTCACAGGGTAGAGTCCGAGTAGTCCAACAATGGCTGCACCACACTGGACAGGCTGAGAATCCATAGTTGCTCAGTCCACGAGGCTGGATGTCTCAGTAGTCCCAATCTGGCGCTGAAGGTCTGATAGAATTCCAAAAGATCAGCTGGTCTACAGTCTACAGCAGCAAGACAAACTCACCAGCGAGAGAGAAGGCAAGCAGCGAAAAGCAAGCACTCTCCTCTGCCGTGGCCTTTTATACCAGCTGCCATCAGAAGGTAACACCCACATTTAGGGTGTGTCTTCCAGCTTCAGATGATCCAATCAAGAAGATCTCTCTCATTTCAGTTAATCCCAGATCCAGTCAAGTTGACACCCAGGATTAGCCATCACAGGTAGTAAATGGTATCATCCTTAGAGGAGAAAATCTGAATACAGCCAGGTCACAGTAAGGAAACGTGAAGACAGGCCATTCATAAACCAACTGGAGATGCCTCCTCTCCATTGACACATTCTCTTTCCCTGAGAGCCAGGAAGGTTCACAAAATACAAGCCTCAAGAGGCCCATCTCCAAGGTTGTTATATAATATGGGAGACTGAAACAGACACAAACACTCTCAGCCAGGTGCCTCACCCACACTAGGCTGGGGCTTTTCACTTTCCTAGACACAGTTGCCCCAATCAGCCAGACATGTTCCTATAAGTAACCCCAGCAAACTCACTGCTCTTCTCCAAGCTAGACTTGGATAGAGCTGTTTCTTTGGCCTGTCCTTGCTCTCCTTATCTGGGATGAAAAGTCTCATCAGTAAAAGGTAAGTAACAAAAAGCCAAGAAGAGAGGCTCCAGAAGAAACTGGCCTGGCCACACCTTCATCTCAGTCTTCTAGCCTCTAGAAAATTGATTTGTTGTTTAAGCTGCCCAGTCTGTGGTGCTTTGTTATGGCAGCCCTAGAAAACTCATACAGATTTCTTCAGACATAAGAGACTAGAAAAGTCTACAATTCACACTCTCCTTTTGTGATTTATAAACTCCTAACTAAAAGAAGTTTATACTATAGGAAGAGTGACTAAAACGATCAGCACAGAAATCAACCAAATATAATAATATATTAATTAACTGATGTTTTAAATGGTTTTATGTTTGAAATATAAAATCAAAATATCACGTCATACTCTGGAGACAGAAAAAGTGAATAATAATACACTTTACTGGAAAAACCAGATGAGCCAAGGAATAAAGCTTTAGGAGAACCACATGCAGAACAGGGTGAAGACCAATCAGAGCAACAGAAGCAAAGACTCCAAGGAGGCTTAATTTCAAGAAAGAACAACTAATCATATTCAGTATTTCAGAGAAATTCAGTGAAAACTGAGGAAAAAAAGGTCACTGGATTGGTTAATTCACTTGGCCACTTACTAACCGAGTAACAGGGGAGAAGCTAATTCTAAAGGGTTAGGAAGTGTGGAGGGGTGGAAACTGAATTGAGGCTCTGGAAAGACGGGAGTAATCAAAATCAAGGATACAGGAATCGTTAGAGGTGCCACTGTTATACACTTCATAAACAGAATGAAGAAAAACTTTCTCAAGTGAAAAAAGGGAGGTTAGGGTGGGGGTAACAAATTTGGAAAACAGAACTGGGGGCATTATACAAAAGAAGGTGATTGAAAAGCCTCCCAAGCAAAGTTAAAAGTCACATGTCTGGGGCCAGAGAGATGGCTCGGAGGTTAAGGACACTGGCTGCTCTGCCAGAGGACCCAGGTTTGATTCCCAGCACCTACATGGCGGGTAACATCTGTCCATAACTCCAGTTCCAGGGGATCTGACACCCTCTGACCTCTCCAGGCATTGTGCAATACATGCGCACTTACAAACATGCAGGCAATATACTCATACACATAAAATAAAATAAAAATAAAACATTTTTAAAAAGTCATACCACAAAAAAAAAAAAGAGAAAAGACCAGCAGGTGCAGAGATTTAAACAATGATAAAAATGGAAGACCAGAGGGTAAGATACCATAGTAGAATCAGCTGGGGGTGGGGAGGATGACCTGAAGGGGGAACCAGGGAGGAAGGGACAGGAAAGGAGAAGAATGGGAAGCGAAAGGAAGGGGGGGGACAGGGGAGGGAAAGGGAGCAGGAGGGAAAGGGAGGAGGAGGGAAATGGAGAGAGAATGAAACAAAAAGCACCAAATCAGGGACTGGAGAGATGGCTCAGCAGTTAAGAGCACTGACTGCTCTTCCAGGGGACCTGGGTTCACATCCCACCATCAAATGACAGCTAATAGCGTTCTGTAACTCCAGTTCCAAAGGATCCAACACCCCTGATGTCCCTCTTCCAGCCTCCACAGGTGCTGTACAACAGGGGTGTACTTAATATACATGCAGGCAAAACATAATATTAAAAAATAAAAGCATAGAATCAGCTGGAAATTCATGCACTCCTGTTGGATTTAAGGCTGGGACCTTAAATCCCACTGTGGTCACTATTTAACGCTGGGACCCCTTCATAAACCTTAGAATTGACTCACACTTCCTCCAAACAAGGCCACATTTGAACTCTAAACCAGCTGGAAGCTTGAATTTTTGAGTTGGCTGTAGCAATTTCCACCTTCATCCCAACTCTGAAGGCTGACGCAGAAGGATCACAAGTTCAAGGGCCAGCTGTGCTACATCAAGGAGACTCTGTGTCAAAAAATCACCATAACGAAAACATTCTATGTTGCTTTAGTTTAGCAATAGCTAAACTATGTTATTTTATGACTTGTAGGGCAGTAGTTGCTCTGTTTCTACAATTTCTTTTCAATTGCCTTCAAGCTATTGTACATAAATAGTGCATATAATATGCATATATAATATATACTATCATATACAATAATAGTAGCTAGCATTGTATTACTGATATATAGATATATATAATTTTTACAAAAACTCTTGGAAAAAGTATAATTGCTTAATGTTACAGATTAGGAAAGAAAGTACTTGCCCAAGGCCACTAAGCTATTAAGTAGTCAGGCAAAGTTCTAGTAGCATTGAGGTTTCTCAGGGATTAGGGTTCGAGGTGGAGAGGAAAAAACTTCTGGATCCACATCTCTACACAGCATAAAAAACTTGAAGAGATGGTTCTACTAGAACCCACCAGACTGATTAGCTCCCAAGAAAGATCTGCAGGGAAGGGCTGGAGAGATGGCCCAGCAGTTAAGAGCATTGGCTGCTCTCGCAGAGGACCTGGGTTTGGATCCAGCATCCACATGACAGCTAACAACCATCTGTAACTCCAGTTCCAGGGGATCCCACGCCCCCTTCTGGTCCCCACGGGCTTTGGACGACACGAGTGCACGTACATACATGCAGGCATTAACAGTCATACACATAAAATAAATTTTTAAAAATTAGAAAGACCTGCAGGGAAAGGGGCAGCCACTAAGTGAAAATCCGCTGAAAGTCTTTGACTTCAAGGAATTCACAGGTGGAGTGAGCAAGGCAGGGCTACCTGGGAAAAGAGTCAGATGCTATTAGCAGGGGGATCTAGTTCACGTGCAGTTTCCTGGAGCTGTGACTCTCCGACTTCTCTACCGTGTCCCTAGATGACGACCACCAGTCTGGGGCCACACTTTCGTAGCACTATCTCGGAAAAACGCTGAACTGTTGCACACGGGCTTAGGACACCTAACTTTCTATATTCAAATCAGATTTGAGTTTCAGAATATTAACTACACCAAACCGCAGCTGTTTTTGCCGGCAGTGCTGGCTCAAACTATTCCCGGTTTTCAGAGATGACGCAGTCAGCAAGGCCTTTTCCCTAGGCCGCTCTGCATTCGCTTGGAAGCCACAGCGAGACAGGGGTAAGTGTCCGAAACCCCGCGGCCTCCCCGCAGGCCCTCGCCCGCCGCGGCCTCCACGCAGCTGCCCACGTGGCAGCCCCGCCGCCACCCCGCACCCCCGAGCCCGTCCATCCACGACGGGTGTCCTGCCCGCGGAGACCCCTGGCAGCCGGGCTGCAGACAACCGCGAGCCGCCCACCTCAAACGCCTACCGAACCTCCTGCTTGCGCCTAGCTCCAGCACCGACTCATCGACTTGCTCGGCCCGCGGCTTGGCGGCCTTCCCGCGCGCGCTGCTGATTGGCCGAGCCCAGGAGCCGGGCTGGCCTCAGCTCCCAGGTTTTGGGGTGTGGTGTTCTTTCACCAAACCTACTCCACCAAGAAAGCCTTAACATTAAACCCAGATATATTAAACAATACAAAGCATATTTTCTTACTATCAGCTAATTTTTATAAGTTCGAAGGTACAACATTTTCAATAAAACCAAGTCTACAGTAGTTCATGATAACGGTAGTACTATATTGGGCAGGCAAGTGGGAGTTTGCACACCATAGAGTATTTGGATATAAGTTTTGTTTGTGGGCTGGAGAGGTGGCTCAGTGGTTAAGAACACTGACTGTTCTTGTGGAAGACCCGGGTTCGAATCCCAGCACCCACAAGGCAGCTAACAACTGTCCTTAACTCTGACAGCCTCTTCTGTCCTCTGCATGCATTGCACTACACGGGTGTACTTACCTAAATGCAAACAATACACGCATACACATAAAATAAAAAAAATTTAAAGTAGCCAGGCGTGGTGGCACATGCCTGTAAGTCCCAGCACTTGGGAGGCAGAGGCAGGCGGATCTCTGTGAGTTCAAGGCCAGCCTGGTCTACATAGTGAGTTCCAGGACAGCTGGGGCTACAGGGAGATCCTATCTCAAAAAGACAAAAAAAAAAAAAGTAAGTTTTGTTTGGCTTATATCTTCAACTTCTAGCTTTGCCATGTCTAGAAACTCTCCAAAGAGATGATTTCCAAGCACCCATCCCTAGAGATGGATAACAAAGTTAATTTGCAACAAATTACCGTTGGTCTATAATTCAATATTCCTGAGTATACATATAATGTTTACCTTTTTTTTTTTTGTTTTTTGGTCTTTTTGAGACAGAGTTTCCCTGTAGCCCCAGCTGGCCTGGAACTCAGTTTGTAGACCAGGCTGACCTTTTAGTATAGTTTGTTTATTTATTTATTTATTTATTTATTTATTTATTTATTTATTTATCTTTTTGAGACAGGATCTCTCTGTAGCCTTAGCTGTCCTGGAACTCACTATGTAGGCCAGACTGGCCTTGAATGCACAGAGATCCGCATGCCTCCCAAGTGCTGGAATTAAAGGCATGCGCCACCACACCTGGCTGTTTACCATTTTTTAAACCTAAAATACACTTTGATCTTGTAAAACTGAAACTCTATATGTATTAGTAATTCCAATTTCCACTTCTTCCCAGGCCATGGAACATGCCATTTTGTCTGTATGAAACTAATTATAGGTACCTCGCATAAGTGAAACCATACAGTATTTATATTTTTGTAATTAACTTATTTCACTTACCTTAAGGTTCTTAGCATTCATCCATGTTGTACATGAATATTGGAAAATATCAGAATCCTCCCCCCCTTTTCTGTTCAGACAGGGCCTCACATCACCCAGGCTGGCCTAAACTTACTATGAACCGATCCTCCTACCTCCACCTCCTGAGTGCTGAGATTACAGGTGTGTACTCCCATTACCTGGTTAACACAGAGCTGGAATGCAAACCCAGGGCTTTGTGCCCAAATTATCTTTTCCATAGGCTGATACATTGTATGTATAAACTACAGTTGTAGTGGTTATTAGTCAAGGTTCTGAAGAACAGAACAGTAGAATGTATATATGAAAGGATTGACAGGCCTTGACAGTCACCAAATTCAAAGACTGAAGAATTTAACTTCCTTGGTGATGGCATTAGCAATAAACACATTCACTCAAGAAGAGTTAAACCTTGGGTACATGGAATTCCCCCTTCTGTTTTTGTTCTACTCAGCCATGAACCCACTGGCCACACATCATCCACACTCAGGATGCATCTCCCCACTCAAGCTCATTGATGCATATGCCAGTCATCTCTGAAAACATGCTTAGATACTCTAGAGGTGTGGTTCAGCAGTTTTCTAGGCATATCTAATTTAGTCAAGTTGATAACCAGCATCATCATAAGTTCATTCATTCTTCTGTTGATGGACATGGATTACTCTAGCCTTTGAGCTATCGTGGAATTATGCTGTGAACATATACAGATATCTCTTCATTTCTCTACTTCCAGTTCTTTGGGGCCTATTTGAAGAGCACCCATCACTTGACCTAATTACATTTTATTTCTGACTGGCTCTATTTTTACCTCTTTAACTTTTTCCTATGGATTCACTCTTCTCCAGTTACTTTGGGTTCCAGAAGCTACAGTATTTTCTGGATAAACATCTTTATGAAAAGGGACCCAAACTAATTCACTGCTCAATAGCATAACATGTCCTTATGCTGTGGGTAAAAGACCTTAAGGCTGAAGAAACCCCAAGCTTTGGTTACAAAGCATAAGTGAAACTAGAACTGAGCTAGAAGCTTCCTCCCTGCTGACTAGCTTTTATAGTGCCAGAAGATGCTATGCAGGCTGTTGGGGAAGAAAGTTCTCAACAGTCATACCATGCTGTGGACCTTGTGTGCTACACTACCAACCTGCCAAGCAAAATGTGCTCAGTTGTGCAATAGTGGCAAGTTTGTTAAGTGGGTAACCACCCACTCTGAATGAACTTGAGGCCCATGCTTCAGAAGGGAATTCATGTCTGGTACTGTAAACCTGGTCAAAAGACCGTGGCTGGGATGGTCATATGCCCTGGTAGGGACTCTACTACTGTTGTTCTGCTAAATTAACAAGTTATGCTTCTCAAACTGCCTTGTATATATTTATGGGTTATTTTTTTTAATTTTATGTGTGTGAGTGTATTGCCTGCATATATGTGAGTGCACCCGTGTCATGCAATTCTGCAGCCAGAAGAGGGCTTCGGATTCCCCTGGAACTGGAGTTAAGGATGGTTCGTAGTCACCATGTGGGTGCTGGGAATCAAACCCGGGTCCTTTGCAAGAGCAGTCAGTGCTCTTAACTGCTGAGCCATCTCTCCAGCCCCCATATTTATGTTTTATACCCGTAGATTAGTGTTGCTCTCAGCTTTGGTCAGAGAAGCTTCTCTTTTGCAGTATACAGTAGTGAATGCAGAGACTCATGATTGGTTAAAGTGCTGAGAATAAGTGACTGTTGAATGCTCAGCCCTAAATGGGGCATCTGTATCACCCACAACAAGGCTCAGAGAACATCACATAAGAGGGGATAGAAGAACTGTACGAGCTGGAGGAAGGGGAGGAATGTTACAGAATGCTCTTTCCCAGGCAGGAAATGGTCATTGCAATCATGAACTCTCTAGCCCTATGATTACATGCACAAGACCTTGGCAAGACTGGGCTTGTTGATGTCATGAATATGGGTAGGGGTTTATGAGACCCATTCTTTTTCTTTTTTTATCTTTTTGAGACAGGGTTTCCCTGTTGCCCCCCTGGAACTTGCTATGTAGACCAGGCTGACTTGAACTCACAGATATCTGCCTGCCTCTGCTCCCAAGTGCTGGGATTAAAGGTGTTTGCCACCATGCCCCACCTATGAGGATCCACTCTTAAGGAGCTACTGACAGACAGTTAATGGCTGCTGTGGAAAACAGGGAGATGGAGAGCAGGGAGCCATTTTCCTCATGATATAGCAACTTTTAAGTTGCCCCTGCTCCTATAAATAACCCCTCACCCATGCCATGTAAGCAACCTTAAACTTACTGGTTCACATGCAAGAAACAAGTTGGGGCTGGAGACATGGCTCAGCAGTTAAGAGCACTGGCTGCTCTTGCAGAAGACTTACGTTCAGTTCCCAGCACCCACATAGTGGCTAATCAGCACCCTCTTCCAACCTCCACAGACATCACATGACATGGGTACACTTACATACATGCAGGCAATAATACACTCATACACACAAAATAAAAATACATAAAATATTGATTTAAAAAAGGGCAAGTGGCTGGGCGTGGTGGCGCATGCCTTTGATCCCAGCACTCGGGAGACAGAGGCAGGCAGATCTCTGTGAGTTCAAGGGCCAGCCTGGTCTACATAGTGAGTTCCAGGACAGCTGGAGCTACAGGGAGACCCTGTCTCAAAAAGACCAAAAATAAATAAATAAATAAATAAATAAATAAATAAATAAATAACCTGACAAAAGCAACTTAAGGGAGAAAGAGCTACTATGGGCTCATGATTTAAGAGCATATCCTACCTCAGCGAAGAAGTCATGGCATCAGGAACTTGAAGTCTGAAGTCTGAAGCAGCTGGTTACACTGCATCCACAGTCAGGACAGTGTTCAGTGAATGCCAGAGCTCTGCTTGCTTTCTTCTTTGTAGCCAGTCCTAGACTATCCTATAGAATGGTGAAGTCACCCATAAGAGAGGTGGGGTCTTCTTACTTCAGTTAACCTATCTAGACAATCCCTCACAGGCATGCCCTGAAGCTAACCTCTAACAGTCTCTCACGGGCACGCCCAGAGGACTGTCTCCTAGTCAATAGTAACCATCACACTATTCTTCCAAACTGGTCATGCTGATTAAATCTCCTTTCTCCTTCATCACTACTTGTCTCTTTGATTGGGATGGGAGGCTGTCTGGTCTGTTGGGACTTGGAGGGAGGAGTAACATATATTTGAAAGTGAGATGGCTGGATTGTGTGGTAATTTTATTTTTATACTTATTTTGTATTTTATGACAGGGTCTCACTATGAAGTCTAGGCTGGCTATTGACTTGTACAATCCTTCACAGGATCACCATTGCTGGTTTACAGGCATATGCCACCACACCTGGCTCTATTCTTAATTTTGTGGTAAACTGCCACTGCTTTTCTTTTTAAATTTTTAAAAATTTATTTTTGTATGAGTGTTTTGCCTGCATGTATGTAAGTGCACCTGAGCGTGCAATACATATGGGGCCCAGAAGAGAGCATCTGATCCCCTGGAACTGGAGTTACAGACACTTGTTAGCTGCCATATAGGTGCTGGGAACCTAACTCAGGTCCTCTGGAAGAGCAGCCATCTCTCCAGCTCCCACACTGTTTTCTATAGAGCATCATTTTACATTCACAAGAGTGTTCAAGGGAATATCCCTGCATCCTCACTGATTTGAGAATATTTTCTTATGATGTTTTGTTTTGCTGATGGGGGGTGGAGGGAGGCTTCAAACTCGTGCACTGCTTCCCAAAGTGAATGCAGTGGTGTTCCTAACCCCCAGCAGATCATCTTTTCATGTGGTTAATGGCCATTTATGTATCTTCTTTGGAGAAATGACTACTGAAGTCCTTTGCTCACTTTCCAAACAGGTTGTTTTAAAATGTTGTTGCATTTTAGCAATTGTGTTTGAGAGAGGGTCTCTATTTCCAGCCCAGGCAAGCTGGAAATTTACTATTTAGCCCAGGCAGACCTCAAACTTGTGACAATTCTCCTGTCTCAGCCTCAGAAGTGCTGAGATTACAGACAGGAGCCACCATCCCCAGCTATTACATATTCTCTTATCTGACAGACTTTGCAAATATTTCCTCACATTTCATGGGTTTTCTCTTCACTGTTATCTTTTGGTTATTGCATTTTAAAAAGAATGCTAAATACCTTTAAAAATAAAAAATGGGCTGGAGAGATGGCTCAGTGGTTAAGAGCACTGGCTGATTTTGCAGATGACCTGAGTTCAGTTCCCAGCACCCATATGGTGGCTAACAATGGTCCTTAACTCCAGTTCCAGGGGTTCTGACACCATCTTCTGGCCTCTGCGGGCATTGCAAGACACAGGTGCTCTTACACATATGCAGGCAAAACACTCATACACACAAATTAATTTAAAAATAAAAAACAAGAAAAAGGGCAATTTAGAGTTGATCTAAGTCTCACCCTGGGAAGTGCACCGGTGCCTTTCACCCAAATAACTCCTTCCTCACATTCTGAGAAAGGCTCAGAAAAGGTACTTGAGTCATCTCATTTTTTTCTTCCATGTGGGCCTTACAGAATCTATTCAACCCCTACAGAAGACAACTCAGAGACACAGAAAATGGACTTATGTATCCAAACATTTATTGCAATAAATAAAGCAATTTCTGGTGCTTTAATATAGTGTGCTGCAATAAAAAATAAATTCTGGGCTGGCAAGATGGCTCAGCAGGTAAAGGTGCTTGCTGCCAAGTCTGATAACTTGAGTTCAATCCTCAGGATTCCTATGATGGAAGGAGAAAACTGACTCCCACAGGATGTCCTTTGGCCTCCATATGTGCATCGTGATGTGCACACACAGATAAATAAATTGTAATAAAAACTTTCATATCTGAGATCTTGAAATGTTTCTCCCTGACAATGATGAAAAAGAGAAAGTGAATTTGGGGGGTGAGAGGATGTTAGGAATCAAACCTAGGGACTCACACATGCTAGGAGGGACTCTACCAGAGAACTACACCCCTAATCCTATGAATATTTATTTTTGAGACATAGTTTCATGCAGCCCAGACTGACTTCCAGCTTGCTATATGTTGAGGCTGGCCCTGAACTGCTGATTCTCCTGTCTCTGCTGCTCAAGTGCTGTCCTTCATTACAAGGATGTGCCACCATTCCTGTGAACATTTTTTTACCATGAAATTTAACTAGGTTATATTAATAAATTGCCATGAGTTTTGGTCAGGTAGAACTAAGTTTTGATATTTTATTACACTAAGGTGACCACAGACAATAATATACTGCTAATCAAAAAAAAAGGGAAATGTACACACTGAAAAATCACATGATATACTATAAACATGCACAATTTTACAGGAAGGGAGGGAAGGAGGGAGGGGGAGAGGGGACATAGGAGGGAGGGAGGGAGGACAGAGCTAACTGCTTGTAATTTCTGGGTAGTGGCACACAGATTGGTTGGTTTTTTGGAGATGGGGTGCCCAGAGAAGCTCCCTGGATCTTCAGTAATATTCTTTATAATAAACTAGTAAATTTTCCCTTTAGGAAAAATCAGCTCACAGGAACCATGAAAAAATCTGTTCTGAAAACATGGAGAAATGAATCACTATTAAAGAGGTGGGCTGTGGCAGCCACAGAGTGACCCACTCCAGTCTGTCTTCAGGAGGATCTGCTGTAGGAGGCAGTGTAACCAAGGCTGACACTTTGTGGTCTCTAATGTATTCTTGCTAGGCAATACTTTCCCTAGGCTGCCCCTCTATTTAGTTGCCCTATTTAGTTTGGCTTATTATTTACTTTGCAGTGTTGAGAATTGAACCCACAGCCTTGTACATGCTAGGCAAGTACTTTACCACTGAGCTACATTCTGAGTCCTTGCCTTGCCAGGCCTTATTAATTAAAAACTGCAACAAAACATTGGAGATGTACCTTAGTAGTAGAATGCTTGCTTTGTATGTGTAAGGTCTTGAGTTCAACCCCCAATGCTGTATAAAGTTGGCTTTTTTTTTTTAGGTTTTTGTTTGAGTGGTTGGGTTTTTGAGACAGGGTCTCACTATGTACCCCTGACTGGCCTGGAACTTGCTATGCAGACCAGGTTAGTCTCAAATTCAGAGATCTGCCTACCTCTCAAATGCTGGGATGAAAGGTGTGTGCTAACAGACCTGGGCTTGTATGAAGTTGATGTTTTCTTTTCTTTTCTTTTTTTTTGTCTTTTTTTTGAGACAGGGTCTCCTTGTAGCCCCAGCTGTCCTGGAACTCACTATGTAGAACAGGCTGGCCTCGAACTCACAAAGATCCGCCTGCCTCTGCCTCCCAAGTGCTGGGATTAAAGGTGTGCGCCACCACGCCCGGCTGATGTTTTCTTTTTAAAGAAAAGGGCTGGAGAGATGGCTCAGTGGTTAAGAACACTGACTGCTCTTGCAGAGGACCCGGGTTCGATTCCCAATTCCCAGCACCTACATGGCGGCTAAGAACCGTCCTTAATTCCAGTTCCAGGGGAATCCGAAGCCCTCTTCTGACCTCTGAGGCATTGCACGACACAGGTGCACTCACATACATGCAGGCAATACACTCATGCACATAAAATTTAAAAAGAAAAGAAAGGAAAGAGAAAGAGAGAGAGGGCAGAAAAGTACTGTGCAGTTGCTGAGGGCTGCAAAACAGATTAGTGGAAGAGCTTTAGGAAAGAGTAAGAAAGTGCAAATGGGGTTCATCTAACCATTGAACTGTTTCATCCACTAGACCTACTTTCTCCAAGTAAACTGAAGTAATACGCTAAATTGAAAACCAGACTGAGAAACAAGTATGATTTCAGGTGTCAAGAGGTCTTTATTGAAATAAAAGCACAGTTACATTTCTAGAACTTTTCCACTGGTGTACCATAGATTAAAAATGTTTGCTACATACAGTGCACAGACAGTTCAATACAACTGCAGTTGAAATAAATAAAATAGCCTATTTAATAACTTAAAATACCGAACCATATGAAAATAAAGATACATAAAATGTTAGGCTCTATAGTATAGTACTAATAAAATCATTATTCTTCATTACACAAAACTGCGAGAAAAAAATCCAAATAAGCTTTTGGAGTGCAAAGTTTAAATTTTCCATTTTAAATTATCATGCACACATAGCTTTTCAAGCCATGCTATGGTCATGGCAAAGTTTTTTATTGTTTAAGAGGAAAATGCTAGGCAGTAAATTAACCATACCATCAAATACTGCATCACACAACTGCTGCTGCTCTGTGTCTACAGTACAGGATAGAAGGGAGGTATCTTGTTGCATTCAAAAAATTGAAGTTAACAAGTTTCCAAAGAAAACATATTTACCATTTAGTCTGAACAAAACAGGTGACAAAATAGAAACCATATCCCTGGGTTAAGAAAAAAAAAAAGGCTACCTTAGAACAAACTAAGAAGCAGTTTTCCATTCATCTTTCAACTCCATAATAATCCTTAGGTGGAAACAACCATGTAAAATGTAAGAGGCACATCCAATTCTGACCTCTAGAAGGTAAGGGATACAATATGGGATTGTGACAAGAGCAAAGTAATTTCTGAACACCTGTTTCATCTGGAGAGAACTTGGTTATATTATATGTAACAGAATTCTTAAAGTATAATCCAGTGTCAGAGTGTATATAAAACTGTTATTTGGGCAAAAAATGAGAAGTGTATTTAATAATAAACCGTAAACACATCATGTACCTTGATTTGGAGCACACATCAACATAAGAGCTCTTTTGCAGACTTTGGCAAGGAGACTACACAGCAGCACAAACTCACATGGAAGACTGAAAGCACTGCAGAACAACACCACCTAACATTCCTATCGATAGGACATGGTAAAGAGGGGCTTCCTCGTGCTAAGCTTCTTTCTTAAACAGTATGTTCTTCAGGTTCGTAGTTTTCACAACTCAGTAGTCTGAAGTCTCTGTGCTTTCACTGCATAGACTGATACAGGGTGCACTCTAGCCATTGTAAGTCCAGAGAGTTACAGTTCTGTCTGCAGAGGATGACAGGAAGGAAAGATCCTGGGTGTGCCATCTGCACTGAATCACTTTGTCCTTATGCTCCCCTACCACCATGATAGGAAGCTGCTTGGTGAGGTCACCTAAATTAAGAAAGGAGAGGTGCTGATTTATAAGAGTAAGTACATACAGATTTTACAGACATCTTGCTACAGTATGGAAGGTTTAAGCAGAGATAAATCATGTCCGAATGTGGTAACATACACATGGCAGCATTTAACACAGCTGCCATTCTCTCTGGAAAATTCTCTTTATGTAGTGACTCCAGTATCACTCTATCACAAGTTTCCTTTGCTAACTTTCCCTCCCTTCCTGACTTATTTCTTCTGTCCCCCAAATCTCACTTCCTCTGAAATTTCATCTTGTACTTTGGCTGTTTATTTATCTATGATTTACATTCATTTTATCTTCACACTTGCCTTTTTTTTTTCAACCTTTTTTGAGACAGGGTCTTCCTGTAGCCCCAGCTGTCCTGGAACTCACTATGTAGACCAGGCTGGCCTTGAACTCACAGATATCTGCCTGCCTCTGTCTCCCAAGAGCTGGGATTAAAGGAATGTGCCACCATGCCCAGCCACACTTCACTTTTAAACTTCAAATTAGGTACCAAATAAAAATTTAATACCTTGTTTGATTCCTTGACAGCCATATTAAACTTAATTTGTCTAAAGCCAATTTTTTTTTTCTTGCCCAAATTTGCTCCTGACCCATGCATGTTCCTCACCTTAACTAATGCACCATCTGGATGCTCATGTCAGAAACCAAGGCAACATCACCAATCCCTTGTTCCCTTACTTCTAAAGCTAATATGAATGAACCAAAGTCTCAAATTCAGTATTGCTTTCACCTCTACCTTTATACCTGGACTCTGACCATCTTGACAGAGCTTATTCCTTCTCACCCTCAGGATCTATGCAAATGGCATTTCCCTGGAGAGATCACTCTAACAATCCTGTCTAAAATAGCCTTCCCCTAATTCTAGTCACTCCCTCCTACTAGCTAATATATATATATATATATTGCTTTCTCAATTTTCTATTTGCTCTTTCACAATATAACTGTTTATCCATCATCTGTATATACTTTAGACAATAAGAACAAGGAATATTTTAGAGTCAAAATGACAGTAGTAATTCTCTCCATTACATTGACATTTCTGTGGAATTATTCTCAATATTTAATGTGCAAATCCTATGTATGCATGTTTATGCTCTATTGGAGGCTTTTTAACCGATCTTTCTGAAGGTTGGAAAACTCCCTTTGCAGCTTACATGAACACATTTTTATCTTGGATAACTAAAGAGCAAATTTATTTCACTTTCTGGTCCATTTTAACTTCATTTCTGCATCACATTTTCTTTTTTTATTTTAGTAGAGAACTTCTTTCCCATAAAACACCCAATGTTTAGGTGAATGGGACTTTTTTCAATTTTTAAAATTAGTTTCATATAATGTATTTTGATCATATTTCTCTCCCAACTCCTCCCTATAATTTACCTTCCCACCCACCCATCTTTATGTGCCCCTCGCCCTGGCACTGAGTCAAATTTGTAATGCCCAAATATACTTGAGAGTGAGTGGTACCATATTGACCTAATAGGGGTCACACCCTTAAAGAAAACTGATTCTCCCTCTCCCAGCATCAGTTGCAATAGCTCCTTGGTTGAGGCTGGGATTTTATCTGGCTTCTGCTTGAGCTGGTCTTGTGTGTGCTGTTAGAATTGCTGTAAGTTCATATGCACAACTTCCCTGCTCTCTGGAAACCCTCTGTAGTCACCCATGACTTCCGGCTCTTACAGTCTCTCTGCCCCCTCTTCCACAATGATCCCCGAGCCGTGGGAGGAGGGGTGTAATAAAGAGGTCCCATTTAGGGATGAGCACACTGAAGTCTCTTATTCTCTGCAGATTGACCAGTTATAGGTCTCCATGATAACTGCTTTTTACTGCAGGAAACTTCTCTGATGAGGGTTGAGAAATGCACTCATCTTCGGCAATAGCAGTAAGTCATTAGGAGTGATTTTAATACGATGTACATTTAGTAGACTATTAATAGCAGGTTCTCCCCTAGGGCCCATGACCTATCTCGTCACAGGTTCTTGGTCCAGGTAATGGTGCCAAGTATGGGTTCCATCTCGTGCAGTGGGTCTTGAATCCAATTAGAGTGTAGTGGTTACTCCCATATTTGTATCACTGTTGTAGTAGTGGGCAGACTTTGCCAGTTCAGTCATTTTTGGAGCTTGCAGGGTTTCACAGCTGGATAAAATTGATGATTACTTTTCTCCTCTGGTAGCATGCATACCACCTTCTAGCACTATGAAACCTAGCCAGTAGGGATGAAGTTTCCAGGTCAGTACCTGCTTGATTTCGATGTTTTATAACTCAAATATGTTGTCTTCAGCAATAGGGCTTTATTGTCAAGTACCACAGGGTAACCAAGAGCAATGGCAATAGCCTGCAATGTTTGGGAGTCAATGGGATCCCACTGGCCAACAACTCCAAGAGAGGTAATCCATTCTTGGTATTGGAGCTTTTATATGCTAGAATGAGGTGTCTGGGTTATTGTCCCCCGTTATAGGGTAACTACATTTAACTTCTTTTTTATATATGTACATGTATATATTTTAAAGAGCTTCTACAATAGGTTTCTTATATGGTTTTTCTTGTTTTCTTAGACAGGGTCTCCCTATAGCCCCAGCTGACCTGGAACTTGCTAAGTCCAGGCTAGCCTTGAACACACAGAGATCTGCCTGCCACCACAAACAGCTCTGCATGGTTTTTCAAAAGATCTTTAGTTAGTTATCCCTCCTCCTCTTCCCGCCTCCACTCTCCCCTCTCCCCCTTTATATTACTATATTCTATCTCCCTTCCCTTAAGAGATCCATCCCCCTCACCCATGGCCCCTTACTACTTTCCTAAACTCTAGGGGCATTCCAAATAAAACACATATATCTAAAGATTCAAAGCTAATATCCACATGAGAGAAAACAAGCAATGTTTTATCTTTCTGGGTCTGGAATACCTCACTCAGGATGATGTTTCCAGTTCCATCCATTTACTTGTGAATTTCATAATTTCAATTGTTCTTAACAGCTGAAATATATTGTTGTGTAAACACATCACATTTTTCTTATCCATTCATCAGTTCAAGTACATCTAGGCTGCTTCCATTTTCTGGCTATTGTGAATAGACCAGCAACGAGGCAGGATGAGCAAATATCTCTGTAGTAGGATACAGAGTCCTCTGGGTATATGCCCAAGAGTGGTATAGCTGGATCTTGTGGTAGATCCAATCCTATCTTTTTGAGGAACTTCCACGTTATTTCCATAATAGCTGTACCAGTTTACACTCCATTGACAGTAAAGAAGTGTTCCCCTTTCTCCACATCCATGCCAGCATTAGTTGTCTTTTTTCTTTTTTCTATTAACTTAGCCATTTTGACTTGGTAATATGGACTCTCAATGCAGTTTTAATTTGTATTTCTCTGGTGGCTAAGGGATGCTGAACATTTTTTTAGTGTTTCTCAGCCACTTGTATTTCTTCCTTTGAGAACTCTTGTTTACATGTATGCCCCACTTCTAATGTTTAGTTCTTTGCATATTCTAGATACTAACCCTCTGTCAGGTGTATAGCTGGTAAAGATTTTTTCAATTTTGTAGGCTGCAACTTTACTTGAAGGATGGTATCTTTTGCTTTACAGAAGCCTTTTAGTTTCATGTACTCGCCTTTGTCAGTTGTTGGTCTTAATGCCTGTGCTACCAGGCGTCTGTTCAGAAAGTCCTTTCCTGTGCCTATAAGTTCCAACGTATTCCCTACTTTCTCCTCTATCAGATTCAGGACATCAGGTCTTAGGTTGAGGTGCTTGATCCACTTGGAGATTTGTGCAGGGTGAGAGATAAGGATCTAGTTTCATTTTTCTGCATATAGCTGTCCAGTTTGACTAGCACTATCTGTTGAACACGCTGTCTTTTCTCCAGGGCATATTTTTGGCCTATTTTCCAAAAATGAGGTGGCCATAGGTGCATGAACTTGTATCTGGGTCCTCAATTCTAGTACATTGATCATTGTCCCTGTTTATCTATGCCAGTATCATGCTGTTTTTATTACTATAGCTCTGTAGACTATTTTGAAATCAGGGATGGTGGAACTTCCTATTTGTTTTTCTATTGTTCAGGATTGTTTAGGCTATCCTGGAATTTTTGTGGTTCCATATGAAATTTAAGATTATGTTTTCAATTTCAATGAAGAACTGTGTTGGAATTTTGATGGGGATTGCACTGAATCTGTATATTGCTTTTGGTAGAATGGCCATTTTCACAATATTGATCCTATTTATTAACAAGCCTGTTTCCATCTTTTGGTATTTTCTTCAATTTCTTTTTTCAATGTCTTCAAGTTCTTATTATACAAGCCTTTCACTTCTTTGGTTAGATTTATTCCAAGATTTTTATTTATTTATTTATTTATTTTAAGCTATAGTGAATGGGATGTTTATCTGATTTCTTTCTTGGTATGTTTGTTTGTATACAGGAAGGCTGCTGATTTCTGTGTGTTAACTTCATATCCTGGTATTTGCTGAATGTGTTTAGCAGCTTTAAGAGCTTCCTGATGGAGTCTTTAATGTATAGAGTTGTATCATGTGCAAATGAGGACACTACGATTTCTTCCTTTTCTATTTGTGTCCCCTTTATCTCTTTCACTTGTCTTACTGCTCTAGCTAAGATTTCAAGCACTATATTGAACAGGAATGGGGACAGTGGACATCTGTTCCTCGTATTAGTGGAAATACTTTTGAGTTTTTCTCCATTTAGCATGATGTTGGCTGTGGGGTTGTCAGCTAATTTTTTTAGTAGCATTGGCTAGTACTTAAAATTACATCATTCAGTAATTTATTTTTCAATGGCCTCTAAAATATAAACTCCATCAAAGAGGTATGTAGTATAATACATTTGTTCATCTGTTCCTAGTCAGTATAAAGCAATATTTACTTAAATGGATAAAAATAAAACTAGAAAGTGAAAATCTAATTACACAGATTGTGTACTATTGATTATCTATCTATCTATCTATCTATCTATTTATTTATTTATCTATCTATCTATCAAGTCCAATTAGTATCCCATGGGTGCTTGGCTGTGAGATCATCGAGACAGGGTCTCCCTGTAGCCCCAGCTGTCCTGGAACTCACAATGTAGACACACTACTGATTTTTAAAAGCTAAAAACAGTATATAAATCCATTATTTAACATCACAGTCACTGTAGTATAAAAAAATTAATAAAATTTATTTTATTAAATAAAAGTAAGATTTCACTGTTTACCTAATTTGTTAAAAGAAATCTTTTGGGGGGGGTCTTTTTGAGACAGGGTCTCCCTTTAGCTCCAGCTGGCCTGAAACTCACTATGTAGACCAGGCTGGACTTGAACTCACAGAGATTCACCTGCCTCTGCCTCCCAAGTGCTGGGTACTAAAGGCATGCACCACCATGCCCAGCAAGAAATCTTAATGTAGCATTCTCAATAAATAGTATAAAATTTAAATTTGAAAATGTTAGTCAATCACATTAGATTAGGAAAAAGGACCCTGAATAGAAGAGACTAAAAACAAAGGGAGATGTCAATTTCAGTCACCTTGTAAATCTGCCACCTTTATTTTCATATCGTAAGAGCCTGTTAGCAAGTAGTGTGCTCCAGGGGAGAAGCGAACAGAGCGAACATCACTGGAATGAGGGTGATAACTCTGTACCATTCTTCCTCCTCTTATGTCATACAGCATGCAACTAGAGTCTTCTTGACCTGTGGCTAAGAGACGGCCACTGGGATCTACAGCTACAGATGCCACTGCACTGCCTGTAGTGGAGAAATGAAAATTTCAACACAATCAATCCACTTAAACCACAATATAGCCATTTATGTTCAGTGAACCACATACTATCAATTTAATGTAACTTTCGATACTGTTCAGTTAAGAAAAATCCAAATTAACTGTCAACCAAATTAACAGTTCTTTTGGGAGCAAGAATAAAGCAAGATTCTACAAAGAATGAGGAAATCTCTCTCTCTCTCTCTCTTTTTTTTTTTTTTTTTTGTCTTTTTGAGACAGGGTCTCCCTGTAGTCCCAGCTGGCCTGGATTCCCTATGGAGACCAGGTTGGCCACAAACTCAAAGAGACCATCCACCTGCCTCTGCCCCCCCACCGCTGAGAATAAAGGCGTGCGCCACCATAACAGGCTTGAGGAAATCTATTTTTGTGTGTGTGTGTGATTTAAAAGAATCCCCAAGCTGGGTGTGGTGGCACATGCCTTTAATCCCAGCACTTGGGAGGCAGAGGCAGGTGGATCTTTGTGAGTTCGAGGCCAGCCTGGTCTACATAGTGAGTTCCAGGACAGCTGGGGCTACAAGGAGACTCTGTCTCAAAAAAAAAAAAAAAAAAAAAAAAAGAATCCCCAAAGGCGGAGCATGGTGGTGCACGCCTTTAATCCCAGCACTCAGGAGGCAGAGGCAGGGGAGTTCCAGGCCAGCTAGGGCTACAGGGAGACCTTGTCTAGAATCTCCAAATAGCATTATCAAATAGTGCAATAGACGAAGCATGCTAGAAAAACTACTTCTCTTAAACCAGTGCTTTTGATGCTAAGTAAACACCTAGAAATACCCCTACACTCAAGAACATTTAACTAGAGTAACAAGAAAATTCACTAACTATACTTTAGAAGTGTAAGGAATCTCCTAAGG
Organism: Nannospalax galili; assembly: GCF_000622305.1. Classification (NCBI taxonomy): domain Eukaryota; kingdom Metazoa; phylum Chordata; class Mammalia; order Rodentia; family Spalacidae; genus Nannospalax; species Nannospalax galili. The sequence continues at coordinate 2,931,086 of NW_008353126.1, read as the reverse complement.
CAACCCAAGATTTACTACCAACAGAAACTAAATAAAAAATAAGCTCTGAATCTGAATGCTAGAGCCTTAACCCTACCATGTATTCTCAATGGAGGCAAGATAACCATAAGGGAACACAAAGGTTAAAAAAAAAATTACATACTCTAAGAAAATGTTATTACTCAGCATTTAAATTTCTTGTTAGAAAAAAATTCTATTTGTTTGCTTAAATTTATCATAAAAATAAAATTGAAGAGCTGTGTTCTATACCCCTGTAGTTTAAGTAGTCTGGGGTGACTTCACAGAAGAAAATATGTTAGGTCCTTGAAAAACAGTAAACAGAATAAATATTAGATTTTGAAAGGCAGTAAACAGGAGAAATAGTACATATGTATATATAAATAAGCATACCTATGTAATTTAAAATATTTTCTGAAACTCTGACAGGAAAAAAGAGAAGTATTATGGTCAGGAAAAAATTATATGAGAAAACATTTAGATGAAAGCATATAAAAGCTAAAGTAGTGAAAGGCATGAAGGGCAGCTGAAAGCTGGGACATAAAAGGGACGCTGGGACCAGACCACTGAGCATCTTGCATTCCAGACTACAAAGTCTGAAGTAGTGAAACATCTCTTCATGTTTCTAAGCAAGAGAATTACATGATACAAGATTAGTCTAAGTGGAAATGTGCATCAAATTAAAATTGAGATAACAAAAGGAAGTCAAGCCAGAGTAATAGAATAAGGGAATGGGGGCTGAATGCAGACAGATGTTAGGGAGGAAACAAAGGATGAACAATATTGGCAGCTAACTGCCTGGGCGGGTCAAAAACAAAGTGAAAATGGTTCCCAGATGTCAAATAGCTGTCCCCAGACTAGTGTCCAAAGAGTCATTCAACACCTCACTTAACTATCTGATAGTCATTTAGTTGCACAAGAAAATAAAATGATTATCAGGCCCAGCATGGTGGTGCACACCTTTAATCCCTGCAGAGGCAGGTAAATCTCTGTGAGTTCGAAGCTAACCTGGTCTACATAGAGAGTTCCAGGCCAGTTGGGGCTACAGGGAGACCCTGTCTCAAAAATAAAAAAAATAAAATAAAATAAAAAAAAGGGAAGAAGGGAAGATGGGGCCAGTGCCACAGCTCATAGGGTAAAGGTACCTATTGTCGAGCCTGATGACCTGAGTTAGATCCCTGGAACCCACATGGTGGAAATGGAGAAGTGACACCTGCAAGTTGTTCTCTGACCCCCATGACACATGTACGCATGCAACGAATTAATTAATAAATTTTTAATTAGGAAAGATGAAGACTGGGGAAATGGTGTGGGTAGGCAAAGTGAGGAACTGAATTCAGGTCCCTGGCACTCATGTGAAAATTAGGCCTAGTATGCACATCTGTAATCCCAGCACTGATGGGTAGAGACATGGATGGAGACAGGTAGAGTCCAGGACTCACTGGCCAGTCAGTCCAGCAGAAATGGCAAGCTCTAGAGAGAGCTCTAGTTTAGCGAGAAACCCTCAAAAAAAAAAAAAAAAAAAGTGAAGAACAATAGGGGAAGACATCTGATATCACCTGACTTCTGGTTTACACTTAAACACACACACACACACACACACACACACATCCACTACATATCCACACAAAAATTAGAAAGATGAGAACAGATGATACACAGGAGGAATAAAATGAGTTTCATTTTATACATAGAAAAGATGGCTCAGTGCTTAAGAACACTGACTGTTCTTGCAGAAGACCCGGGTTCAAATCCTAGCACCCACATGGCAGCTACCACCTGTCCATAACTCCAGTTCCAGGGGATCTGGCAGCCTCTTCTATTCTCTGCGGGCACTGCATGACACGGGTGCACTTATCTACGTGCACGCATAACACTCATATACATAAAATAAAAATGATAAATATTTTTTAAAAAAAGAAACTTTATGTCAACAGAAATCTCAGTTCATTTATTCAGAAAAGTGATTATTAAATCACCAGTCCCTTGAGCTAGGCACTATATAATAGGTGTCTGACCTACTCTGGAAAATAAAAGAGATATAATTGCTTAATATCTATTGAAAGAGAAAAGTAATAAGTATAAGCAATGAATAAGCAAATTATTTCAGTGATAGAAAACAAGATATGAGGTTGCAATTAGGGTAATCAAAGGAGCTTTCTCATAGTGGTAAGGAGATGGTGAACTAATAAGAACATCTCAAGCTACAGAAACAGCATATAAATTCATGGGAAGATCTTGGTATGCTCTAGAAACTGAAAGGAAAAAGGAAATGATTTGACATGAGACCAGATGTGTGCATAACGCCAGATTGGGTTTGAATCTGAACTGTTCCTCATAGCTTCATGTCTTGAACACTTTTCCCCAGTGTGTGGTGGTAGTTTGGGAAGCTATGGGATATTCAGGAGGTGGGGCCTACCTTACAGAAGTAGGTCACTAGCCACAGGCCTCTGAAGTTTACAGCCCAGCCCCTGGTTCTGGCCACTCTTTGCTTCTTGGTCCACTGGGATGCAAAGAATCTCTAGCACCAGATCTTACCTCCATGAATACCACTATACCTTTCTTGTGATGGACTGAAATCTCCTCAAATTGTAAGTCAAAATAAAATTTTCTTTCATTGAGTTTTTTTCTGTCAGGTATTTTGGTCATAACACCATCAAAGCAACCAATACTGAATACCAATAGAAAACTACTATAAAAGTTTAAAATGCCTGACTGTCTCCGGAAAACAGAAAATAGAGTAAATGGCTAAAGAGCAGGAACCAATTCCTAGGGCAATACTGTGTTTTGACTGTTGTTCTTGCAGTGCTGGGGCTTGAACCACGGCCTTCTATATGCTAGACAAGCATTCTACCAGTGAGCTACAGTTTCAGATCAATGCTGTTTTTATTCATCTTAGTGAACTCTTTGGTTCTTGAAACTGTTACACATTCATTTTTTAAGATTTTACATTTTATTATTTATGTGTGTGAGTGCCCACAGAAGCCAGAAGAGGGTTTAGGATCGACTAAAGCTAGAATCACAGGTATTTGTGAGTCACCCAACAGGGATACTGGGATCCAAACTCCAGTCCTCATGACAGAGCAGTAAGCACTCTTAACCACTGAGCTATCTTTCCGGCTTGTTACACATTTATTTTATTTTATTTTATTAGTCTTTTTGAGAAAGGGTGTCCCTGTAGCCCCAGCTGTCCTGGAACTCACTATGTAGACCAGGCTGGCCTTGAACTCACAGAGATCTGCCTGCCTCTGCCTCCTGGGTGCTGGGATTAAAGGCATGCACCACCACGCCCGGCCAACACATTTAGTTTGACAACAAGAAAAACCAAATTTGGGGCTAGAGAGATGGCTTAGTGGTTAAGAGAACTTCCTGCTCTTCACAGGGGTAGAGTTCAGTTCCCCAGCACCTATGTCTGTCAGCTCCAGGGCATCTGATGCACTCTTCTGGTACCTGTACACATTTAGCATATATACACATATACACATTCCAAATAATCTCTTATATCTTAGATCATATTGCAATAAAAGTAGAAATCAGTAACAAGAAAAATATAAATGCTATAAAAATGCACGGGTGCTGTACAATAACACACTTAAATAATCAATGAGTCATTGAAAAAAAGATTAGGATAAGGAAATAAAAAGTTACTAGAACCAAATTAAATGAAAGGAAAACTTATCAGAACCTTTGGGATACAGCTAAGACAGTTCCTAGGGTCAAGTTTATAGCTATGAATTCTTACATTTAAAAATATCGGGGGTTGGAGAGATGGCTCAGCTGCCTCTGCCACCATGCCTCCCCCATGACAGAATCATCCCTCTGGAACTATAAGCCCAAATAAACTCTTCCTTCTATAGATTGTCTTGGTCATGATGTTTAATCATAGCAACAGAAAAGTAAGTAATACAGTTACTACACAGACTTCTTTGGAAATCTTTGGAAAAAAAATGGACAAATTCCTAGATATACGTGACCTACCAAAATTAGAAACCATATTTCTAAACAAAAATCAGAGGTCAATTTTTTTAAAACAGCCTACCAGGGCCTTAAAGAGGTTTTCCTTTAAAATCTGGAGAGACACTTCATTAAGAGAGATATAATGAAGAAGGAGAAAGAGAGAAAGAAGGAGAGAGAGAGAGAGAATGAGAACTGTGAGAAGAAATGGGAGAGAAGGCAGAGAAGCCTCTTCAGAGAAATCCCTTGAAGAGCCTTTAGAGAAATTTCCCAAAACAAAATAGATACGTGATTTATATAACCTTTCAGGGAGTGGCAGTAAGTCTCACATAATGTGATTTCATTCAACATAGCATACCTGTCAAGGAACATGAAAGAGCCAAATACTGCTAGGACCATTAGGAGCTGTCAGTCATAGCATACAACAGCTTCTTTAACTGTACTTCAGAGAGGAGATGCAGGGGTACGTATCCTGGTTTCTTCAGGCTGTGGGATCTGGCCTCTTAAGAGTGACCATTTTATAGCCAGGCATGATGGTCCACGCCTTTAATCCCAGCACTTGGGAGGCAGAGGCAGGAGGATCTTTGTGAATTCAAGGCCAGCCTGGTCTACTTAGCAAGTTCTAGGCCAGCTGGGGGTACAGGGGGACCCTGTATCAAAAAAACCAAAAAAAAAGGGACCCCTGTCTTTTTTTTTTTTTTTCATGCAGGGGTCAACTTTAAATATTTTATTTATTATTTTTATTTATTTATTTTTTATGTGTATGAGTGTATTGCCTGCATGTATGTGAGCGCACCCATGTCGTGCAATGCCATGGAGGTCAGAAGAGGACTTCGGATTCCCCTGGAACTGGAGTTAAGGACGGTTCATGGCAGCCATGTGGGTTCTGGGAATCGAACCCAGGTCCTCTGCAAGAGCAGTCAGTGCCCTTAACCACTGAGCCAACTCAGACCCATGTGGGGGGGGGGGTCAACTTTAATACTGGGGTTGACCTGTTTGGGGTTAAGGAAGAGATGACCTTCTTTCCTGTTAGGCTCTGAAGGTGTATAAGACCCTGTGCTCCTCACAGACCCAAGGACCCAAGATTGTCCTCTATCAAACATGCACAGGGCACAGAGAAGTCATTTCCAGCTCTGCATCTCCTGCTCCAGCTGTTGGTGACTGGGCTCACAGCTTGGACTGTCCAGGATCACCATGGGCACACTGTAAAAGGAAGCTGGCTGGAACAGGATCTTGCCACCACCTTCAGGACGCAGTTCCTCAGTGAATGTACTCACAAGTGAGGAAGAATGAAGTCCATCCAGAAAGCAAGGCCCCGGTCTATCTGCACCACACTCAAGAGGTTCGCATAGAAGGTGCTGAAGAGGCACCAAGAGGTTTGGAAAATGTCCTGGGATTTCTGCCACTAGGCTACAGGGAAACTGAGGGATGTCAAGATGCCAGGAAGGGTAAGGACCTCTTAATTGAAGCCCCCATCAGCTCACATGAGCAGCAGTGAAGTGAGAAGGAAGCATAGGGACCCCAAGGTCTGACCAAATCCCCACAGCAGAGCGCAGTCAGGCGGAGCTCAGTGAGCAAAGAGAAGAGCACCAAGAGTGTTGGGCTGCAGCTGTGTGGGCACCACAGCCTGAATGGACCTGGCTGAGGGTTTCAATATGGCCATTTAATCCAGAGATGAGAGCAAGACAGTGGTTCCTTCAGACTACACTGTAAGGGAAACACTGCGTCAGCATCCTGATGAGAGGGGCCTATGTGAGCCGCTGGTCCAGCTGTCAGCACTTGTCTGCACTGTCTGGCTTGGCTTGTCAGGCCTCTTGGGAGCCTTCAGGGCCACCACACAGCCAAACACTTTGTGGGCCAGTCCTCGGGGAATCCCAGCAAGTCCCAGGAGAGGTCAGGGTATGAGGCTGCCACCAGCTCTGCCTGCCTGGGTCTGGCCTTGACAGAGGCTTTCTCTGGGTTTACTTCAGGAAGTGGCTTTGAAGGAACCTCTGGTAGCTCAATTTGATCCTGAGTGATTGCGTTCAGTTCCTCTAAGATGGCATCCTTGTCCTCCTGAGTGAATCTTCCTGCCAGCAGCTCATCTATTTACCACTGGTACTCCACAGCCTCCTGGGTCTCGTCCAGGATCCTCTCCACCTCTTCTATGGACATCACCTGGTACATCTTGTTTAGATACTCATTCCCCTCCTGCAGCCCCTCCAGCACCTTCATCTCAATCTAGGTGAACTCGATGCTCTGAACCATGGCCTCCGGGTTGCAGATCTGGTTCTCCATTTGGTCCAACAGCTGCTCCCAGTAACGCTTCTTCTTGAGCAGCAGTTTGGCCTGTTCTTTCCTGCCATCCCACAAGAGCTGCCTGGCCAGAGCCCACTCCCTCTCCAGTTGCTGTGTGACCCTCTTCTGGTATTGCCCCAGTTTGTCCTGCTGCTGTTTCAATTTCAGGATGGCCCTGTCCTGCTCAGTGACCCGGCTCGCTTCTTGTGGCCGAGCAGGTTGCCCACCGCAGCCCCTGGTCTTCTGCAAGAACAACCAGGAACCGGGAGCCCGTTGCCGCCACCCACAGCCTCCAGACTTGAGTGACCAATGTCTTAAAGACATTGTTTGTTCTAACAGACAGAACAAAGAAAACTGTAAACTAATTTCCATGCAGCCACTATGGAAATCAGTGTGGAGTATCTTCAAAAAAACTGAAAACAGAACCCAGCTATGCCACTCTTGGGTATATAACACAAAAAACTCTAAGTCAAGATACCAAAGAGATTCACAATAGCTGAGAAATGGAACCAGCCTAGATATCCACCAACAGGTGACGGATCAACAAAATGTGGTACATAACACAATGGAATTTTATGTAGCTGTTAAAAAAAAATGAAATCATGACATTTTCAGGCAAATGGATGCAACTCAAAGTTATAGTATTAAGCAAGCAAAACAAGACAGATTCAGGAAAACAAATAGAACATTTTCTTTTATATGTGAAATCTAAGTTTAAATTTTTTTGAGGCTGGAGAGCTGGATTAGTGGTTAAGAGCACTTACTGCTCCTGCAGAGGACCCAGGTTCTGTTCCAAACACCAACATGGCAGCTCACAACCACCTGCAACTCCAGTTCCAGGGGAAGTCAATGCTTATAAGCACCAGACACCCACATGGTGTACATACATACAGGCGAAACACTCATAAACATAAAGAGTAAAACTAAGAAAATATTTTTAAAATGTATATGTGTGGGGCTAGAGAGATGGCTCAGCGAGTGGTTAAGAACACTGGCTATTCTTGCAGAAGACCGGGATTCAAATCCCAGCACCAACATGGCAGCTAACAACTGTCTGTAACTCCATTTCCAGGGTATCCAACAGCCTCTTCTGTCCTCCGAGTGTATTGCAGGACACAGGTGCACCTACATAGAGGCAGGCAATATACTCATACACATAAAATAAAAACAATATATTTTTTAAATTTCTATGTGTGTATAATAAAAAAAGAAAAGAAGCTATATATAATACCAGCTCTTGGGGAGCAGAGGCAGGCAGATCTGTGAGTTTGAGGCCAGCCTGGGCTACACAGTGAGAACCAGTCCCAAAAGAAATAGAAGGCAGGGAGGGAGGAAAGGAGGGAAAAGAAGAGAAAGAAACTACAAAGACAGAAATGTTACTCTAAAATAAAAACAATGGCAAAATATTGTATCACTTAGGTTTCAGTGTTTGAAACACTGCAAACAGTAATCTGAGTTGAGATATACTATCAAGTTTAGAAAGCAGGATTTGTATTATATGCTACCATCTCTGTGTGTGCTCATGCATACATACTCACATATCTGTGTGTGTTTACAGGAGAAGGAAGATTTTGATATACACAAGCTTTCTAGTTATGTATCTACAGGTTTCTAAAACAATATGTAAGTGGTCTGTGGGGGCCTGAGGCCAAGGACAGGGCAAGATGGCGCATAGAGGAAATGGCCGGGGCGTGACCAGACTGGCCCGGGCATGACCAGACTTGTTTTGAAGAATCGCTGATTGGCTCCTGCCATTTCCGTGTATCTTGGCAGCATGTGATCACTTCCTGAACGCTATGCTGTAATACGGAGAGGACACTGCATGCTCAAGTTGACCTTTAGCATGACTGGACACTTGGTTGGGGAGGGGATTTTCCTTCGTCGTTTTTGCCTTCATAAGCCCAGTAATGCCTGCAATAAACGAGTTCATGCTTGACTGGCTCCCTGTCGCGTCTGATTGTCTCCCAGGGAGGCTGCGGGTAACGGGAGGCTCACCTCCCTTTCCCTGGCTCCTGTGTCGGGGCAGGACCCCCGACAGTGGTCCTTTAAGAAATGAGACCAAGGCACAGGAGTGGAAAAATTGTAATGCTGTTCAATTTGAATTTTTGCCATGTACATCATTAAGAAGAAATTGTAAAGGTCTGAGTTTAAGGGCTGGCAAGATGGCTCAAGTGGGTAAAGTCACTTGACACCAAGCCTAATGATCTGAGGTCAACCTCTAGGGCTCAATGGTGAGAGGAAAGGAAAGTGACTACCACAACTTGTCCTCTGACCTCTGTGCACATTTGTGGTACATATGTACCCCCCTATAAAATCAACTGCAATAAAAAATTAAATATATGTATCTGAGTTCTAAAAGTGCCCTAAGAGGCAACTTTAGAACACAGTATTTAATTTCTCTGAGCCTTGGTTTCTTAAACTGAATATTACTTTTTCAGTATGGTACAGATAAAAATATTCTGAAAGAATTGAAATCAATTAACATAATACAAAAGCATTTCAATATTTCTCTCTTCTTTTTGAGACAAGGTCTCCCTATAGCCCCAGCCTGGAACTCATCATGTAGACCAGGACTGTGGGTCTCTCTTCAGCCTTGAACTGACAGAGATCCACCTGCCTCTGCTTCCTGAATGCTGGGACTAAGGCATGTACTATCACACCTGACCTCTCTTTTTTAAGAAAGAGTCTCATGTAGCCCAGGCTGGCCTGGTTTATTCAGTACTGAGAATTAAGCTTAGAGCTTCGTATTACTAGTCAAGCTCTCTACCAACAGAGCTACATTCCCAACCCTACTTCTCTTTTATATATTAAGTGTGGGAGGTAGGGAAATAGATGCTAGTATAATTTATAAAGTTCCTTTCTCATGAAACTTCATTTAAATGAATGGAAAACCTACCGGTTCCATGGAATGTTGTGCCAACAACACGGACACAGCTTGGTACTCGAAGATCCCAGAACCTAACGGTCTTGTCTTGGGAACCAGATGCAATCATCCAGCCACTCCAGGTATAAAGTGCTAAAATATGTCCTGTAAAAGATCATATACTCAGTTACTGCTGTGGGAAAGGACCATCCCACAACATATCTAAAAGTAAGTTCTCATCACTGGGCAAGTAATGGTTTCATTAATCAAATACATTATATCAGAGATTTTTATATAATAACAAATAGATTGACAATTTTTAAAAAAGTCAGTAAAACATAGAACATCAAAACCATATTGAAAAAATTCAATCATTTTGGTGACTCCATTAGACAAATAAGCTCTTTCTGTATTTCAAGGTATCATTAATTAGTACAGACAAAACTTTGTCACTTGAAATAATGGCAATTTTTTCATGAAGGAAACACAGGCAAAATTATTTTGTGGAGTAAGATTACGAGCTCTGAAAGAAACAGATCTGGAATCATATCTTAGTTCTGTCACTAGCCCTTAAATATTGGGCAAGCCCTTTTATCCTTTTGGTGTCATTTTCTTCATGAATAAATAGGGATGAGGGGCTGCTCAGCGGTTAAGAGCACTGACTGCTTTTGCAGAGGACCAGGGTTCGATTCCCAGCACCCACATGGCAGCTATGAACTGTCCTTAACTCCAGGTCCAGAGGAATCTGAAGCCCTCTTCTGACCCCTGTGGCATTGCATGACTCGGGTACACTCAACATACATGCGGACAATACACTCGTATACATAAAATTTAAAAAATAGTTAAAAAAAAAATAGGGCTGGGCATGGTAGCAAACACCTTTAATCCCAGCACTCAGGAGGCAGAGGCAGGCAGATCTCTGTGAGTTCAAGGCCAGCCTGGTCTACATAGTGAGTTCCAGGACAGCGGGGGCTATAGGGAGACCCTGTCTCAAAAAGACCAAAAAAACTTTTTAAAAAATAGGGATGAAACTCCCTACACCATCTAATGGTTGTGAGGAGAAAGTAAAGGAATTTTGTGATGAGTAATGACTTAGCTCATATTATAGGGAAATATCAATGCCACTTATTATTACTCTGATATCCAAAATGCACAAATTAAATTTTTGAAATAGAAATTTCTTGTTTTGAAAAGATTCATGATAGCTGGGCATGGAAGCACATGCCTTTAGTTCCAGCACTCAGGAGGTAGAGGCAGGCAGATCTCTGTGAGTTCAAGGCCAGCCTAGACTACATAGCAAGTTCCAGGTCAGCTGGGGCTACAGAGAGACCCTATCTCAAAAACACCAAAAAAAAAAAAAAAAAAAAAAGATCCATTATGATGAAATATATCCTACTAATGAAAACACAGAAAGAGGAGACAGGATAAGTTGAGCAAAAGGAAAACAGCACACAAGAGTGATTATTACATACCAGTGTGTCCACTCAAAGCATGAAGACCCTGTCCTCTTTGACAATCTGTGGTATAAATGTTACAGTCCCCTGCTCCAGCACTTATTAAAATTGCTCCACCACTTTCTGGGCCTTCCATAAATGCCAAATCTCTAATTGTCCCATCATGCATGCTAAATTCCAGATCCGGTCCTGAAACAGCAATAAGAATTTAAAAAAAAAGATGCTGCTCAACTTACTGTGTTAACAAGATTGCTAAACTGCCTAAGAACTGTGCAAGAATGATAGTATGGTGGTGTTAGAACAGAAAAGAACCAAAACCAAGTATAACAACACAGATGTAGAATGTCATTATGCATACTCTGTATGCTAACCTAAAAAGTTAATTTAAAAAATAGTGCAGTAATATGGTTTATATTTTTATTTAGGGATTAATCAACTCACTTTATTGAACGCAAAACTTCAAGAAATCAACATTCATTCAATTCAATTCAGAGTTGATTCAGTTATTACCTACCATCCCTAAAAGAGAACTACATATAGTTACCTCCTATCTCTTATTGCAAACAAAGAGGGACAGATACACTCTTGAAAATATCTATTGATACAATTCTAGTAGCTATTTAAAAGTTTGTGTGTTTATGTTGCTGAGGATGCAACCCAAGGCCGTATGCATGCTAGGCAAATACTCTACCACTCAGCTACATCCCAAGTCCTTAAAAGTTCTGGAGTTGTTTTGTTTTGTTTCAGACAGGGTCTCTCTGTAGTCCCAGCTGGCCTAGAACTTGCTGTGTAGACCAGGCTAGCCTCCATCTCAGAGAGATCTACTTGCCTCTGCCTCCCAAGTACTGGGATTAAAGACAAGCACCACCACACCTGGCTCTTAAAAGTTATGTATGGTGGTTTGGGATGTTCTGTGTGATAGACACACAAAAAAAAAATCAACAAATTTTTAAAAAACTGAATTATATTTGAGGAAGAAGCATAAAATTTATGTCATGTTAATTAGTAGAGGTGATAAACATTATCATTGAAATCTACCCGATGACTTTATAGACACACACAGGTGCCAAAGATCTGAGCACAACTGATAATGACTAGTAATAATCAGATACATACAGATTGGAGACACATGCACCAACATCTCAGTGTTATTAGCCAAAACAATGCATCTTTCTGTAAGAAACAGTATATTTTAAAATGAAATGGAGATCTTTTTTAAAGGTTAAAAACTCATTCAATTTTATGTCTCACAGGGTTTATACTGAGTTCAATATTGTATATCTGTATTAATTCAACTGTGAACCTAGAAACTTGCACCCACT